>NC_136131.1:5355000-5751557 GCF_965212315.1 Lampetra planeri
GCCATTTTCTGTACTTTTGAGGCAAAAGCAATTAGGAAATAACACTTACTACCCAGGAACAAAAACAAATGTGTTACACAGTGTGATGTAGTAATGTCGCCGTCCGCTTCCAAACGGGTTTGGTGGTCGTCAAAGGTCAGATGGCCTCTCAAATTGACAGCAACTGACCTGGGACAGGCACTCCCGCTGGTGTTTAACACAATGCCCGAAGGCCCCAATGCGCCAAGCAGGCAGCAACAAACAGCACCGCTGAAGGTGTAAACAGACAAGAACGAATAGGGTTGATTGTGACCTTGCTCGATTACAAAACGTATTTACCGCATTCCACGGATTGTGGGACGCACTTTTTACCCGCTGGATTTTTTGTAAGCAAACGTTGGTGGCAGTGCATATTAGAATTCGGATTGCCTCATAATCCAGGGAATACGGCAATAGGCGGAAAAACAATAGCGTTTAACTTAACCTTGTTTGTCTTGAGAAGCGTGTAAACGCAGTGTTTACATTACTACGAGTTCGTAGGCGATGTTTGCTGCTGCCCGCTTGGCTTATTGGGCCATCAGTGATTATTTTTTTTCGTTAAGACTGTTCTGTTAAGAGAAGCTGATCAGTCGGCTGCGATTATTCGTGTTGATGTACAAAGCAATGGTAGTGTGCGTGTTGTTGTTATTATTATACTTGTTTAAATCAAGAAGCCCATATGCTGCTGTCTGATCGTCTGATTGTCTCCTAGGCTGCCCCTATAGCTTGGTCACATGTCTGTTAAAGTAGAGACAAGCTTGCCCCGGTGTGCCTTCACAAGTGCTCGCTAACAGCGCATGCCCCAACTCTCCGTTAAAAGGCTACATGGGAGATCTTTGTGCGTATTCTTAGGTTTTTTTCGGTAAAGTCACGTAGGTAAAAAATTAAAATTAATAAAAATAAAATAAAATAAAAATAAAAATCACGACGTTTCGATTGCAACACAAGCAATCATCATCAGGTATAAATGAAATAGCAACAAAAAATTCCAACCAGAAAAACTATAGACAGACATATAAGCAGACAGATATCACCAAGATACATAGAGAGAGAGTAACACAGGTACAGAGAGGGAGATCGTCTCTGTTGAGTGGCCTTAAATAGGCAGAGGGTGCGGGGGCAGAGAGATGGAGGGGGTTAGATACAAAATTAACATGTCAATGAGTGCGGAAAACGCGTAAAAAATTTACATGTCAACGAGTGCGGAAAACGCGTAGTAAAATAAGCAAGTTTGAACATTAGGAGAGAGGGAGAAAGAACACACTAAATTATTTTATTTTACTTTTATTAATTTTAATTTTATTTTTTTACCTACGTGACTTTACCGAAAAAACCTAAGAATATGAGTCCTTGCAGTCACGAAAGCTTCAAATCTAGAATCTTTGTGCGTGTTTGTGAGCTACTTATGGGAAGCAGTGGCCACAAATATTGGGAGATCCGAGTTTGATTCACTCTCGCGGCAAATAACGGTGGCGAATACTTGAACCGGACCTCGGCCTCTCCTAGATGGACTCAGCCCTAAATGAGTACATGGTGCGGTGCGTAAAACATCCGCACTGGACAGACACAGATGGCTAAGCGTGCGGTGTTGGCCACACTATCCCCTCGTGTGCCGTTCCAGCCTTAATAGGTGCTCGCTAACAGCACGCGCCCCAACAGTCTGGTAAAGTCTATACGGGGAATCTTTGCCATTGAGCTGCGTATTTATGTCATGGCGTTTCATATCTTCATTGACAACATAAAATACAATGAACGATCATATATAAATACGGTCTGATCGTCCCCTTTAAACAAGAAAAAAAAACTATGCCTACGCACGGTTTGTGTTATATTTTTTAAACACTTTCTTTAAATGTCCCAGTTTTCAATCAAGAATGTCCCGGATAGCAGCTCAACTTTGCCATAAGTTTTCGTTTCATAATGAATTGTCTTTAAGACAGTTATCTGTACCCCCCCCCCCCCCCCCCATAACGTGAGTTGCATGATTGTTTAGTTATTTAGACTCTAGCGACCAATATTATCCATAATAGAGGTTTATTGGGGGTTAGATCGCTTACATATAAATGTAACGAATTGGAATGTTTTGTTTACGTGACAAACCGTACTAATTGCCTGCGTCAGGTGGTGGCGGGTTTAACGACACATTTATATTCACGCGATATAACCCAAAAAAAAACTCTATTATGGCCTTTAGTTATCTCGACAGCGGATTAACCGTGACCTTTGCAAAAAGAAAAGACATTGGAAGCTATAGCATCCCAAACTCTCTCAACTCTCTCTCTCTCTCTTACCCGCCCCAACTGGACACGTGTAAAACAAAAAGAGCTTCATAGCTCATCGGATTCCTCCACTTGAAATCAATATTCTGATCGCGAGTCTCTGCCTGCGTTCAAGCTGGCTCTGTTATCGTGCGCTCCTCACTCGTGCAGAGCGAACGACGCTCACGGGCAACGCAAACGATGCGACCCGTCTCCCCACTTGTGCTCCACGTGTGTTTATCGTTCACTTACGCTCTACGCAAGTGAACGATAAACACGCGCGAGTGCGATATTTGCGTTTGATTTATGATCCTTTGACTCCCAGCCGTTGCCGCGGAGAGTCGGTGAGTGTGCTGCTGTACTCATATTCTTAGGTTTTTTTCGGTAAAGTCACGTAGGTAAAACATTAAAATTAATAAAAGCCTCACCTTACCATATGAATAAAAAGTGTGCCGTACTTGGCCCTTCCCCCCTCTCCAACCATTATATATACGGAGTGGTAGCTCTTGCAATCTCTCATTTACTTGATACAGCTGTCGTGGCCGTGACGGTTCCACCTGAAGACGGAAGCTTGTGTTGCCTCCGAAACGTCGTGATTTTTATATTATTTTACTTTTATTAGTTTTTATGTTTTACCTACGTGACTTTACCGAAAAAACCTAAGAATATGAATCCTTGCAGTCACGAAAGCTTCAAATCTAGAATATGTGCTGTACTCATTATGCAGTATGTGTATATATGTAATCGTGTAGTTTGGGGAATTTGGCACCTGGAGTCAGTTAAACAAAATGTGTTTTTTTTCAGTGGCAAATATTTTTTTTTGGGGTATCTTAAATATTGTTTTGTTGTAGAGGCAGATTAAAATGGTCAAGGATTGAATACCTAAAAGTGTATTAACCTATGTGTACATGTTATCGCTTTCATGTATATACTGTATGGTTTTAGGCCAGTGGATCGTAACCTGTACTGCAGCCTTGCACCCCCTTGTGTCATCAAACCTATTTATTTATTGACATTATACATAATAATTTATTTTTTTACGATTGAGAACCAAAGTAGTGATACTTACGTGCTCGTGATCAATTTGTGTTTCGATAAATTGGCTTCTAAAAAAAACCCAGAGCATTTCTTGCACCCCAGGTTAAGAATGAATCACCTGATGACGGAAGCTTCTGTTTCCTCCGAAACGTCGTGATTTAATTTAGTTATTTTCATTTTTTTTATTTTTTTTATTTTTCATGTACGTGACTTCACCGAAATAACCAGAGAATGAATCACCGGTTTAGACGTTCGTAATATTGTACACCTTTACACAACGTGTATTGAATATAGAAACAAAAAAAAACGTACCGGTCAGTGGAAGACGGTGGTGGGTGGAGCAAGTGGAAACTGATGCTTTTCAAATGAACTCTTTTCGTAACATAGTTATACACACACACACACTGTAGTCGCTTATTTATGGAAGAAATCAGAAAACAGATATCACGTTTCAACACAGAGCTTCGCTGAGCGCTACGAGTTCCACCGGTATGCGAGCTGGGGAGACGTGGGAGTTGTTTAGCAACGCAAGCCTTGTTGCTGCACGCCTTGCGGCCTGTACCCCCACTCATTACGGCTCCATGGGCAATTGATCTTGGCATCACGTGGCGGAATAATGGCAGAGACCGCGATCGCGGGACAACGCTGAGAATTTCGCCTCTCAGGTGCACAGAGTTAAAATATGTATATATACACACACACACACCCCTGGATGGGTGTTTTTTTTGGGTGCAAATCCTTGGAAGTTGTTGGCCAATGAAAACTACTTAGGAGCATCTTCTTGGTTCTTTCGGTAAAGTCACGTAGAAGGGAAATAATAATAAAGCAATTTTTTACATAATTGTATTTTATTGTTTTGTTTTTATTATTTTATTATTTCCCTTCTACGTGACTTTACCGAAAGAACCAAGAAGATGAATCCCTGCAGTCACGAAAGCTTTAAATCGAAATTTACTTGTGTATTGTTTTCTTATCTTCTGAAGGATCATATTATAGTTCGTCTTGGTCGTACATCATGCTTCGCTTACGTTGCACATCTTGGGGTGAAACATAAAACTGAAGAACTAAACTACATTTATTTCACCAGGTAAGGCCCGCTGAAGAGACCTGGCCACACATGATAGCTGAACGAAGTGGCTTATCACGTGGAAATGTATCACAGCCAAATACTTTAAACGCATAGTAATAGGTTTTTACCCTTTCAACTGGTACAAAAACTGATACCTTTATACAAGGGATCATGTTTGCAATAACCACAACACAAGCAGTCAAAATGCAAAGAAAAATAAACAACTCTGATAATAATAATGATATGCACTGTCCTTGAAGTTGATTGGTCCACACCCGAGACAGCTTTTCTTAGAGCCTAGTCTCCATTGGTGTTGGACCAGATGACGCCGAAAGGCGTACTATAAACGCATGTTTATACACGTGGAGAAGAAATATCCACGCGACCACGGGGAGAGAGACATGCAAACTCCAATTATTCAGGGTCGGGATGGAACCCACAACTTCCTGTATAATAGGCGAGGTAGTTAACATCTTGCCACCATAGCGCCCTGGCATAGAACACGTGCTCAAACGTCAGACAAAGGTGCGTGCACTCGGGCTGTTTCCCATGCTCTCGTGTTTTCTTTCGCCAAACACGAGAACATGTTCACGGATATTCACTCATTAAATCACAGGTGGACGTATCCACAAATCTGGCTGTCGCCTGATGAAGCTGGTTGTAATTATTGGCGAAACGTCGTACTCAGATTGCAAATGTTATGGCTTGGCTCTCCAACACACCGGTGTTGCTGTACTCGTGACGAATTGGCCACGTTCTGTTTACGTGACAACCCTTACTCGTTGGCTGTGTCGGGTGGTGGTGGGTTTTAACGACACATTTATATATTTACACAATCTAACTCAAAAGAACCCTATATTATGGAAGACCTACGTATGTTGAACTTTTTTCGCACCGTATGTAGCCAACCGTGTTCATCGGGGATGTTCTGCAAAATGGCTTTACATGAGTCTGGAAATCACTCTTTAAATGTATTTCCGCAAAAGACGGTAGCGGTGTCTAATCGGTAGCAGCCTTTACCGAACAACGACTGTATTGAAGGCTTCCCTAAATCTCACGAGGCTGCGATGTAATTAATAATCCATCGACTGAGGGTTGTCCATATTGTGGGGGGGGTTGGGGGGGTTTGCGGGGCCCGGGGCAAACCATGCTGTGTGGGAGCCCCCGACGCCTTCAAACTAAAGTATTACATCACACATCGTGACGTCGAAGCGACCCCCCCCCCCAAAGCGCGGGGCCCGGGACAGTCGCCCCGACTCGCCGTACCCCTAGGGACGGCTCTGCACCTACAAACTCGCACGCAAGGGTCGGCAACCTGAATTAGAAAAAAGTGGACGGTTTTTCTTAACTTTTTTCAAACATCTTCTTGCTGTGGTTTTCACACCTGATGATGATTGTTTGTGTTGCAGTCGAAACGTCGTGATACTTTTATTGTTTTATATTTTTATTATTTTATTATTTCCCTTCTACGTGACTTTACCGAAAGAACCAATAATATGAATCCCTGCAGTCACGAAAGCTTTAAATCGAAATTCAAGTCCAACGTGTTTCATCATCGTACAAAGCACGCGGCAAGTTGCACCTGCGAGAGACAATTGAAGTAACATATTTTTAAAAACTGTTTAAAGAACACGCTTTTATGAAATGTACTAGTAATGGCAGAACTCCACGACGCCAGGAAGTGTCCCCGAAGCTTGCCATAACGTAAGGAACCGCGGTGATTTACAGCCAACGTCAGTTGAGCGTGGACAATTAAACCCAATCCGAAACATAACATATAAAACAGAAGGTTTACAAATATATTTTTTTAAATTTTGTATGATAGAATATAGTATTGTCATCAGTATGACATAAGTATACCAAGTTTGCAGTCGATACCACATTGGGAAGTGGGTTAAAATTGAGTTACAAGATTTGAGTATACAACAACGACAACAACGACAACAACAACAGACAGATTGAGTTCATAAAAAGCGTGCAGTAATAATAAAAAAAAAGGTTGCTCTGCAGTTTGCAGGGGTTGGGGATACGATACGGAGGACACTGAAGAAGACAACGCGTATTTCCCGAGTCCTTTATTAAGCCGTTTATATTTGCTTCACAGCGCGGGCATGAGCAACGCGTGAGCAGTGTTCACGCGAAGAGAGGGCATCGATTGTTGCTTTGTTTCGCTTGCACGCACACACACACGCACGGAGAGAGAGAGAGAGACAGGCAAATTGCACTCGACATGTTTAACGGCATTCCTTTAAACGACGCATCGGGCGCTGCAAATCAGACGAAGCGCGCGAGCCGAGCACTGAACGCGAGCGACGATTGCCTGGCCGCCTTTGTGCACGTTGCAAGGGGGGGGGCAGAGGTCGCAACCGGGTACCCGATACCCGTACCCTACCCGATACCCGGCCGGGTACGGGTACGGGTAGCCGTTTGCGACCCTGGTGCGGCCGGGTACGGGTACGGAATCAACATCCGTTTGCGACCTCTGGGGGGCCCTGTTTGATTGTGTCCATCCGCTGCTGGATGAAGGTTGGCTGATAATGCTTCACCACGCACGATTTGCCCGTGGGTTCTAGGGCGCGATTGTAATGGACCCCCCCCCCGCCCATTCACGGGAGTGGCGTTCAGTGGAGGCGAGTTTGTTGCTGTCGAGTAAAAGGGAACTCGGTCTTCGGGAAATGTCACGGCAACAACCGAAAAATCATGATGCAATGTCGCGGTGCACTGTTGGTAACGATACGTACGTGTGTGTGTGCTATGCCATGTAACAAATCAAATACAATGTACACGATTGGTCCATCACCCCTGTGTGTCTTACGGACCAAGCGTTTGTTAAAAACAAATGTCTGTTGAAAGTCTACTACATGGGGTAAAAGGGCTTTTAATGTCCTGTTGCTCGCAACACGTGGTTTGCTGAGTTGTACAGGGTGGTGCAGATGTCTCGTGACCACACATTGAATTCTCCAAAGCGTAATATATTTTTTTTTAAGTCAGGTTTATTCGGAACAGAAATGAATATGCAGAGAGGGAAACATGTTAGGGGTCAATTAATTGGGGCAGGTCACAAGATATCTGGACCACCCTCCCGTGCCTCGAGAGGAGGGTATCTGAAGCTAAGCATGGCCGACGACGTCACTTCTGTCAGCAACAGGACATACAAAAGGGCCTCTTACCCCACGTAGGCCTCTTACCCCACATGGAATCATTCTGCATGGATTCTAATTAATGACTGTATATTGCTTTAACGGGTCATGCCGCTAAATACAATCTCAGCACAAGTCGTGTGAAAGGAGTCTTCATCTTATTGGTGGATTGAGAATGGCTAGAATCTATTTTATTCTGCATTTTACACCTCCTTTGAATATTTAAAATAAATGCATTAATAATGCGGTACATGCGAGAGGCTGGAAAAATGTGTTTTTAATTAATGATAGGCATATGGATGCCTGAATATACTGCTCATCGAAATACCTAGAGATTGGACAGTTAAAGGTTTGCTCTTATTAACTTAATAGTCGATTTCAAGCTTTCGTGACTGCAGGGATTCATCTTCTTGGTTCTTTCGGTAAAGTCACGTAGAAGGGAAATAATAAAATAATAAAAATAAAACATAATAAAATACAATTCTCACGACGTTTCGGCCACAACGCAAGCAGCCGTCCTCGTGTGAAGACCAGGTCTGTCGGGGAGACAGCGACCTGTTCTTCACCTGAGGACGGCTGCTTGCGTTGTGGCCGAAACGTAGTGAGAATTATTTTATTATGTTTTATTTTTATAATTTTATTATTTCCCTTCTACGTGACTTTACCGAAAGAACCAAGAAGATAACTTAATAGTGCTGCTGCACGCAAAAATGATCAAACAGACATGCATATTATATTCATACAACAAACATTTAATGGAGCACGTCTGGCACGCTGCGATGCAACATTAGTCCTTAGTGAAATGGGCAGAGCACCAGTTCATAACATTGCAATATTTAGTTTCCAGTTAGGTGGCCTCATTATTCCTCTCGAATTTTCCACGAACAACAATCGCAGCTGCATATATTCGTATTTTCAAAGCATTTTATTCCGTTGGCATTTCATCTCACCAGGGCTCTGAACAAACTTATGGCATACACGGTGCAATTATCCGCATGGTGAGATGCAAATTCAATATAAAATAACGTCAATCAACATATCGGCTCGATATGTTAAATAAAATTGACTAAATATGGTAAATAATACGTATTTCAACAAAAACGTGTTTAGTTTTTTTCTTTTTTTTCTTCAGCGGGAGTGTGCAACACACAAGTACAGATTAGATGTCTTTAGTAGGTGCTCGTTTCGAGCACAAGTCAAGATAGTCTGAAGGGCTAACAGAGGAGCTTTGTGCGCGAGTCTTTGTGTGTATGAGTGCGTCTTTGTTGATGATAGGTGCTCGCGAACAGCACTTGTCCCCAACAACCTGTTCGTCTGCACGGAGGATTTTTGCCACCGTGGCTTGATGCTTACGATGCACGCGCAGATGACCTCACGTGGACACTGGTATCTCACCCGAGTCTGGCCCTCCACTCGGTCGACTCAGCCTTAACGTAGCATCTGATGCGACGCGGCCAATAAACGTCCTGGTGTAGAAATGCGACCGGACGCGCGTGTTCACTTTAGAAGCATTGCGTCTGTGTGTGTGCGAAAGAGAGACTGGAATATCTCCGATGAATGCATTGACAGTACTTGAACGTCAATCTCAGCTCTTTCAGCAAGTACCTCTTAGCTGTACTGCATCAGCCACGTGCAGCGCAGTACGACGCCGCATATCCAACTTGTTGAGGACTGAAATATATGTAAAAGTCAAATTTGTGAATATTATTTTTTAAACCATGACAGTTACATCGCGTGGGTGGTTCGTAGGACCTCGGGCGTTAATACCGTTGACGTTCTGCAATACAAGCAACAGTACATTTGATGTGGTCTAAGCCAAGTATATTGTTGTAAATCAAGTTGCTTGAAATCAAGGTGCTAACTACCTCGCCTGGTATTCAGGATGTCGTGGGTTCGATCCCGACCCTGATGCCTTTATATTTGGAGTTTTCGTGTTGTGTCTCCCCGTGGTCGCGTGGATTTTTCTCCGGGTCCGCCGGTTTTTTCTTCCACGTTTAGAATCAACATCACGCGTTTAGAGTGTTTGGCTGCGATGCATTTCCACGTGACGAGCCACTTCGTTGAGCTATCATTTGTGGCCAGGCCATCGCTTCTGAAGAAGAGCAATACAGCTGAGTGGAGCCTTACCTGGTAAAAAATAACAAATAGTTTGCTTTTGGTTTAGAAGTGAAACTCAGATTCTAAGGGCAATGTGTAACAACTGAGAATACAGGTACCTGTATATAGCGAAGGAGAGCTTTACATTCCACCATACGAACATCATATGTACAACGGACGCACTCAGCTCTGTAGCGAAGCGGGTCTTTATTAAACAAGCCATTGTACGTCTCATTGAATGCAGGGGAAGGAGTTTTGGTTGGCAATGCAATCGTTATGAAGTCGGTTGTGTTGTCATACGCGGTCTTTTGTACGAAAATATACGAGGGTGGTTCCATGTCAGCCTGCATTTTATTTATTTGTCTTTAGAGACAATGACCATTTTTTTACTGGTAGGAACCTCCTGGTCCGTCCGTCGTGAATCCAAAAATGGGAGGGTGGGGCTGGGTCGAGAGGGGAGGGTGGGGGGGCTGGGTGGGGAGGGGTTGGGTGAGGAGGGGAGGGTGGGGAGGGGCTGGGTGGGGAGGGGCTGGGTGGGGAGGGGCTTGGTGGGGAGGGGAGGGTGGGGAGGGGCTGGGTGGGAGGGGTGGGACTGGGTGGGGAGGGGCTGGTCACCCCGTGGTGCCCTTATAAAACTCAACGTTTAACCTACTCACGCCGGCTTGTGCCCGCCCTCACAGTCGGCCATATTTGCGGAATACACCACGCAGCCGTTGACCCTGGCCATTGACCGAGCAACCCAACGTTCCTACCAGCTCCCTCCGCAGGAATGTGTTTCTGGATTATTGCCCACTTGTTGTTTCCATTTCTGTTTATTTTCAGCAAAAGTTAAGGATGCGCCTTATAATCCGGTAGGTGTGTATGCGTGCGTACGTCAAAATATGAATGTGCCGTCACTTTATTGGCAATCGGGCACAAGTTTCTGGTGCGTCTTACTTTCCGGAGCTTCGTAGACTCGCGAGAATTTCTGTGGGAAGCAACGTCCTTTCTCAAAGACATCGCCGATCATTGACATTCTACCCAGCTCTATCCATGATATTGACCCACGAACTTTGCATTTAGATATCCCCAGCTGCATCCAATCGCTCAAATTGATAATCCCGATGGTACGGTGTTAAAACATAATCATGACAGAACTGGCTGCTCAATGTTTGAGGAGTGCGTCGTGCCAACTATTGCTACGTGCTTTCCTTGACGTCACATCACGGCTGCGCAAAGCAGTCTGGGTTTTTTTTTGTATAAATATGATGGCCAAGTGTAGTACGTGCTATGTGCTGCGTTTTCCAGTGAAGTTTTGCCCTGAAATGGAAATGTTAAACCGACTGCAGATGTACAGGGGTCGATTACCTGCACGCTTCGGTGACAGATGTCTCTCAGGCAGCAGTGTGTTTCAGTCGTGTCAAATTTTGAAGGTAGAAGAGGTCCCGAAAAAAAAAAGTGCTCAGGATGTGAAATTCAATTGTATGTAGAACTTCTTTTGCACCGTACGTAGCCAACTGTGCACGTCGGAGTTGCGGGGAAAAGGACAACAAACTGTGTTTCAGTTGTGTAAAGATGCCTAAGGTGGAAAGACGTCGTAAAAAGTGATCGGGATGTGAATGCAGATTGTCCTGAAACTGTTGTGTATAGCTTATCTGCTCGAAATAATGCAATTCGTTTTTCTGGCACGATGTGTATACATGCGCGTGTGTCAGAGGTGAGACCTGGCATGTAAGGAGAGTCTCATTCATTGCTTTTTTTACTTTCGAATGTCTTTTT
The DNA here is from genome assembly GCF_965212315.1 of Lampetra planeri. Lineage (NCBI taxonomy): Eukaryota > Metazoa > Chordata > Hyperoartia > Petromyzontiformes > Petromyzontidae > Lampetra > Lampetra planeri. The sequence goes on from NC_136131.1 coordinate 5,366,379, forward strand.
TTTCATGAGTAAACAGCGCAGGTTAACCTTGCAGGACCCTGGTAATTTGACGTATTTATGTCCACGCTTGCTGTTGCAATATTTAACCCGATCATAGCGACAGTGTGTCGTCCTCGTGATCACGAAATGTCAGGAAATCAGAGCATTTTACAACCATGGCATCACGTATATATACATACATACAAGCACACAGCATTTAGTCGGCGTGTTATTTATAGAGGGCTGTAAAATGTTTATGAAATGTTACAATTAGTTTGAGTTTACATCAGAACCTAAAGGCGTGACCGGGAACAATTCATAAAGAAAAAAATATATTCCCCTACTCGTCACACGCGTATGAATGCATATCTGTGGGTAAAACATGAGTATCTCAAAATGTACAATTAAAAACGATTGAAACATTTCACGCGATGTTCGTGCTCCGAACGTGTCTTTAAAATGTACACGTGTAAATGGTAACTTTAAAACAAATTTCACATTGTTTTCCACTTTCCAGATATGGTTCAGGATATGTACAATATAAAAAAAAATGTTGCATAACGTCCGTGTCATTTGTCTTGTCGTCTGCAATGTTGTGTACCACGACGCCGGAAGAGGATTTGTGATCCACGAGAACCCAATGATAGATTCTAGCTCGTCGCCCTCCCCAACACCCTGGGACAGCCACAGCAAAGGGGCAATCGCCAATGACACGCGGTGCTGTCGGACGAGGATTCATTTTCTTAGGTTTTTTTCGGTAAAGTCACGTAGGTAAAAAATTTAAATTAATAAAAGTAAAATGAAAAAAATAAAAATAAAATCACAAGCTTCCGTCTTCAGGTGGAACCGTCACAGCACGATAGCTGTATCAAGTAAGAGAAATTCCAAGAACACAGCATTTGTATTCTAGATTTGAAGCTTTCGTGACTACAAGGATTCATATTCTTAGGTTTTTTTCGGTAAAGTCACGTAGGTAAAAAATTTAAATTAATAAAAGTACATCATCCGCACCTAGTTTACACAACAAAGGCCCATTCCTAACAGCGTGCTTCAGCCGCACCGAACCTCACAACAATAATATTCAGGGCCTACCTTGGCTCCTCCCACCCTCAACCAGTATATATAGAAATACTGTGTTCTTGGAATTTCTCTCACTTGATACAGCTATCGTGCTGTGACGGTTCCACCTGAAGACGGAAGCTTGTGTTGCCTCCGAAACGTCGTGATTTTTTTTTATTTTACTTTTATTAATTTTAATTTTTTACCTACGTGACTTTACCGAAAAAAACTAAGCATATGAATCCTTGCAGTCACGAAAGCTTCAAATCTAGAATACAAATGCTGTGTTCTTGGAATTTCTCTTACTTGATACAGCTATCGTGCTGTGACGGTTCCACCTGAAGACGGAAGCTTGTGATTTTATTTTTATTTTTTTCATTTTACTTTTATTAATTTTAATTTTTTACCTACGTGACTTTACCGAAAAAAACCTAAGAATATGAATCCTTGCAGTCACGAAAGCTTCAAATCTAGAACTGTTGGACGAGGTTTGGTCGTCACATTTTTTTTGGTTGTTTTAATCTTCACGAAAGTCAATTCCGTCCCGTATAAATTAGTATCCGCCTTGCAGCCTCTCTCGCTCGACGCATGCAACAATCCACGCACTATTTTGTTTTCACGACGACGAAGCAGTGGCCAGGCCTTGCGTGCTGTGGACGCTGTGCGGCGATTTGCTCGCGGGACTACTTTCCCTCGGATCTTCCGCTGCAATACAGAATATTGGATAAATATATAAGGCGTGACGTTCGCGCTGCATGCAAACTAATTGCTCATTAAACTCTCCCCCCCCCAACTCTCTACTACCCCCACCTCCCAACCTCACCACTCTAAAGTCCACGCCTCTCAAACCCGATGCCTCGATTCCATCCCTTCAATTGTTCCGTTCAAATGGACAATTATTATGGTTCGCAATCGAGCATTGCAAGCACATCGCATCACGACGTCGCTTAGGGGCCGTCCATAAATGACGTCACGCGATTTTGGACGATTTCTGACCCCCCCCCCCTCCTCGTCACACGGCGTCACAAAAAGTCAGACCCCCCCCCTCAAATATGACGTCACAAAGCTCTGCCCCCCCCCCCCAAAACCATATTTCCATTTTGAAAGTAAAACATGCTTCAAATCGCTTTAAACTATTGTCATTGTAGTGCGTATTTAATGTGGCGCTGCACTTTGATGTTGTAGGAGTGTTGTTATGACAATTTCTGTTGTTATAACAATTTTACGTATTTAAAGTTGCGCATTTTGATGTGACGTCACATTTATCACCCCCCACCCTCGTCACACATCGTCACAAAAACCTGACCCCCCCCCCCCCCCCCGCCTAGGTGCGTGACGTCATTTATGGACGCCCCTTATCCCAGACTCTCTGGGGGATTTAATGCGCAGATGTGACACTTTCAGTTGCACAATACACAAACAGCTGATTGGACAAGCATGAAGCGCAAACTGCTTTAAACTTAAGACAATGATTTGCTGTGCTTTACATATATATGAAATGGTCGGATATGTGAACATCGATATAAATAACACTTACACCGTACATGCACACAGAGACTACACTGGGCATGGAGAAGTTAATTTGTCCGGGGCGGATATGCGACTTGTAATATCAATAATTATCAGTTACGTATCGTTGTATCTATATGGCGTGTGTATACGCTAATGTGTGGTATGCATGTCATTGCTTTTATGGACCCGATGTTTGCTGTCAAATGCATTCAGAATGTATATTTGTAAGATGATACAGTCTTTGTATTTGCATGCAGTATTAAGCATACACGTCTCTGTATTGGCATAGTGCTCACAAATGCTGGTCTTCAACTGTTATTATTCAAGTCCATCTCTCCTCTGTTCATGTGCTGTGATGAAGGGGTCATTGCCCGAAACGTCACCGATTATATATTTTTTGTTTTACTATAAAGGCCACCCGTTGTTGTTGTTTTTGTTGACCGAGTGTGCCGAGATGTGTTTGTTCACTGTGCGTGTGCACGGCGGGCAACGCACCAGAATCGGTACAATATTTATTTTAGATTTGAAGGTTTCGTGACTGCAAGGATCCATACTCTTTGGTTCTTTCGGTAAAGTCACGTAGGTGAAAAAAAATGAAAATAACTCTATTAAATCACGACGTTTCGGAGGCAACGCAAGCTTCTGTCATCAGGTGGAACAGCCACAGCAACATCACTGTAGTGAATAGGTTATTATTTTAAATTTTCATCTACGTGACTTTACCGAAAGAACCAAAGAGTAATATTTATTTTGACTGGAGGAATCCGATTAGCTATAAATCTCTTTTTCGTAGATGCCCAGCATTTCACAGCATCATCAAATACTCTGCTCAACTTAAAACAATCGACAAAATAGGTTTAACCGAATTTTTTTTGTACATTTAACCAAACTAATTAAAGCCTCATTGTGAATTTCGTCGTTTGTGTACCAATCATGGTTTAATCCGACCAAAATACAGTCGCGTAAAAGTGAGATCCATTTACAGATACCCCATTTACAATAATAAGAGAAAAAAAGGCAACGGTTTCATGTCAATGGCTCGTTCGGCCTCCTCGCCATTCGCAATGCAACTCTGTAACGATGCGGGGCCAATCGCGCTCACAAACGTTCGATCAGCTGCTGAGTGGAGAATGAGGCGGCAGTGTGGGTGGGGCTGGGGGGGGAGGGTGCTGAACAACGTAGTGGGGTTTCGATTTAAAGCTTTCGTGACTGCAGGGATTCATCTTCTTGGTTCTTTCGGTAAAGTCACGTAGAAGGGAAATAATAAAATAATAAAAATAAAACATAATAAAATAATAAAAATAAAACATAATAAAATAATTCTCACGACGTTTCGGCTACAACGCAAGCAGCCGTCCTCAGGTGAAGAATGACGGCTGCTTGCGTTGTAGCCGAAACGTCGTGAGAATTATTTTGTTATGTTTTATTTTTATTATTTTATTATTTCCCTTCTACGTGACTTTACGGAAAGAACCAAGAAGAAAAAAAACGTAGTGGGGTATCTATACACGGATCACCCTATACTGGGGGTGTCCATGGGTAGGTGGCGGAGTCTATGTGCCAGTCCCCGCCTCTTACGAACGCGACGGGTCGGGCAGCGCGTTCCCCCAATGTCCTCGTGCAATGCCGTCTACGCAAATGTTTCGTTGAACGTGGCCTTTTTCATTGCGCGCAATTAAATTGTTCGGAATGAATGGATGGATGCTATTTTTCATCGGGGGTTTCAATGGGAATTCAACGATTGTTGATGCTGAAACGTGCATGTGCATTTCTGATTTCTGATGCTGTGTGTCATGTAGCCGGCTAAAATTGTACTGTACTGTGTATTGTGTGTGTATACCGTATTCTCTGGATTTAAGATGCACTTGTTTTCCATGTCCTCTATGTCATAGCTAAAAGTTGAGGTGGAGCGGAGGGTGTGTGTGTGTTGCGTCTTTTACATATAATTCCGGTAAGCGCTGTGCGTGCGAGACCAGATCTGGTCACGCATTTAGTTGTGGTGGACCGTCTTACTTCCCGGAGCGTCTTAAACATCCGGAGAAAACGACATCGTGTGCGTATCAATATCGCATGCGTTGTTACGGGCAGTTAATGTCCACCGTGATTAATTACGTGGAGCAATTAAGAACGAGTTTCAGATGCAAACCAAGCAATAATTCACGCTGTCAGTGCGAGTTGAAGTCAACATATTTAATCAACTCAAATACGGAGGGTTTTTTTTTTACTTTTGTACAAACGAAAGCAAAACGTCACAAATGCAATTTCAATAAACGATGCTCTATTTAACGCCAGGTCATCATCATCATCATCTGCGGTATAAATAACCTGAACCAATATGGTACGGGCATTGCTCCTCCATTATTTACGGTAGCCTAAGTTTCCAGTCCCAAATGCACACGAGTTTGCATACCAAGAAGCTGGGTGGGTAGGTGGGTAGGAGGCTAGGGCAAAGTGATTATGTAGGTGGGTAAGTAAATAAGTAGATGGGTCAGTGAATAGGGACTTCGTTGGGTAGGTGGGTGGGTAAGTGGGTGGGTAGTTTGGTGAATAGGTGACGAGGCACGGTGAGTTGTTAGGTAGGTGGGTGGGTAAGTGGGTGGCTGGGTGGGTAAGTGGGTGGCTGGGTGGGTAAGTGGGTGGGTGGGTAGTTAGGTGGGTAGCTGACTGTGTATGCGAGGTGAGTTGGTAGGTGGGTGGGTGGGTAAGTGGGTGGGTGGATAGTTTGGTGGGTAGGTGACTAGGCAAGGTGGGTGAGTAAGTGGGTGGGTAAGTGGGTGGATAGTTTGGTGGGTAGGTGACTGTGTAGGCAAGATGAGTTGGTAGGTAGGTGGGTGGGTAAGTGGGTGGGTGGGTAGTTAGATGGGTAGGTGACTAGGCACGGTGAGTTGGTAGGTGGGTGGGTAAGTGGGTGGGTGGATAGTTTGGTGGGTAGGTGACTGTGTAGGCAAGATGAGTTGGTAGGTAGGTGGGTGGGTAAGTGGGTGGGTGGGTAGTTAGATGGGTAGGTGACTAGGCACGGTGAGTTGGTAGGTGGGTGGGTAAGTGGGTGGGTGGGTGGATAGTTTGGTGGGTAGGTGACTGTGTAGGCAAGATGAGTTGGTAGGTAGGTGGGTGGGTAAGTGGGTGGGTAGTTAGATGGGTAGGTGACTAGGCACGGTGAGTTGGTAGGTAGGTGGGTAAGTGGGTGGGTAGTTTGGTGGGTTGGTGACTAGGCAAGGTGGGTGAGTAAGTGAGTGGGTAAGTGGGTGGGTGGGTAGTTTGGTGGGTAGGTGACTGTAGGCATGGTGAGTTAGTAGGTGGGTGGGTGGGTGAGTTAATAGGGACTTTGGTGGGTAGGTGGGTACGTATGGTAGGTGGTTGGGGAGTAAGTGGGTATATGGGTAGGTAGTCAAGGTGGGCAGATTTGCTCAAGGACAGGGAAATGTCAAAACAGCACAATGATTTTTTTGTTTCATTCCATGATTAAAATGTCTAAAACTTCCGTCCATTCACTCTTTAAGACAACAACAAAAAACCCCACAACAACACAACTGCGGCTAATGCTTAGCCCTTATAAAGTGAACAACACGTACAACATTTGGGCAATTTTTCTTTTTTTACACCAACAAAAAAATATGTATAAAGTTTTTTAAAAAACACCACACTACTGTATGTTTTTACATATATCTCAATTACAGAGTACATATGTTGACACATACACGCCACTATATATGTACACTGTATTGTATATATAGATATACATCAGTGATACAGCGTACATATATATTTCTAACACATTTTTTTTTACATAAGCGCACTTTCTTTTTTTTTACTAAAATTGACGTTATTAACAATATCATTACCACCATCATCATCATTACACAATTGCTATGATACACGTGGGGATGGCCATGGCTCGCTCCCTCACTCACTCGCTCGCGTGGCACCGGTGTCTATCCGTCTCTTTACGATGTCTATCTACCCTATACCATGTGTGTGTGTCTCTCTCTCTATTATTATGATGATTATTATTATACGCTAACCCTGGCGTATTTCAACAGCTGCCTACCGTCACGGGCCGGCGCGGTCTTGTAGCGTGCAGGAGATGGCAGCTCGGCGGCCACGTGATGAAGAGCAGACAGGGCAGGCCCACCGGCTACTCCTGCCGCCGCTGCCCCACCGCTGCCCTGGGCAGCCTGCCAGCCCGCCGCGGCCTCGGGCAAGAAGCCGGCGCCAGGGTGGCCCGCGTACTGCACGTAGGCGCCCGCGGGCACCTGAGTCTGCGGGTTCCCGTAGGCGCGGACACCCTGAGCCGCAGACACGAAGCTGCTCACGGCCGGCAGGGACGCGTGTGCCTGGGGTTGTTTAACGAGAGAGAGAGGAGGGGGGGTAAGGGAGGGAGGCAGAATGGGCGACAGAGAACACGGACGAGATTGAGATTTAGGCACGCGTCTCTGTGTGTGGGGAGCGGTGGCGCAGTGGTTAGCCAAACTGCGCTACGCACCGGGCGAACAGAAGTTCGAAACCTGCCCACGAGACAATGTGGCGGATATTTGAACCGGTCCTGGGGCTCTACTAGGTTGACTCGGCGTCAAATGAAGTACTTGGCACGGTGTGAAAACATCAGCACCGGGCGTGATGCTGGCCACCCACCGCCTCGTGGTGCCGTGCCGGCCTTCCTAGGTTCTGGCAAACAGCACTTGCCCCACCAGTCTCTTGAAGGCTGCACCGACCAGGGGAATCTGTCTTTGGGAGGGAGTTGACAGATAAGAAACTTTTGGGCGTACAGGCGAAAGCTGCGGGGATCATCCGGGAGCGAAGCACCTCGCGTACCACGCTACGAACCTGGCGAGACCAGGCTTCGGTTAACGGCCATTTGGAAACATCAGCGATGGTGATAACTGAACCTGTCTTGGTCCTCCCCTAGGTATGCTCGGCATTGAAACGTCAACATTAGGCGCGCGGGTGTGTCTGCTCTCCAAACCACGCCGTCGTGCCGGATTTTCTTTTTAAATCCTTTATATTAAGTTCACTTGCTTGCTTGCTTGCGCGCTTACGACCGTGCAAATCTTTCGGTCGTTTTTTTACCCACTTCCCGTGATCCAATCGAGCTGACATTTTGCACACAGACTCGTTGTGCGTGACAATTAATTTTCGTGAAATTTTTTTCAAAAATTTTACACTTTTAGGATTTTTTTTTATATGTAATTACCAATTGCTTAATGGTGGCAGGCAATCATCTGACTCATAGGTGGCAGCCATCTCAAGCCAGAGGACGAGAGGACTCTAGCCGCCACGCATATAAAGGATTTATAGTGAAAAACTTTGTTTTTACGGGTTAATTGTTTACACACTTATATTTAACTCACTGTCTGTTGTTGTTGTCGTATCCTCAAATCTTGTAGCTCAATTTTAACCCATTTCCCAATGTGGTATCGACTGCAAACTTGGTATACTTATGTCATACTGATGACAATACTATATTCTATCATTACAAATTTTAAATAAATGTTTAAACCATCTTTTTTATATGTTATGTTTCGCCTTGGGTCTAATTGTCCACGCTCAACTGACGTTGCCTGTAAATCACTACGGCCCCTTACGTTGTGGCAAGCCCCGGGGCCACTTCATGGAGTCGTGGAGTTCTGCCATTACTCGTACGGTACATTTCATTAAAGCGTGTTTTTTTTAAAAGATTTTTTTTATTTTCATTGGTGCTCGCTAGCAGCACTTGTCCCAACAACGGCATGTGTCTGCTACACGTGGGCCCTTTTGTCTTTGTTGTGGAGAGGGTCTCAGGCGGAGTGGTCATTATCAGTCTCCATTGAGCCATGTCATCGTCTTTTTGAATAGCAGGTGATCCAAGGTTTAATCCATTGTCACAATATTGTAATTAGAAAAAAGTCATGAAGATTTCACTTGAGCATCATCATCCGTTTAGCAAATCGGACAACATCTTTTCATTGGCGAATATAACGTCGTTCGATTGCGTCATCACCATCATCATGGAACGATGATAGGTCACGGACATGTGATTAATCTGCCAGCATGGTGACCCAATGAATCAGCCACCAAACGCTGAGTCATCGTCATCCAGTGATTGCCGGATATGACTGCAGGTTTGGTCGTACATGTTGTGTGTATCGTTTATTGTTAAATGTGAATCAAAGTTCCTATGATTACTGTTGTTACATTGTATTTGATAGCTTTATTTTGGTGATTTCGAAAACATGGTTAAGCCAGATTTGAAGCTTTCGTGACTGCAAGGAATCATATTCTTAGGTTTTTTTCGGTAAAGTCACGTAGGTAAAACATCAAAATTAATGAAAATAAAATAAAATAAAAACAAAAATCACGACGTTTCGGAGGCAACACAAGTCTCCGTCATCAGGTGGGACCGTCACAGCCGAATTAGCTGTGACGGTCCCACGTGATGACGGAGACTTGTGTTGCCTCCGAAACGTCGTGATTTTTGTTTTTATTTTATTTTATTTTCATTAATTTTGATGTTTTACCTACGTGACTTTACCGAAAAAACCTAAGAATATGGTTAAGCCATTTCGATTTAAAGCTTTCGTGACTGCAGGGATTCATCTTCTTGGTTCTTTCGGTAAGGTCACGTAGAAGGGAAATAATACAATAATACAAATAAAACAATTAAATAATTCTCACGACGTTTCGGCCACAACGCAAGCAGCCGTCCTCAAGTGAAGAACAGGTCTGTCGGGAAGACAGAGTCTGACGCCTGTTCTTCACCTGAGGACGGCTGCTTGCGTGGTGGCCGAAACGTCGTGAGAATTATTTTATTATGTTTTATTTTTATTATTTTATTATTTCCCTTCTACGTGACTTTACCGAAAGAACCAAGAAGATGGTTAAGCCATGTTTCTTGCGGAAGTGCGAGTTGGCCTGATAGCTTGAATCGAAGTTGTCTTATGGTTGTTGTTGTTGTTGTTTGATTTGCATCACGCTGGGATTTTTGCACACAGCGTTGTAATACGATGTTTTTTTCCTGGAAGATTTGCTGGTTTATCCAGGATGTTTCTGTTGCGCGTCGTCGCTTTAAGATGTTCTCTGTTCATATTCTGTTTGTTGCGGTTGCACCCGACTCAAGAGCCGCATGACTCACAGGGCTATACCGAATAAATGCAACTTGAAAACTTGACAAGACGGTCAGTGCGTCGTCACCTAAAAGCTCCCATGCAGTGTGTGTACAGATTCACGTGTTTACATCTCCTGCCGCGTGCCACGCATCGCCGTTGTTGATTGATGCGAGAATCTTCAGTCGTGTACAAGACACAAAAACACGCGATAAAAAAGAAGCCCCGCCGTTCTTTTTGCAAGCGCCGCGTTCGGGACTCCGTGAACTTTACGAGAACAAGGACAGCATAGGGCCTCGATTTAACGAGGTCCAGAAACAACCCCCCCCCCCACACCCCCTTCTAACCGAAACTCACAATCGCCCCGCGCGCAACTCCTACAGACAAACATGCGAAGTACTTATGCTTTGTTCTTTCGGTAAAGTCACGTAGGAGGGAAATAATAATACATAATAATGTTTTATTGTTATTATTTTATTATTTCCCTTCTACGTGACTTTACCGAAAGAACCAATAATATGAATCCCTGCATTCACGAAAGCTTTAAAATCGAAAAAAAATGTTTTTCTATTGCTACCGCACTCGTCACCAGCAGGGCATGTTCGATCCACTGCTGGATGACGGCCTCCCCAAACCGCCACCACCACCACCTTCACAGTACCAGGGTCCCCTCGGACGCCACGTCACTCATTGGCTGACACTTCCGCTACGATCATCGAGGCGACGCGTCCTGCCAAAAGCCCACTCGTGATGGACGCGCTGTATCGCCTTTTCAGAGGATCAACTTGCGAGGAGAGCTCCGTTAAAGCCTGGGTAGTGATTGTACGCAGGGCCGCAGTGCATCGGCGACTGCACCGGCTACAGCGTGGGCAAAAGACTGCAGTGCAGTACAACCAATGTTTGTACTGTACTTCTATGATCCCGCGGATATACCCCCCCAGCCCCTCCCCCCGTCTTCATCAACCCCCCCAGCCCCTCCCCGTCTTCATCAACCCCCCCCACCCCTCCCCTCCCCCGTCTTCATCAACCCCCCCAGCCCCTCCCCCCGTCTTCATCACTCCCCCCCCCAGCCCCTCCCCCCGTCTCCATCAACCCCCCCAGCCCCTTCCCCTGTCTTCATCAACCCCCCAGCCCCTCCCCCCATCTTCATCAACCCCCCCCGCCCCTCCCCCCATCTTCATCAACCCCCCCCCAGCCCCTCCCCCCGTCTTCATCGCCCCGTACCGACCAAGCGGCCCACGTGTTTGTGTCTCTCTGGCCGCTCGCTGGAGCTCCCAGGCTCGCGTGCCGCCCTCCCTCTGTGCTTCCTGCGCGCCGCGCTTCGCTGCCCGGTGCGTGTCGGCGGTGGACATGGACACAGCGACAACCGCGCGTGATGACGTGAGCCCACGAAACTCGATTTGCGTAAAAGTGGACCCCCCCCCCCCCCCGTTTGTCCCCCTACGCGTAACGCTGCGGTCACACGTGGAGGCTAAGTGCGCTAAAGGGAACCGGGGCTTGAGCGTCATCTCCCATTGGAAATTACAGCGGCAGGGAGCGAGGGAGAGAGGGAGGGAGGGAGCGAGAGAGGGACCCTAATTCAAAGCCTTCGCTCCAGCCGCCCAAACGGCGTGGTGCCGTAACGCAGCAGAGGAGAGAGAAGAACGCGCGCGCGCTTGTTAACGGCCAGAGCGAAAGCGCGTGCGTGCGCGTGCGTGCGCGCTCTGGATCTCATTAAGCCATTGCGTCACTCCGTTGACTCGCCGGGGCCTCCCTAATACACGGAACAAAGCCCCGCGCGCGCGCGACCGCAAGCGCCCCCAACAAAGCCCCGACTGTGAATGATCGGAATCGGAATCTTTATTTAGACCATGAGTGAATCCGATGAGCTATGAAGCTCTTCCCTGCGCAGATGTCCAACGAGAGAGGGAGCGCGACCAACGCGCGATAGATTTCGTCCGGCTGGTCACGTTCAGTCGCTGAGATGGAGCGACGGAATCAGCTGGTGTGCAAGGCGCTAGATGGATGATTAATCATAGATCGTGAAGGCTCGTTCGTGAGAAATGTCGACAGCTTGGTGGGGGGTGGGGGGGGCATTCATCCAGCAGTGGCTGATGAGTCGGTACTTGGGCCTGTCGGCGGGGGATACTGGAGTGAGGGCATCGTGGATGCTGACGTCTGTCCCACGAGGGTTCTGTACTTCTGCAGTCCACCCCGCGTCCAATGTTCCATCTCCACCCCGTGCGGTGTGCGCCCTTCGTGCACCACTCACCTACGTGACTTCACCGAAAAAACCCAAAAAGTATGGATCCTTGCAGTCATGAAAACTTCAAATCTAGAATCACGCATTACAATGGCTGCGTTTATAAGTGTAAGGCGTCGAAATTCCCAATCCTGTGAAGACCTCTACAATAGTCACCCTCGTGTAAAGTGCATGGCCATACGTGTGCAACGATATATACCTAACTTCAATGTAATTATCACCAGCACTGCAATGTATAGTACCGCTTTGTGGGATATTTAAGCATTGATTGTCTTTATGGAAAAGCTCATCCCCCACCAAAGGAATTTCCACCACTCCCGACTCAGGGATGTAAACACGAGGTGAGCGCCACATGAATTGCTCATTCGAACAAGACGCCACGTGGACTTTAAACAAATCCTGAATGTGGTAAGAATAACAAAGGTTAGCTTTGTCTGCTCCTTGTCCTTGTATTATCCTCACCATGTTGGACTAATCGAGTGCACGTGGCACACTAAACTAAACTATATATTGTTATCTTACCAGGTAAGGCTCACTGACCTATATAGCTCTTTTTCAAAAACGATACCTCAACGAAGTGGCTCATGTGGAACTTTAAAGCAGCTAAATACTCTAAACGCACGTTGATACTAAATGTGGAGGGAAACCCCGAAGGGGCGGAAGGAAATAAACACGCGATCGCAGGGAGAGAGAAACACACGCAAACTCCAAATATACAGCAGCAGGCGCCAGGGTCGGGATCGAACCCACGACCTCCTGTATACGAGGCGAGGTAGCTCACATCTCCTAGCCACCGTGATGATGATGAGATACACACGCAAACTCCAAATATACAGCAGCAGGCGCCAGGGTCGGGATCGAACCCACGACCTGCTGTATACGAGGCGAGGTAGCTAACATATCCTAGCCACCGTGATGATGATGAGAGAGAGATACACACGCAGACTCAAAGTATACAGCAGCAGGCGCCAGGGTCGGGATCAAACCCACGCCCTCCTGTATACGAGGCGAGGTAGCTAACATCTTCTAGCCAACGTGATGATGATAGAGACACACAAACTCCAAATATACAGCAGCAGGCGCCAGGGTCGGGATCGAACCCACGACAGCCTGTATACCAGGCGAGGTAGCTAACATCTCCTAGCCACCGTGATGATGAGAGAGAGAGACACGCAAACTCCAAATATACAGCAGCAGGCACCAGGGTCGGGATCGAACCCACGACCTGCTGTATACGAGGCGAGGTAGCTAACATCTCCTAGCCACCGTGATGATGAGAGAGAGACACGCAAACTCCAAATAAACAGCAGCAGGCGCCAGGGTCGGGATCGAACCCACTACCTCCTGTATACGATGCGAGGTAGCTAACATCTCCAAGCCACCGTGACACCCCGTGGGTTTACAATCCTCCTTCCACGCGTGGCTAACGCCTCCTGTTCACGCTGCATGACGCGCCGTGCCCTGTTAATTTGTTCCCTGTAGAGTTCGCAGTGGCTCTCGCTCTAATCGCATTTTGGGCACGTGTATTGTGATCGTGTAGCGACGACGTCATGGTGAGTGCCTCAAGCATTGCACGTGGCCCAGAGGTGCGGCCCTATTGTACGATTTCGGTCCGAAATAGAAGATTTACCGAATTGATATCGAGAGAAGGAGACGTTTTAGGAAAGGCAGCTTACTATATTTATCCATTCCCCCTTTCTGGCATTTTTATTGAGGTTAGGTTTTTACCAAAGCAATTATTTCGTGTACTATACAAACGTAGATATACATGGCCACACGCTAATACATTAAATACGAGATATACAATACCATGGTTGTTTAAAAAATATGGCGATTAATTGTTAGTTTGTGAATGAAAATTCTCTCCGAGGTTGATCTTTCTTCCAGAAAACTTAATTTATGCGCACCGAATTGTACCGACTGCACTACAAGGCTTGGTGGGCAGTGACCGTTTAATGGGTTACACGGTTCTTGCCATCGTAACGTTGAATTTCCGCAACGAGCTCAAGACCACTGCTGGCGATGACCACCGCAACAAAAAAAACGCGAGTTTGGAGCATACTCTTAGTTCTTTCGGTAAAGTCACGTAGGTAAAAAATGAAATTAAAATTAATAAAGTTTGGAGCATGCTAACCCCGTGGCATTTGTTCAGAGATATCGTTCAGCCGCGGGCTCTCTGTGAAATGGATGTCGCGTCGGTTTCTCCGCCCCCGTGGTGTCGTGACAATCCATCGGATCATGAACGTGCCGAGTGGACAGGGGGGGGGGTGCTGCTCTCAACAATACCCCCGCAAACACCGCGGCCCACTCCCCCTCCACAACGCCGGGCTTGCATCGCGCGCAGCTAATCGCAAGCACGTGTTCGCGTCCGTTCTAGAGGCAAGCGTTGATTACGAGGTGCCAAGGAACAAAGGAGGGGGTGGGGGGAGGGGGGAATGGGGGGGGATTGCGTCTCTCACCCCCTCCCCCCGCCGCCACGTTCCACTTGAAGCCATCTCGACGGCACGGTTGTTAAACACGTTGAGTTGCTTAACAAATAAAAAATAAAAAAAATGTGATATTCGTCAACAACACTGCCCTAAATTTCGATTTAAAGCTTTCGTGACTGCAGGGATTCATCTTCTTGGTTATTTCGGTAAAGTCACGTAGAAGGGAAGTAATAAAATAATAAAAATAAAACATAAAATATTTCTCACGACGTTTCGGCCACAACGCAAGCAGCCGTCCTCAGGTGAAGAACAGGTCTGTCGCGGAGACAGCGTCTGAATGAAACACCACCACGCTTGGAGCGTATATTTAAGCTGGGTTGGAAGGGGGGGAACGTAAAACGAAATATACATGATAGGCGACGTTTCGGGAAATGCCCCTTCTGCATAGCAGCATTTTTCGTGCGTGCTCAGTCGTAGGTTCGCGCTCATCAATACTCGCGTGCAGAGATGTGCCGTGGGGTGGACAATAGCGGGCGGGCGACGCTTTTTGTCGCGGCTGACGTGAAAGGAGGAGAGAGAGGTGGAGATGGACCGACTGCGTCTGCTGGCTCCGAGATTTCTCCGCAGAGGGAGAAAGTGGGTGGCCAACCCATCTCCCACACTTGGTCACGGGTGGCGGACACCGCGTGGGAGGGGAAGGGGGTGGTGGTGTGTGTGGGGTGATCGCTCCACGTACAGCGGGGCAACGCGGCCCATCCATCAGGGGACACGTTGCAAGCCGAACGGCCTCCCTGGTGACAACCACGAGGGCGCATTTTTGTGTTCACATTAAGAGTCGGCAAGCCTCACTCACGCGACCTGCGGCAGGAGTCGTAAGTACACCACCGATCGTGGTGCAGCGTGGATTTTTGCGAATGCTTTGTATGGAAGGAGCAAACACCCCCCCCCCCCCCACACACACACACAGAGACAGCGCACTGTGCACGTAAGGGATGCACTTTGTAACTCACTTTCGCCCCCCCAACCCCCACTTATTTGCGAGTTAAACGTCTCTCTCCATATCTCAATAAACTCCGCGGGCTCGCGTCGCGCTCGTCAATGTTTACAGGGAGCCAGGCCAGACCAGGGCAGCCTGCGGGTCTCGTCGTCCTGCGCGGGCTCCCTGCCGGGCACGGCAACTGAGCGCCAGAAGCTGCGAGGCGGGAGGAGGAGGCGCGGAGTGCCGACAGTGGACGTGGCAACGCTCTGTATGCAGTGCCGGATTAAGCGAGTGCGGGGGCCTGTAGCATATGTTCTAAAGGGGCCCTACGTTTTTTTTTAACACGTAAATATTAAAACACAGATTTATTTACTTGCATAGTAAAGTAATTGGATTTTGCCATTTTATATGCAGCCAGATAATACGACGAATCGCTAACCTTAAACACCCAGTCGTTCATAAAAGTGGAAGGCGGTATAGTACTATCGTAATAGAGCAAGTGCAAAGTCACTGAACGGGAATTGATAGCTTGAAAGCATTTAGCGCGGGGCCTTGGAAAGTGCGGGGCCCGTAGCATATTAGCTACTTTTGCTACTAGGTTAATCCGGCACTGTCTGTATGACCCCCCCCCCACCCCCCAAATGCATGCACGTGTTTTGTATTGAACTGCAGTTGGAACAATGAGAATACTGTAGAACAACGGGGTACTGGAGAACGAAGGGAATACTGGAGAACAATGGACATACTTTAGAACAATGGACATGCTGTAGCACAATGGGAATACTGGAGGAGAACAATGGATATACTGTAGAACAATGGGAATACTGGAGAACAATGGACATACTGTAGAACAATGGGAATACTGGAGAACAATGGGAAGACGCTTGGATAACGGCTGGAACAATAGCCGCGCGCCTGCAACGTACACTTGCATTCTGGGATGTAAGTGCGTGTAGTAGATGTAAAGTAAGTCCGAATTAAAATATCTATACGTGTGTGTGTCCTCTCGAAGAGCGATGGAGAGACCCACATCTTTGTTAAGGGGGTCCTGAGATGGATAACCAGTGGTGGGAATTTCACTCCCTCCGGCGAGGATGAGTTATTTCTCAGGATGGCGGTGGTCGAAGTCCCACGAGTTGGTGGTGAGCCCAGAATTATACGTATCGGTGGGTGGTGGTGAATGGTTAACCACGTGGTTATCATGCTGTGGGTGGTGCTGGTGAATGATTAACCACGTGGTTATCATGCGGTGGGTGGTGGTGGTAAGTGGTTAACCACGTGGTTATCAAGCGGTGGGTGGTGGTGAATGGTTAACCACGTGGTTATCATGCGGTGGGTGGTGGTAAGTGGTTAACCACGTGGTTATCATGCCGTGGGTGGTTGTGGTAAGTGATTAACCACGTGGTTATCATGCTGTGGATGGTGGTGGTGAATGGTTAACCACGTGGTTATCATGCTGTGGGGGTCGTGTTTAATGGTTTACCTCGTGGTTATCATGCTGTGGGTGGGTGGTGATGGTGGTGAAAGGTCAACCTCATGTTTATCACGCGGTGAGTGCTGCGTAGGAAATTGCCAAACGTGTGTTTTTGTCCGCGTTAAATTGGGCGTTAAGAAGTGTGCGATGCAGCATGGCTCGCTCTCTCTCTCTGTGTCTACGATAGCGCAGCGGCGACCCCTCCCCCCCCCCCCACAGTTCCGATTCCCGCTCACGACCAATAACAGTGGCGACAATTTGAACCGGTCCCGTGCCTCCCGTTGGGTCGACTCAGCCTTGGCGGTGTGTGAACATCAACACTGGGGAGACAAAGGCGGCCGGGCGCGGTGTTGACCAACCACCCTCTCCTGTCCCGTGCCAGCCTTCAAAAGTGCTCGCCAACAGCACTTGCCCCAACTGTCTGTGAAGGCGAGGCAGTATAAAGGACATGTTGTATTTGGATAGTGATGAAGACATCTCTCTCCGCGTAGCCTCGTCGAGCACTGTAGCTGAAACCAGCGGTCCCCAACCATTTTGGCACCAGGGACCGGTTACGTGGAAGACAATTGTTTTCACGGACCGGGGGGTGGGGTGGTTCATCATTGGGTCTTTCCCCCTTTTCAAAGAAGCTCTCCAGCGACGTTTGTTTTTGTACTCATGTTGGCTACTAGGGGTTAGCAGCTTGTTGGGCTGACCAACACTGTGACTGAGACGAGTGCGCAGTGCGGGAAAGAGGCGCGGACGAAAGTGGTGAATGATAAAATAATTGACGGGACACGCGCGGACTCACCGCTCTCACCTCCTGCTGCTGTGCGGCACGGTTCCTAACAGGCCACGCACCGGTCCGCGGCCCGGGGGTTGGGGACCCCTGGCTTACACAATCGTTGCATCTGTTCGTTTAGTGCCTGGTGTGGTGCTCGGCTGTTAAGTCATGAATATCGACACGCATCGCTTTGCGGGAGGTGACGAGTAAGCGTGCTGCGTGTCTCGCGACAGCTCCACGGCATAGGAATGTGGAATGTATCACACTGGCTCCGGGACCATCGCTCAGGAGCACGCGGGATTATGTCGTCATAGGACATGTCGTCATAGCACATGTCGTCATAGAGAAGCAATTGTTACATTTTCGTCATGCAACCCTCCTCCTCCTCGCCCGCTCCCCGCAAAGTGTAATCGATGAATTGTCGCTCGTTCTGATCCACAATTTGACAATTATGACAATAACCCTCTATGTTTCTGTATCTCTCGTTCGTTCGTTAATTATTCGACGAAATGTGACGTCAGAGCATCGCGCGCTTGCATGCGATGCACGCGCTGGGCTGACAAACCCAGCTCCATCCGAGTTCCATTCCCCACCTTGGGCAACATCGCCACCTGGCCCTGTACCACCCCCCCCCCCCCCCCCACACGTCACCCACCGAGCGATGAGCCCATCGATCTGCACGGCACACGGTTAACACCGGTGGCGAGCGGCATCGGGACCTGCCCGCTGGCTTCCTGCCTGAGATTCTTCACCCGCCCACTACCCCAACAGAGCCCCCCCCGTTTACACCAACAACAACAACCGCCATTCGCCACTATGTGGCGGTGAGGTCACCACGACGCTTGTGCCAGGCCATGTGCACCTTGAGACCAGGTAAATTGTCGAAAGCCCGCTGGCAGTAGGTCACGGGACAGACCCAGGTGCCACGGGTCGACTGACTGAGATGACCGAGATGACTAGCTGATGCGCCACCTGTGCCCCCTACTGTACCAACGTGCTGTGCCTTAGCCACCCGGCGCTTCGCTCGTTGTTGTGAGCGTCGCTCCTCCAACGCACACACACACACTGACCACCATCGTGAACTTGTCCAATATCTCTCCCAAAAGAATCGGGGGGTTGCCTTCATCCAGCGGTCGATTGATAAGGGTATGTAACAAAGACAAAGCTCATCTGCATAGCCTCAACAGCTGTAGGAGCAAGTGCTGGTGTCGAGCACCTATGAAGGCCGGTGCGGCACACGAGGGGGTGGATGGCCAGCACCCAAGTGTCAATTTTAACACACCACACGAGGTCCTCATTTGAGGATGAGTCGACCTAGGGAAGGCCTAGGACCAGAGAATCGTCACTGGTGTTGACCCGTGAGCGGGAATCGAACCCGGGTCGCCAGGGTTCGTAGCGGACCGCTGCACTCTGCTGCGCACAGACTGTTGACAATGTGCGTTCAACAGCAGGCAGGCAGCAAGTCGACAGACACGGGATGCATCCCCACCGCACAGACGCAGCCCCCATCGAGGGGTGCAGCTGTAGGGGGGCATCGGTCGGCACGCAACGCGGAACTCCGACGACGCGGAGTTTCTTCGCTTGTAGAGATTACACGTGTGTGTGTGTGCGTACCTGGTGTGCGTACCTGGTGCGGTGTGTAAACATCGCCACTGGGGAGACAAAGGCGGTCGGGCGTGGTGCTGGCCACCCACCCCCTCGTTCGTGTACCGTTCCGGCCTTCATAGGTGCTCGCTAACAGCACTTGCCCCTACAGTCTGTTAAGGCTATACGGGGGATCTTTATCTTTGTGCGTGCAAGGTCCCATCGGTGAGCTCCTCCGGCAGGCAAGGCTGCATTGGCTGGGTCATGTAGCCCGCATGCCCAGCCACCGCATGCCTAAACAGCTTTTGTTCGGCCGGATCGAGGGGGCTAAATGGGCGCGGCACGGGCTAGAGAGGAGATGGAGTGATGTGGTACAGGAGGACGTTGGAGCTGAGTGGAGGAGGCTCGTGAAGGACGCTACTGGGCAGTTGGAGGCAGTCGCCCTCCAGCAACAACGGAGGGCGGAGGAGCGACGCTCACAACAACGAGCGGAGCGCCAGGTGGCTAAAGCACAGCAAGTTGGTACAGTAGGGGGCACAGGTGGTGCATCAGCCAGTCATCTCAGTCATCTCAGTCAGTCGACCCGTGGCACCTGGGTCTGCCCCGTGACCTGCCAGCGGGCGTTCGACACTTCACGTGGCCTCAAGGTGCACATGGCCTGGCACAAGCGTCGTGGTGACGTCACCGCCACTTAGTGGCGAATGGCAGTTGTTGTTGTATATACCATTAAATTCAGCTCTTCGTTTTGTTCAATATGTAGGCGGAGATGTCTATGGCAATGTTGATAACCCGTTGATGAAATTACAGCCGCGGTTTCAGCAACACACTTCGGGAGTTTCACACCAGCAAAACGACTGTGTTCAATAAACCTAGAGAGGCAAGTGCGGACAATATAAATGTATTTAACTTATGCCACCGATTCTTTTTTTTCCATTGAAGGTGCAAACAAATGCACAATCCCCCACTCTAAACTATCTTAACGTTTTATTTTACCAGGTGAGGCCCACTGAGCTGTATAGATATTTTTTTCGGAAGCGACCTGACCTCAATTGACGGCTCAACAAAGTGGCTCTCGAAATGTGGAGGGAACAATTCGGAGGACCCGGAGAAAATTCCACGCGACCACGGGGAGAGAAACACGCAAACTCCAAATATACAGCAGGCGTCAGGGTCGATCAAACCCACGCTCTCCTATATACCAGGCGAGGCAGTGAACATCTCACCACCACATGCAGCACAACACATCACTACGAGAAGACCATTGTAATCCTATCGCGATCATAATCGATATAACAGTAATCGATTGATTGACGCGCTGCTACTTAGAGTGGGCACCAGAATGCATCGGCACAACAAAGGAAAGGCAAAGTTCCCCCATATAGCCTTAACATACTGTAGCGGCAAGTGCATAGGCACACCACTCACAACCACCTACCAATCAATCACCGCCTTCCAGTGTCTGTCAACAACTTCACCAACGCGCTGTGCACGCGTCGGTCAACATTGCGAGTGTCTCGCTAATGCCCCTTGTTGGTTCTGTGTGCGTGCGTGTGTGGGGGAGCTGGTGGCACCGCGCTACGAACCCGGCGAACCCGAGTTTTAAAGTTGTCTTGTGGTTGTTGTTTGACGACTTGCATCCCACTGGGATTTTTGCACAGCGTTAGTTTACGGTGCTTATTTTCTGGAAGACTTTGCAGTTTTTTCCTGGATTTTTCTGTTTGCGCATAGTCACTTTAAGATGTTTTCTTGTTCATGTTTTAGTTTTTTGTTTGTTGCGGTTGCACCCGATTCAAGAGCCGAATGGCTCACAGGACTATACCTAATAAATAAAACTGAAAACTGAAATGATTTCCCGCTCACCACAGTCAACATCGGTAACGAATACATCTGAACCCGGTCCCGGGGCCTCCCGTAGGTCGACTCAGCCTTAAGTCACTTGCTGGTGTGGTGCGTAAAAATCAGCACTGGGCAGACAAAGGCGGCCTGGAGTGTTGTTGGCCACCTCCAATTGCCTTCATTCGGCGATCGCTAACAGCACTTTCCCCAACAGTCTGTTAAAGGCCATAGGGGTGTCTGTGTCTTTATAGAGGAGGTTGCTTCTGTGTGCAGAGGAGGAGAATGCGGAGTGTACTGTGTGGATCGATGTTCAGGCACCAAATAGACACCAATTACAAGCCATCAAATATATTGAACTTCGTTCGCACTGTCCGTGTAGCCAACCGTGATAATCGAAGCCTGCATGAACCTCACAGACTCGTGGTGAAAAAAATAGCACCTGTACTTACGCAAGAAGCATTTTTTTTTATAATTTAACTTTTCGATACTGGAAAAAGAGCCCTCGAGTCGAACTGTGAACGGTAGAGGAGGAGGAGGCAATGCAATGTCGGGAGGCCGTGCAGTGTCGAGGTGTCTGTGGAGTACACGATGGAGGAGGGTTCGCGCAGGTACCGCACGCGCGCTCTGCTCGTGCGTGGCCGCGTACCTGCGAGTACTTGTGCTCGGGCTCCCCGGGACTCTGCTGCTTCTCCATGCCGTTGACTCCTTGCGTGGCCGCCTGGAAACTCGCCCTGCTCATGGCCGAGCCCCACTCCTCGTGCACCTTGCCCGAGTAGGCGCCGCCGTCCCCCATCGCGAGCCCGTGCGCTGTGGGGGGGAGGTATCGGTCACCGGGAGACAACGATCGGCCATCAGCAAACTAAACTATGACAACTATGAACCAATTTTGTTTGTGGTTTTACCAGGTAGGGCCCACTGACTGAGCGATGTGGCTCTTTGTTTCAGAAGCAACCTGGCGATCACAAATGATAGCTCAACGAAGTGGACATTTACACGCACGTTGCTTCTAAACGTGGAGGGGAAAAACCCGGTGGACCCGGAGAAAAATCCACGCGAACACGGGGAGAGAGAGAGACACCGCAAACTCCAAATATACAGCGGCAGGCGTCAGGGTCGGGATCGAACCCACGACCTCGTGCGTACGAGGCGAAGCGGTTAGCATCTCGCCACCGCGGCGTCATCGGCAGCCGTGATCAATCCACTGCTGGATGAAGGTCGCCCCCCCCCGAGAGGCTGTCGCGGTCAACTTACTTGGGTAGGCGCAGCTGTCTCCCATCGCGAGTGCGTGCGCTGTTGGGCCACGAGACACAAGGGCAACGGTTAGGGGGTGACGTCGTGGTGCGATGCTTGATGGATAGCACGATGATGGACTTGCAAATCAAGAGGGTCACCCATTTATTGACTTAAGAGCCTATTAGCTCACAGGGTGTTTCCAAATAAACTGATCTGAACTGTTAGCTCTCGCGGCGGCGGCAGTTGAAACAATTAGGTCGTTTATTGAATCGTTAACACACCCCTGATTCACCCCCAACCTCTGCCTACGCAGCATTATAACAGCGGCGTGTACCTACACCACGGTCAGTCGATTGGGCAAGTCGCGAGTGTGAGTATTCTCACTCTCTACTGGACACGCGTGCAAAAGAGCTTCATGGCTCATCGGATTCCTCCAGTATGAATACGTATTCAGATGTTGATTCTTCCAAACGTTTTGTCAGGTCAACATGGAAGAGTAGGCCAAAATGCCATCGTTGGAAGGGGTTTCAAGAGCTTCCTCTAGGAGCGTCCCTTCCTCCCAACAGTGGCGTGAGCAAGACATTGCAGGGCTGCACCTTTGCCTTCAAAGGTGCAGTGTCGGTGCCGAGTGATCTCTGTGACCCGGTTCTGGGGGTCTTACCCCCCCCCCCCCGCCTTCAACGACTCGCACTGACCACCAGAGTGGTGAAGTATGGTCAAACCGACATCATTTGGTGATACAAAATGAGAAAGACACACTAAAATTAAATAACCTCGCAAAATATCGAAATGTGATGTAATGCAACACAGAGAGTCGGTCAACACACAATTAACGCATAGCCTGGTTGATTACGTATTTCAAAGATTGCTAAGTTAGAATTTAAGTGTGAACATTCCAAAGAGAGGACACAGGCAGAGAGAACAAATAGCCAGAGAGAGAAAAAAGATAAGCTTAAAACTTCCCCGTAGAAGTGGTTCAATCTTAATTTTTGGAGCTTTCGTGACTGCAGGAATTATTCTTTGGTTCTTTAATTCCTGCAGTCACGAAAGCTCCAAAAACTAAGATTGATACAAAATGATTGTGTAATGTATACTCTCCCCCTTAACCACACGCAACAAAAAACACATTCCGACGTGAAACATTCTAAATTCAATAAATTTATGTTTTGTTTTTTTCAAATCGGAATAGGAAAGTCGCACACGACTTGATACAAAGGCCTGGCTGGACACGTGCGCGCCGCGCCTTGCACCCAGTCTGCTGCGTCTTCCGATTCCATGCGCCACGACTAACATCGGTGGCTCGCGGTATCTGAACCGGTAATGTATCTCCCTCCTCCACCCCCTTGCTCCCTCCGCTTCACCGATCCCCACTGACCATCGTGGTGAAGTATGGTCAAATGACCCCCCACCCCCCCCATAATCGACACGGCGTGGGGGAGGCCTTCGCCCTGCTAGTCTATTGACAATGTAAATCGTACGTTTAGTTTATTTTGTCCTGAGGTCAGGCCCTGAATATAATTGCATTAACTGGCAAACACAAGAGGAAAGCGTGCATACGTGTATGCGGAACGGTCGCACAGCGATGCATTGATGGCAGTAGAGCATAGGCTGGGATAAAAGCAGATCCTTAAGTCAATCTGTGTCGAGTCTTTGAGAACACGTGACCGTCGTCACGTGTTCTCCCGTTCGCCCCACACACGGCCAAGCACTCGTCGCGAATTCACGTGGAGCAGACTCAACAAATCCCGACTTAAAACTTTCGTGACCGCAGGAATTAATATTCTTGGTTCTTTCGGAAAAAGTCACGGAGATAGAAAACTAAAATTTAAATTGAAAGCAAAAAAGCCACGACGTTTCGATCGCAACACAAGAAGAAGACCGCTTGTGTTGCGATCGAAACGTTGCGGCTTTTTTGCTTATAATTTAGATTTGTGTCTTCTATCTCCGTCACTTTACTGAAATAACCAAGAATATCAACATATCCCATTGCCAGGACCCTTTTGACTAAAGAGTCCTGAGACTCAGCGATGCTCTCCGGGGTAAATGAAGGCCGTGTACTATTAGTATTGTTTCGATTTAAAGCTTTCGTGACTGCAGGGATTCATCTTCTTGGCTCTTTCGGTAAAGTCACGTAGAATGGAAATAATAAAATAATAAAAATAAAACATAATAAAATAATTATCACGACGTTTCGGCCACAATGCAAGCAGCCGTTCTCAGGTGAAGAACAGGTCTTGCGTTGTGGCCGAAACGTCGTGAGAATTATTTTATTATTTTCATTCTACGTGACTTTACCGAAAGAACCAAGAAGAAGAAGAAGCGGAAGGTCGTTTGGTTTGGTTTGAAACGCTGCAAGGCAACAACACTGCAGCTCACAGTGATATCCAGCGATATCAAGAACCAAGAAGATTAGTATTGTTGTTGTGCGCCAGAGAAGACGCCTTACCGAGCCCATAGAGCGATGCAATAGGCTCGCGTGCAGGTGGAATATTTACCAGAGGTGTGGACTCGAGTCATGTGACTTGGACTCGAGTCAGACTCGAGTCATGAATTTGATGACTTGCGACTCGACTTGGACTTGCATAACAATGACTTTGTCCCACCTATGAGATGTGGACTCGAGTCATGTGACTTGGACTCGAGTCAGACTCGAGTCATGAATTTGATGACTTGCGACTCGACTTGGACTTGCATAACAATGACTTTGTCCCACCTCTGATATTTACATCAAGCACTCAATTGATGATGGTAATGGTGGGCGCAATTGTTGGCGACGAGGCACTGCTGTGTATTCTGCAAAGAAATCGAACGAAAAAAGGCACTCGCCAACAGTATGTGGAAATTCCACGTTCCTATGGTGGGGGACAAGTAAGGCCATAGGGCAACCGCTGCCAATCTTCCAACAGTAGTAAACTCATTTTATCAACTCCAGAGGGAAGGAAGGCTTGGTTGACAACAGAGCACAACATTGCGGATGTATCCGCATCTCTAAACGCCGTAGAGAAATACATTAATTCTATCAGAGGGCGGACATTTGGTCAGTCAGAGGCCGGGAAGACGATGGTGAAGGTGTCCAGACGTGGACTTGTGCAGGGGCAAGGGGAGCGGACAGCACGGACCGGCTGGGAAGGGAAGAGAAATGAGAATAAAAGAGCGACAATCACGGGCTATTGGGGTGCATAGAGAACAACGAGTTGAAGCTCGGCTGGAACTTGAGAATTCGCGACATTCCGACCGTGACTTGACCGCCCTACGCAGCGCTGCCAACCATCTTCCATCCGTGCATCGTCGGCCACAGCAGCAGGGAGCTGCCATCCTACAAGTGTCACGTGCCCGCGGACTGGGGTGCCGCTACCGTTGAGAGCGCTCGACTAATTTGGTCGGGAGGTGGGACCAGTTCGCATCCCCGTTGGGGATACCAATCTGTGGGTAAATCAACAGCGGCCGCCTTATGGATGGACCGTCTCCCGTCACAGAAAAGTCGAATTTCCACCAATAGCTCACGGCTCCAAAAACGGAAATGAGCATCGTCTCCTGCTCGTTTGAGCGTGGGGACACTTTGACGTATTGATGCGATGTATGTACAAAGATTGCAGTTGAGTGATGGCGCATGTGGTTAGCACACTCCGCTATGAACCTTATACCCGACCGAGTTTTGATTCCCGGCTAACGTCAGCTGGCGAGTGATATTGGATATTGGTTCCGTCCCCTTTCGCGGCCCGCACTGGCCAGCGTGGTGAAGTATGGTGAAACAACCCCCCACGAACGACACGGCGCTAGGAGCCCCCTCCCACCTCATCCAGCAGTGGATAGACGTGGGAGGGCGCTGTACGTGCAAGTGTTATACAGAAGACTGGGCATGTGAGGCTGGGCGATTCAAGTACATTTTTGACACGCCGAAGGTAAAGCAGTGTGTTTTGTTTTCAAGCTGAGTGGACGTCGGAGAGACCCAAGCCACACCTCCGACAGGCACGGTTGGATACGTACGGTGCGAAAGAAGTTCAGCATACTTAACAAGCATGCAAACACTGTCGTTAAAGATTGCTTTACACAAAACAAAGACAAAGATCCCCCAACCCCGTATAGCCTTAACAGACTGTCGGGGCAAGTGCTGTTAGCGAGCACCTATAAAGGCCGGCACGGCACACGAGGGGGTGGGTGGTCAGCACCACGCCCGGCCGCCTTTGTCTCCCCAGTGGCGATGTTTACACATTGCACCAGATACTCATTTGAGGCTGAGTCGACCTAGGGGAGGCCCAGGACCGGTTCAGATAATCGTCAGTGGGTGTTGGCCGTGAGCGTGAATCGAAACCGGGTCGTCGGGTTCATAGCGCAGCACACATACACACATCCCCTATTTAGTATGAAACGAATCATCCAGGTGCAGGTCAATCTGTTTGCGAGCACCTATTAAAGCCGCAACGCAACACACGAGGGGTGGCGGCGTGCTCAGCAACCGCGCCCGGCCGCCTTTGTCTTCCCACCAGTGGAGATGTGTACACACCGCCACCTGCGCGAGTTTACGCGTTCGTTCATTCATCGCTGTACACAGCTGTACATTGTATCAGCGGTGCCTCCTGTCAGATCCGTGGTCGTGTGAGTTGTGTGTGTCCTGCTGATGACGCACGATCTTGCAAATCGGTGCTTGCACCATGTCCAGTTGGTTGTTGCAGTGTTTTGTTCGTGGTGGTTTTAATGTTATTGTTGCTGCTGCTGCTGCTTTAATCAAGGTTTCTGTAACCGGGTCCCCATCGAAAAATGAGCATCTGTAGCCGATTGGGTTTTTACTTTAAGCCACAATAACCCGAAGTGAATGAATCGATCCATCGCTATACCGTGAGATATTGCGACGGTTTTATATTTTTTTTTGGGGGGGGGAAGGAAGTTAAGCCTTCATCGAGCAATGGATAGACCATGTATGCCAAAATTGATCATTAATCTTGGACAATATGCAGCTTGTAGCTGTGGCCCCTACGGTACCAGGGACACGAACTTGCCAGTAATGGCCCGCAGCCTTGCGTGACGCATTCTACTAGGACGACTACGATGTCGAGCGGTGTTCTCGCGTGGCTGTGCGGCTAAGTAAGCCTTAGTAAGCCTTAGCCAACACCTTAGCCAACGCCTTAGCCAATTCCTTAGACAATGCCTTAGCCAATGCCTTAGCCAACACCTTAGCCAACGTCTTAGCCAATGCCTTAGCCAACGCCTTAGCCAACGCCTTAGCCAATTCCTTAGACAATGCCTTAGCCAACGCCTTAACCAACACCTTAGCCAACGTCTTAGCCAATGCCTTAGCCAACGCCTTAGCCAATGCCTTAGCCAACACCTTAGCCAACGCCTTAGCCAACACCTTAGCCAACGCCTTAGCCAACACCTTAGCCAACGTCTTAGCCAATGCCTTAGCCAACGCCTTAGCCAATGCCTTAGACAATGCCTTAGCCAACACCTTAGCCAACACCTTAGCCAACGCCTTAGCCACCCCCTTAGCCAATGCCTTAGCCAACGCCTTAGCCAACACCTTAGCCAACACCTTAGCCAACGTCTTAGCCAACGCCTTAGCCAACACCTTAGCTAACACCTTAGCCAACGTCTTAGCCAATGCCTTAGCCAACGCCTTAGCCAATGCCTTAGCCAACGCCTTAGCCAACACCTTAGCCAACGCCTTAGCCAACACCTTAGCCAACGCCTTAGCCAACACCTTAGCCAACGTCTTAGCCAATGCCTTAGCCAACGCCTTAGCCAATGCCTTAGACAATGCCTTAGCCAACACCTTAGCCAACACCTTAGCCAACACCTTAGCCAACACCTTAGCCAACGCCTTAGCCACCCCCTTAGCCAACACCTTAGCCAACGCCTTAGCCAACGCCTTAGCCAACGCCTTAGCCACCCCCTTAGCCAATGCCTTAGCCAACACCTTAGCCAATACCTTAGCCAACACCTTAGCCAACACCTTAGCCAACACCTTAGCCAACACCTTAGCCAACACCTTAGCCAACGCGCCATTGTCTCTCCACCGCTCCGTCTCTCTCTCTCTCTCCCACACCACGAGTCGCCGTGTGGACCTTGCTGATCGTGGGGGCACGTGTTCCTCGCGACCACCTGCTATGGGCCGGCACGTATGTGGAACTTCTTTCGCGCCGTACGTAGCCAACCGTGCTAATCGGAGGTGCGGCGCGGAAGCGGGGCAAGGTGGGGGGGGGAGGGGCAGCACTGTGCCCGACCGCCTTTGTCTTTCCATTGCTTTGTTTCAGTTTTTTTTTCTCTTTCACGTACACAGACTACACACACCGCCACGCACTGATGTGGATGTCAGTGACATTCAAAAGGGTGTGTCTGTAAATGGATAAGACGTCAACCTTGCAATATTGCAAAACACCTGTATATGTGTCAACTGAGTCACCGGGTGAGTCGGTGTCTGAATATATTATCCTTATAAACACATTACAATATATAACAAGAGAACGTGTTGTATATAACAATATAACGAGAAAGTGTTAATTTACACTTGCCTATGGTAAAATCAATGCATCGGATCTCGTCCGATCTCGAAAGCTAAGCGGGTGTGTGCCTGGATAGTGCTTCAAAGAGGTGCTCCGCGATCCAGGCGGCAGTACAGCAACGTGCAATGTTGCTCTGTACTATGCACGAACGTCTAAGCTCCCACCCCCTCCGCTTTCGCTCACCGGCGCGGTGAAGTGCATCGTTCAATGACTCCCTTACGACGCCGCGCACGATGTGTGTGGGGTGGAGACGCTGGTTATATCGAGCAAGTCGATTGGCAATAAACAGGACTGTGCGCGCATTGAAATCGATGCACGGTTGGGGTCGTGGTTTTTGTTTGCGTGCTTGACGTGGAGCGTGACTCTTAACACTCGGCGAGATTCAGTCTGGAACTCCATTCCGTGAATCTGAACATGCAACGTGTGCTGTTATGTTGGTGGAATTAATAACATTGATTGAGAGAATTGAACAAAGGTAGAAACTTTGGAGGAAATGGGGCTATAATATTGCATGACGAATCCGCTTAGGCTAAATTCAACTCACATCGACTGTGCACACGCAGCACACTTTATGAAATTGACTGAGGGGGGCCATAAGCAGTTAATATATAATAATAGTTATTTACATTTATGAAGTGCTCTTTAACAATCGTTCTTAGGGCGCTTATGGGTTTAAAAATATGTATTTAATGTAATGCCGCTTTTTTTCGGAGCGAAGCAACATGGGTTTGAAAGCCTCCCGTCGTGTTTCATTGTTTCATAATTCCATTTGTAACTATGTATCTACACGATGCCTGAATTGTTGTAAACTCGTATTTGGAGAGACCCAATTGGAGGGGATGGGGACACAACACAACAATGTGTATGTTGATAAAAAAAAACGAATTGAAGATTGAATCTCAATCGAAATTGTTGAATATAAAAAAGAGACGAAAACAAAAGTCGCATTTCGATTTGCAACGCTTTTGCAAATCGAAACGTGACCATTACAATCAGCACACTAGTACGGCCTGAAGAGGAAAGTGTCCAACGAGTGCGCGTTTACCAGCTCTAACACGTGGATGCCAAACACGGAACACCGTGCAAGAAAACGAAATGAACGTTGAAGGGCATGCCAGAATAAGGGTACACGCTTGGGACTATGCCGAGACACGGAATAAAGGAACGCGTGGATCATGGAACAAACGTAAATCAAATTTCGTAGCGTTGTCTCGGGAAAAGCAAGTGGGCTTCTTTTTGTAAGAGCGCATCGCTGGAAGACGGCGACGGCCCCACGGACGAGAGGGGCTGGTGGGTGGATGGAGCAGCAACAACAAAAATGAGACGGCGAGTCTGAGAACCCGACCAGCGCCACCGCAGTGGAGTGAGACGGAGATGACACGGTCATCGCAAGGACCTCGAGGGATATGGACGGCGTGGCGAGGCGTTCATCCTGCAGTGATTCGACCCGAGTTCGGCGGATTTTAACCTGGGGTACATTCACCCCCCCCCGCCCCCCCCCCCCCCGGGGGGTGCGAGACGCTCGTTCTGGCGGTGCGAGGCGTGATCAGATTTTTGTTTAGAAGGTAAATCATCGAAACACAAATTCAGCACGGCCACGTGAGTACAGATAGTTTGTTTCAAACCCATGGATGTATTTATTATCATGATAAAAAAAAATTAAGACTGAGAACCAAAGGGGTGCAGTGCTGCAGTAAAGAACCAGGTCGTGATTTATTATTATTTTATTTTTTATTAATTTTAATAAAAAATTTTACCTACGTGACTTTACCGAAAAAACTAAGAGTATGAATCCTTGCAGTCACGAAAGCTTCAAATCTAGAAAGAACCACTGGTCCAGTTGATTATGATGATGGTGGTGATGCGCATTTCCTAAAACGTAGTTTTTGTTCGTATTTTCATTCAGTAATACTCAATATAGCTCACATTGCTAATCGATTTTAATCAGCTGTTCCACCTCCAAACAACCACGCGTTGTTTTAACCAAAGCTGCACAGTCGTTGATATATATACGCAGTCGTGTTCTGTCGGCTTCTATTTATACACAACAGATATTTCGCTGCGAGAACATACTCGTCTTGGTGTAAAACGAAAGATTTACTAATACGACCGCCACCAGTACACGGGAAATCTCACCCCCCCCACCTCCTCCTGCCCCCTCGTGCCGTCTATCAGAGTCAGGGACAGCACCCCTACGAGCCAAATGGAACGACCCACATCGGAAGAAGATTAACCACATGTGGGATAATTGATGAGTTGGACTGCGCCAATTTAGTCGACGCTGGGTATGTTTAGAACTCGTGTTTATTAACCAACATGCACCGAGGCCAAAAAACGCCAAGGGGGTCAGCAACGAAGGTACATGATGATATACCCGAAACGAATTAAGTCGTAGTTGCTTCAGAACTCAAACAAACAACAAAATCCCATGGGCCCATATCTGCATCCTACGCCGTGGCTGGTTGTCTGTGGCGCTATGGGTAGAGTTGCGAGAGGCGCCACGTCTCTGTGACGCTCACGAGGGCGAGACTAGATGAGAGGTGGTGGGGGGAGGGAGGCGAGCTGGTTTTTTCTTAAATAACGCGGAGAGTAAAATTCTGCAGGAGAGTTTGGCAAGCGCGGCGTCTTTAATTTGAAATTGGCAAATGCACAATGTCGGTCGTTTAATCTCAAACCCTCGGCCAAAGCAGCCACGGAAATAAGGAATTCAATATGTTTTGTGTTACTTTCCTTTGTCCAGTAAAGCCTACACAGCATGTGCGATTGCGTCCTACGTATTTGCCAAATTACGAATGGCACGTGCATGCGCTGCGCTGTAAGAGTGCGTGTATGAGCAGTTGGCATGCGCCGGCAATTGTGTTAATTTTTCACTCGGGGCGCATTCTCTCTGTGAGCCGCGGTCCTCTTTCGCACGATCTCGCTGAGCATGGCCTGCCTTCCCACTTATCTTTCTCTCTCTCCCACCGTGAGATTTACCTTGCTTAACATACCGACTCCGAGTCGTCATGCTATTGTTCAAATGACTCGCCTAAACCGATGAGCCGTGTTTCCCCGGCTTCTTGTACCTATGATTACAATTGATTTGAGCAATTCCTAAAATTTGCCGTGCATAATTAATATATCTTTTAAAAAAAACACATAGGCTAGCCAGTTCATTATCTTAGCGCAGGTAAAATACGAGGCTTGTGATAACCGACTATAAGTGCGTGCTTTGACAGCCATTGGCAATGTTGTCAATGCAGAAGCTCTCAATGAAAATAAACGTTTCCTCCAAAGCACACACGGCAGCCGAGGAGAGCAATCTGGGGGGGGGGGCGGATCAGTGGAGCGGTGGCGCAGCAGTTAGCGCACTGCGCTATGAACTCGCTTGCCTCGACGTTTTAGATTCATATCCACGGCTAACACCAGTCGGGAATGAGTTATATCCCATTCTGTCCTATCCCCCCCCCCCCACACACACACACCCACCTTCACTAGAACGCATTGAACCAGCGTGGGGAAGTATGGTCGAACCGAATTCCGAAGACGCGGCGAGGGGGTGTTCACAGCAACGCAATGGAAAATGGTTGTAAATTAATAGGGTTAATCCTATTAATCCACGGTGTGACTATGGTAGTTGCAGTATTAGGTTATTCACAGACGGATAAGCAATGGGTCTGTGGTTCACGCGCATATAAGTTACTGAGAACGGAAGAGCGGTAGTTTTAATAAATTAGAATGTTTCAGATTAAATCACTGAACTATGTTTCTCTTGGACAGACCCGTGTGTGTGTGTGTGTGTTATTCTATGTTTAACCATAAGAAATGTTTACACACCACATGCCCCTGTACGTTTCCCCTCTCTTCTAACATTTGCCATTGCAATTAAACAATCACTGTCAACGGCAAAGACGCAGGGCTTAGCAGCAACATAGAACACACACCGCATCAATCATATTAATATATAACAGATATAATAACAATTATTCATTATTATTCATGAAATTTATTTACAGCCCTGGTGCGGGATCTTTCTCTCCCCACTGCACGCTGGGGGGTAGGGCAGAGTTTGACGTCTCAAAGTGGAACGTCTGCTCTTTCCTCTGCTCCAGAATCGGACTGATGAATCCAAAGCTGTGCGCAATTTTATTCTGGTTTTTTTTCCCCCCGACAGAGATCTGCATGAAATCCCCCCCCCCCCACTACTTTTAAGATGTTTATGAAATGCCAATTACCGACCTCGGTTTTCTTTTGTAGCTGGCTTTGTGCTCCCCACAAGGCACGCTATGGATGCGTTGCGCTCGGTTTTTTGTTGTTGCGTGTGCGTGTCGCGCTCTCTGCTTTCTGGTTACTTGTTCGCGTCCAGCGCTCAGTGCGTTGAATCTCTCCGTCCACACAGCCCCGTGTCCATACGCAAGGCGCGTCTGTACACAATGCGGTAGATCCAACTCGAGCGGACTTGAAGGGAAAGGCGCAAGCGTTTGATGAATCACGTTTACTCAACGGACTGCAGAAGATTGCGCTGGGTGATGCACGTGCCCGCTGGAGCACGTGGCTGTCAATGCATCGCGATGGAGGCGACCGGAGCCGCAGCGTGTCTCAACGCCCTCTCTGCCACTCCGCTGCTGGATGAAGGCCTTCGCAGTGATGCTTAATGAGGCAACAGCGGTGCAAAGTTGCTCACAATTGAGACGTTGCAGAAGCGTGCTGGCTTATGTCACAATGCGCCGATTAATTAAGGCATTCCCATGCTGCGTCGGCCATGGGGATTGTTTGACCATACTTCACCACGGTGGTCAGTGAGGATTGGCGAAGGAGGGAGACGGGGTGAGAGGGCGGGGGGCGGCAGGGGCATGATCCCACAACCGGTTCAGATATCGCCGATTGCTATCCATGGCCGAGAAGCGGATTTAGGTCGCTAGCTTCCTGGCGGAGTGCGCTAACCACTGCATCACCGCTCCAGAGTGACCCTGGCCGTGTGGCGCTGTGGTCAGCGCTCTTGACTCGCAACTCGGCATGAGATTTCGGGTTCAATTCCCGGTCAGGGACTCGGGCTCATTCCTTCATTTCCCCACGGGGTGCCGATAATACGATTGAAAAGCCACGGTTGAGTCTTTGTCCTGTTGACTGACCGTCCCTCCCGCCCTACACGCGAATGTGGAATTTCCCACCACTCGTGCAGGATGCTGCTGATGGAGGTGAGTGTCGCACGATTGACTCGGTTGACCGCGGAGTTATTTTAGAGCGCAGTCCGAGTTCGGTGAAGCCGGCAATCCGAGCTCGATTCCTGGCGTCAGTGGCGAGTCGTATCTGCGTTGCGTTTCCCCCAAACCAGCACTGACCAGCATGGTGAAGTATGGTCAAAGAACAACGACAATGACCCCCCGTATCGCCTTAACAGACTGTTGGGGCAAGTGATGTATTCGCAAACAGCGCCTATGAAGGCCGGCACGGCACACGAGGGGCTTTGGTGGCTAACGCCACACCCGGCCGACTTTCCCCCAATACTGATGTTTTCACACCGCATCGGGTACTCGTTTGAGGCCGAGTCGACCTAGGGGGAGGCCCAGCACCGTCGCAGATATTCGCGACTGCTGTTGTTCGTGGGATGGAATCGACCTCGGGTCGCCGCGCTAACCACTTGCGCCACCGCTCCACGTGGAGAGGCGCTCAAACAACACCCAGAGCGGACCGACAACCGCGCGTGGAACTCCGTCGAGCAGCGAGGAGATCGCGACAAAGGGCCGAGCCTTAAAAACAAACTTCGTAGTCCATTGTAGCGAAGCGAAGCGGCGACAGCGCACAACGTGAATTGTAGCCGTGCGCTATCATGTTGACTTGTTGGGGCGCTGTATTTGCACAACGGAGCGTGCGGTAGAAGGTAACGCGCGCGCACGTGCGCGTGTTGGCGTCCGATGCGCTCGTCACAAACAAAGGTGGAGGGGGTGTCTCGTGAAAGTCGGCGAATTGTCGCGACTCTGTGTGCACAGGCGCACGCACAACGCGGGGCACACGATGCAAGTCGCGATGTCAAATCCACTGCTGGGCGATAAGGCCTTGTTGTTGTCCGCGCCCTATCACAGTGAACCACGCTTTGTCAGTGGAGGGACGTCCAGTCATACGTTCATATATCACTCCTCGCTACTGATGTTAGCCGGAGCAGGGGATCGAACTTTTACGGCCGGGGTCCACAGTGCTGGTAGTGCACAGATGCACATCGCTTTAAATGTGGTGCGTAGTATGCGCGACTTTACTGTTCTGAAACGAACATCGTCTATTAAGTGTGTGTGTGTATATATATGGATTCGTAATTAATATAGAGATATGTATATATTAGAAAAGAATATATAAATGAGCAAAAGTTATATTTCACACATTTAACGAGACACAACGACAGTGAAATAAATATTAGCTTGTGGAAGTAATGGACAACGATTGGTTTCCATGCCTATTTAACCCCATATGGTGGTTAGAATGTCAGAAGCGATGATCATTCGGAACTCCTGAGGCTTAAACAACTCCTACGCCTTTCGATTTAAAGCTTTCGTGACTGCAGGGATTCATCTTCTTGGTTTTTTCGGTAAAGTCACGTAGAGGAGACAGACTCTGTCTCCTCGACAGACCTGTTCTCCACCTGAGGACGGCTACTTGCGTTGTGGCCGAAAAGTCGTGAGAATTATTTTATTATGTTTTATTTTTATTATTTTATTATTTCCATTCTACGTGACTTTACCGAAAGAACCAAGAAGATGAACTCCTACGCCGTCTTCAAAACTTTACAAGTTATTCGGCGCTGCCCCTGGATTTCCAGTTGTGCACAAACAACAACTCAACATATTCGCCAAACAACACCGTGACCTCTTAAAAGTAAAACATATATATATAAAACAGCTGACGTTTTGGACAATGGCTCCTTCTTCATAGGACATGATAATCAGAAATTGACAAAAGATCAGTAACTGCCCACACTGAAAATGTGCGTGCAGGCTGGAAATAAAAAAAGAGTAGCCCAATGATAATAATAATATCGTTATTAATTGATATTATTATTGATAATATTATTATTAATCGGTCCCCGCAGAGGTGATTTAGCACCTTACACATGCAGTATGGACAAATGTGCTGTGACGGGCAAGGCGTAATGGGAATCAGAACGTGTATTAATACTGGAAGAATCCGATGAGCTATGAAGCTCTTTATCACAGGTGTTAAGCACTTCGCACTTGTCGCCTCCTAGCAATCACCTTGTGCGTGTGGCGTTCATTCCTCGTACGGTCCCACAAAGTCAGACTCATATTCTTGGTTCTTTTGGTAAAGTCACATAGAAGGGAAATAATAAAATAATATACATATAAAACAATAAAAATTCTCACGACGTTTCGACTGCAACACAAGCAATCGTCATCAGGTGGATTTCCCTTCTACGTGACTTTACCGAAAGAACCACGAATATGAATCCCTGCAGTCACGAAAGCTTTAAGTCAACAACTTTTTTTTATCCTATTTTGGCAAAAGGATAACCGTCGTTAGGAATAGGTAGAGTTCGACACGCCTGTAAAAGTTCGCTGTCAACTTGTGCCCGCCATGTCGGCTCGTGTACAGGCTTCGAGGGATCACTCTCCAACGATACAAACTTCGTACTCCCGCGGCTATGGGGAGGGTGTGTGTTTTGCTTGTGGGAAGCCGTGCTTAGTTTGCTGGCCGTCTTCAGTTTGGTTGCATGCAACGTACAACGACGCAATGCCCCGATCCACAGATCCGACGGAGACATCACAGCAACGATGCTCTGCTACCACTGCCGCCTGTCATCTGGGCTTCACCACGTGACTACATCGGCAGCCGTACGAAAGGAGACGTTCGTTTTCCTTCCCCCGCACCTTCGATTAGCACGTTTGGCAACGTACGGTGGTGCGAACGAGGTTCAATGTACCCACGTACATACTGCGCTACGGAACCGGCGACCCGGGTTCGTTTGCTGCTCACGGACAAAACAAAAAAAGAGGCGAATATTTGTACCGACCCTGGCCCGGCATCCCTGAGGTCGACTCAGATGTGTAAAACGTCAGCACTGGGGAGACAAAGGCGGCCGAGCGTGGTTGCTGGCCACCCACCTCCTCGTGTGCCGTGTCGGCTCGCTACAACACGTGTCCCAGCAGTCTGTAATTTATGTACAAGGGGCATATTTGTCTTTGAAGCTTCATCACCCTCGCTTCAACTCACGTCTCGTTATGTCTTCTCCATGGACACTGTCTGTGACGTTCTAATTGTTGGTATATTCACGAAACCGGCACAAACTAAGCTGCTCTCTTCTTGGTTCTTTCGCTAAAGTCACGTAGAAGGGAAATAATAAAATAATAAAATCAACCATGCTATTATTTTATTATTTCCCTTCTACGTGACTTTACCGAAAGAACCAAGAAGATGAATCCCTGCAGTCACGAAAGCTTGAAATCGAAATTGTATTATGTTTTATTTTTATTATTTTATTATTTCCCTTCTACGTGACTTTTACCGAAAGAACCAAGAAGATGAATCCCTGCAGTCACGAAATCTTGAAATCGAAATTTTATTATGTTTTATTTTTATTATTTTTTTATTTCCATTCTACGTGACTTTACCGAAAGAACCAAGAAGATGAATCCCTGCAGTCACGAAAGCTTGAAATCGAAATTTTATTATGTTTTATTTTTATTATTTTATTATTTCCCTTCTACGTGACTTTACCGAAAGAACCAAGAAGATGAATCCATGCAGTCACGAAAGCTTGAAATCGAAATTTTATTATGTTTTATTTATTGATATACGTGGACTGTATATCTAGAATTTGAGCTTTGGTAATTCCCCAAGCATACTCCCGCAAGGGAAGAGGTCAATCATTCAAATATGTAAACGATGACTGCACTGCGCGTCTGAGTTGTAATGCGGGGGAAAAAAACTGGTCGACAGTTGTGTCTTTGTTTTTACCGCTGCCTGTTTCTTGTCGGGATGGTGCTCTGTACTGATGATTTCTAGTTACGATGAAGCTGGTCCATAGTTGAGTCTTTTCTTTCACTGCTGTTGGGTTGGCCCCATTTTCTCAAACCATTCAGTCGGTGGTTCTAAATGGACAAACATGGTCACACTTGTAGTTATTTTTGGTTGGTGGTTTGGATTAGGCCGATTCACATGTGTGTGTGTTTTTTAAATCTACCAACCAGAAAAGCTCGGATATACATATATACATACCAATATATAGTGGCCATGCAAAACGATCCACGTAAATTATACAATTTTTATCTACGTATGTACTTGGTATATTTACCGTTCATATAAAATCATGTTTAACGAGTCCACAATTATACCCGTATAAAGAGGCAATTAGATGTTTTAATGATACGGACGACCCCCTAAAAAACGCCGTATCACCACCGTCACATTTTCTAACCTCGTAAAAAATATATTATCTTTGATTGTAAGAGTTTTATAATTTTACTTAATGTTAACAGCAATAAAACTGTAATTTATAAGCGTGATATATTTTCATTGCCGCCGATGGATCATTGCTTTACGACTTGGGCCACCACAGTAAACTAACCCACGCTTCATTTATATATTTGAACAATAGGCGTACGCTAGAACGAAACTAAAGTGTGTCGTTACAAGGCGCGGTGAGTATTCGTGAGTATATTGTACTACACTATTTAACACGCCAAGGTTTTCGCGACGAAAATATTACGGATGTCGAATCGTACGAGTACAAATGTGTGTGTGTGTGTGTCGTACACTCCTCCTCCACCCGACACAGCCAATTAAATAAAGTTGTCACGCGTTGAACAAATGTGCCGTTTTATTTCTGCTCTCAGCGCACCGCCGGTTACTTTTGGAGAGCGATCCACGCAACATTTAATAATTGGGTACTTAGGCGATCACTTATTAAGACGTAAATAGATCACTGATCCTAATAATATAAGCGGTTTACAATATATGCATTACCTAAAT
Organism: Lampetra planeri; assembly: GCF_965212315.1. Taxonomy (NCBI): domain Eukaryota; kingdom Metazoa; phylum Chordata; class Hyperoartia; order Petromyzontiformes; family Petromyzontidae; genus Lampetra; species Lampetra planeri. The sequence goes on from NC_136131.1 coordinate 5,405,005, forward strand.
GTGTACTTCGCGGACTATAGTATTGCTATTGTTAAAAACAAGGATTGTCCCTAAACTCATTTAGCATGTTTTACAATGATTACACTCACTATACTATTTACCAAACATACCCTCTCAAAATTCGCACATCGTAATAATTATTCCTACGCACAGGTAACGCACGCACATAGCCTTTTTTTTACTATAATTTGGCCAGTTAAAGAAAGTTGTTTCAAATGTTGCTGCTGGAATTCAGCCGACTGCATGGGTCATGCATTATCACAACGAGATGACGCAGAGGGGCTTGAACTGATGGTAAAATTGCTTAATATGCCGGCTTTTAGAGACCCCCTCCCTTTCAAAGATGCACTGCTAACATTCGGCACCTTTATATAACAATTGTGTACAGAAATTACACCTATGGGGCAAGCCAGGGTTTCCCAAACTCCAGTCCTTTGCGGCTCACCACCACGTTACGTAATTCCGCGTTCACCAATTGAATCCCTATTCAAATACAAGTTAACTCGGTCCAACGAAGCACGCGCCCGATTGTTAGACACGCTTACACGCAGTTCGCTACGCAATTAACGCTGTCTGCGTTAATAGAGCCGATTCAAAATAAGATCAAAATCTGTGCACACGCGTTCCACGTGCACGCGGATAGCGCTAAAGGCTTAGCGCGTCACGTGGGCCGGGTTTAACAATCATCAGGCGCGTGCAGCGTGGGCCGAGCTAATAGTAACGTGGAGGAGTACAATGGTCAACGTCGCGTGGTGGTGGTGAGCCACGCGGACCGGCGTTTGGAAAACCCTGGGATAGATATTTACAAAAAACAACATCGCTAATATTAACATTGTTGTTGTTATCGTTATTAAAGTTCCACTTCTAAGTAACACTGAACGAGTTCATATATACACAAAGACAAAGATCCCCTCCCCCCGTATAACCTCAACAGACTGTTGAGGGCAAGCGCTGTTATCGAGTAGTAGCACCTATGAAGGCCGGCACGGCACACAAGTAGGGGTGGGGGTGACCAGCACCACGCCCGGCCGCCTTTGTCTCCCTAGTGGCGATGTTTACACACCGCACCAGGTACACATTGGAGACTGAGTCGACGTACATATTGTTCCACACACACAAGTAGTCCGTACTGAATAACCACATGCGTGTCAAGATCATTATTCTCCACTGACTTCGCACCCTCTGCCTCTCGTTCCCTCGTTAAAGTCAATAAATACCTGCGGCCCGCTTGTTTCCCGTCGTGCAGCGGCTTGCGTCAGATGCCCGTCGCAAGTTAAGCCGCTACGTAAACCAAAATGTTGTTTTGCGTTGTATATATTCTTTAGACATACATACATACACACATATATATATGTGAGAGACGTGTTCGGCTTAGCAGCGGTACAAATTTGTGGGGGGTGGGGGGGGTTTCAAAGTCCCCGGCCGATGAGATCAAGAAAAGTAAAAGGCGTTGTAGGATATATGTAAATATGTGTTTTATTATACTTAACAAATGCTCCTGGAAAATAACATTGGTCTGGAAGGATCCTAGACTATGAGCAAAACATAAAAAGTGCAGAACTTTGTATTAAGTGGACAGACGAAGCCAGTGGTCGTTTGTTTATTAATTCCAGTTTTTGTTTTATAATCGCGCCTTAATCGCTGTGCATAAAAGCATTAACCAACGTTTTCCAGCGAGTGTACGGTCAACGTTAAAGACTTGTAAAATACCCAGTGACTGGGGGGTTGGGGTGTAAGCCAACCCGCCGCTCTTCCAAAGCAACACAACAACATTGTTGCGGCCACAATATTTGCACACGAAAAAAATGTTTGGGAAATAGGGATTATATTGGAGGTGTAGATTTTTAAAAAATATATATATATATGTTTTCACGCTTCAGTTAAGTTACCGTGTGCATTGCAAGAATACATCATCTCTCATGTACGTGTGAGACGCGTTCTTTCTAAAACGCCTGCGACCCACGGCATTCCGTCCACCTCGCTCTTGTCCGTGGTATTCACTCAAATAACTTTGCGTGAGATACTGACGCACAGTTTCGTCAAACTATTCAGATCGCTCGCGGAACTGAATTCGCCGTCGCCACGGATTCCCTTGTTGTGCCCATCGTTGTATCAGCCAAATCCACATCGATGTTCAGTCTCGCGTTTTCTCATTACGCGTCCAACAAATAGAACTTGCCTTTCACTAATTCCTCGTCGTAATGTTCCTGTTTGTGCCTGCTATGCGTGATACACTATGTGCTGTATTATCTAACGAACTTCGTGTGTATGATGAGTATTAATTCAATTGTGGCTTGCGAGCTCGAGTTCATCTCAAGGGGGCTCGCGTGTGATTGAACCAACACGTGCTTTCGTTAATAAATGGCCGCCTACGTTGTCAAAGCGCTCGATTCACAGCCGTCGCTTTACGAATTCCTCCGGTCATAAGTACACTCAAGCCCATGATGTTCGTGATGATGATGATCATCATCACCATCACTCGTTCAAGGTCGCTAAATGAGCAGGCCTACTACCACTTTGGTGGGAAGTTAACAGTGGACGTGTTGGGTAGGAAGGGGACTGCACCTCCGTGTTCAGAACACGACATCGTTGTTCGCGGTTCTGCGCTCGTCTGAGAGAGGAAGGGACGCATTGACATTCCAGCCCGGGTGTGACTCCACTGCTAGATGACGGCTTTACTATTTGATAGGGGGGCCCATGTGGTGATAACTCAGATTGATTGGGACCGATCGCGAGCAATGAAGACAAAGACGATGGCCACTGACAGACACTCTAATCATCTTCCAGAAGGTTCTAGGAAGCTTAAATGTGGCACAAATATAGTCGCGTCTACGCTTTTCTAAGCAGAACAATAATACGTGTTTTGAGTTTGGACCAGATCAAACTCGCGGCGCGGAGGATTTAATCGGTTTCACTCATAGCGCAGAGCCAACCTAGAGTTCCGCATCGTTCCAAACTTCGCGATAATCGCTTACAAATACACCCCCCACCCTCCCACTTGTCAGTGAATCAAGCACAGAATTCGCACGCCGTAGAGTGTGACGCGAACGTCGATAAATAGCGGGGAATTGCCCACCAGTGGGGGCGATGAGCAAAAGAAGCAAAACACTTTGGGGCCCAAGCAGTTCAAAGTGCCCCGCCATTCATTTGTGAGGGGGGGGGGGAAATGCCAGCGCATGAAATATCAGCTGAAATTAAAATCCTCATAAATATAACAAGCAATTTTTCATTAAACAATGCAATTCCTCTCTTTTGTCTATCTTGTCTGCAAAACAATATTTCTGCTTAGCCCCCCCACCGCCACCCCCTAATAAGCTATAACCACCGCTGCATGGCTACCAGCCACGTGCATCCCACGAAGTGAGAACGTGACCCACGCTACCCAGCGTGCAACAGGCGCGCGGCGCGACTCACCTTGCAGGGCGGCCCGGTATCCCAGGATGTCGCTCACGGAGTGCGACGAGGGCCATGCCCTGGGCATGCACATGGAGCCCATGCCCATCCCGACCCCGACTCCTACCCCGGGCATCGCGGCGGGGCTGGGCACCTTGGGAGCCATGGCGCTCGGATACGCGTAAATGTGATTGTACGGAAGGGCGCCCGACGGGGTCGACTGCCCCTGCTGCTGCTTGGAGCCGTCGTAGTGCGAGGAGCTGCCCGCGTTGGGCGGCTGCGACAGGTTGCCGATCTTGTTGCGCAGGATGCGGCTGATGGAGCTCACGGAGGGCACGTTGTACTTGTCGCAGACGCCGTCGGCGAGCAGCTTGTCGCGGATCTCCCACGCGAAGATGCCCGGGTCTCGCTGCTTGTACGTGCGGATGTGGTTGACCACGTTGGGGGTGGTGACGCGCGGCTTGCTGCCGCCGATGGCTCCGGGCAGGATGGAGCCCGTCTCGTTGTAGCGAGCGAGGATCTTGGAGACGCAGCCGTGGGACACGCGCAGCTGGCGCGAGATGTCGCACGGCCTGATGCCCAGCTGCGCCATCTCGACGATGCGCAGGCGGATGGCGTTAGGCAGCGGTCGCCCGTTCACGAAGACGCCGCCCAGCTGGTTCACCTCGCCGAACGACTGGTCTGTGTGCGTGTGCGTGCGTGGGTGGTGATGGTGGTGGTGACGGTGGTGATGATGGTGACGGTGGTAACGTTGATGATGATGGTGACGATGGTGATAGTGGTGATGATGATGACGGTAGTGGTGATGGTGATGATGGAGAGGAGGGTGATGGTGACGATGGTGATGATGATGTTGATGATGATGGTTATGATGGAGAGGATGGTGACGATGGTGGTGATGATGATGGTGGTGATAATGGTGATGCGCGGCGAGAGTTATTGGGTTGGTTTATGGTATTTAAAAAAAACTGTAATTTGTTTTTAGCAAAATTGTTGAATTGTTCAATAATACATATTCATAAATAACAATTAGTGCGTTCGTCAAAAATAAAATTGTCATGATAATTAGTAAAAAAATAATAATCATAATCGAACATTAAAATTGTCAGTAAAATACGTACTCGAAAATTATATCATCATTATTATAATAACCAATAATAATATTTACTATGACAAAAAATTTAACAAATTTACCAACGTTAAAATATTTGTATCGAACAAAATAAATCTTCAAAAGAAAAGTCTCCATTTATCGCGACGTTAAACCTATCCCATTAAAATATGAGCACAATAAAATATAACCATCGTGAAAATTAAATAATCATCATCGATCGCCATCGCAAAAATGAAAGTATTAAAATAACACAAAGAATGAAATCATCATCATCATTAGCAATCATCCATCAGGTTCACTCCGGACCTCTCCAGGTCCACGCTGCTGCTGCCATCACCGCCGACCGCTGTTGAAGGTGTTGGGTGTTGGGGTGTTCACGCGAAATATCTGATCGTGAACGACAACACCACTCGCTGGCCTGCTCGCGTGCCTCGATGCTAATGCGGGCGCACATTCGACGGTAGGCTATATATTTACACCACACCATAACATTAAACAAGGACGAAGGCAAAGATCACCCGTATAGCCCTCGCAGACTGTTGGGGCAAGTGCTGTTAGCGAGCACCCGATGAAGGCCGGAACGGAACACGGGGGGGGGGGGGTGGGTGGCCAGCAGCACCACGCCCGGCCGCCTTTGTCTCACTTAGTGGCGATGTTTACACACAGCACCAGGTATTCATTTGAGGCCGAATCGACCTAGGGGCGGCCCTAGACCGGTTCAAATATTCACCACTTGTTGTTATTGGTCGTGAGCGGGAATCAAACTCGGGGCGCTGGGTTCGTAGGGCAGTGCGCTCGGTCTATGCATCCTCAAATAAATACCTGGTGCGATATTAAAGCATCGCTACTGGGGAGACAAAGGTGGCCGGGCGTGGTGGTGGCTACCCACCTCCTCGTGTGCCGTTTCAGCCTTCACAGTTGCTCACGAATAGCACTTTCCCCGATAGTCTGTTAAACGCTCTATGGGGGGTATTTGTCTTTTAATAGTACATTTTCCGGTATGAATTACGAAATAAACATATTATGGAGGACCTTGATTTGTTGTATACTATTTATAAGCATTTAATGATTTTTATTAGCGGTGCCCGGAATAAGAATCGCATGTTTTTATTCTAAGATAACTTCTGAATAATGTCAAGAATCGCATTTTTAACAAATCTCAACAGATTCGTCAATAACATTGCATTATAACAAGTGACGTTTCAGTCAATGGCCCTTGTTCATGGCAGAGAGATTAACTTCACGGTACAGCAAGATCAAATGCATTGGTTTTATTTTCTTGAAAATTACTGGGTACATTTTGCGCGATCACAATTTTTGTCATGAGAAGCCCCTATATATGAACTAAATACAAACTCTCCATATGAAGAAGGCCCATTGCTCGAATCGTCGCCTATCGTACATTCTATTTAAGGCTGTGTTATCGACGACTGTGATAGTCTAACTCTAAATCTTAAGCAACGTTCTCATTATCGGTCAACAGACAACCCGACATTTGAAATTAACGTACATTCTGCTATCATGCGTATTCGCACTAATGCAGATTGGTTAACGTATACGCGTAGGAGTTTAAGATTGATATAGTCTCCGTTTTATTCACATCCATTAGGTAAGTAAAATCCACACTTGTTAAAACGTTTAAAGAAATTAAGTGTTATTATTACAAAAAAAATTGTAATCCCACGCTAAGGCACTTGACCACCCAAGCAATATTGTAGGGATTTCTACCAAATTATATATTTGATACAATTCTTTGAAAATACTGTTGCAGACTCTTGTATTAAGATCGTTCGCATTTAAATCACACACCGTGGAGTGTATGTATATATATGTGTGTGTAGTGGGGAGCCGTAGTGCAGTGGTTAGTGCCCTGCGCTACAAACCCGGCTTCCCAAGTTCGATCAACACCAGGGACGATTAATTATCCGAACCTGGTCCTGATCCTCCCCTAACTCGACTCAGCCTCATATGAGTTCTTGGTGCGACGTGTAAACATGACCACTTGGGAGACAAAAGGCGACCGAGCGGGATCGCGGGCTACCAAATACGCACGTGTGCGTTGCCGGCGTGCTAACAAACAGTGCTTTCCCCAACAGTCAGTTAGGGCTATGTGTGGTCTTTGTCCTTGTGTGTGTGTGTATATATACAGTGGGGAGTGGTGGCGTAGCGGTTAACGCGCTGCGCTATGAACCTGGCGACCCGGGTTCGATTCCCGCTCACGGCTAACACCAGTGACGATTATTTGAACCGGTCTTGGGCCCTCCCCTAGGTCGACTCTGCCTTAATGAGTACCTGGTGCGGTGTGTAAACATCGCCACTGGGGAGACAAAGGCGGTCGGGCGTGGTGCTGGCCCACCCACCCCCTCGTGTACCGTTCCGGCATTCATAGGTGCTCGCTAATAGCACTTGCCACTACAGTCTGTTAAGGCTATACGGGGGATCTTATATATATATAATAAGGAGGTTAAACAATTGTACACACCCTGGCGTGCTGTTAACCCATTTTGCCGAGTAAAATAAACGCCACTCACTTCAAATAAATCCGGTCAGAATAAACAAACCTCGGGCGATCTGAAGATCTAAACCATCTCTTAAAAGGAAAGGGGTTAAATAACTCCTAGACATGCACTACTGTTCGATGCTCTCCTATAAATAATGTGAGTTATTACTAAATAAATAACTGCTCAAAGCACGCGCAGCCTATATTAGGAATTACTGCAGGGGGACGTTGAATACCAGAAAATTATTCGACTGTTTTCTGTGTTTATTAATTAATCATAGCGTTTTATATAGTTACATATCAGAAATCCGTGTATTAGTAGCCTACAACGCAATACTCGATGTCAAATCCACTGCCGGATTTTGGCTTTCCCAGAAAATATATAGATAACACTGCCATGAATTAAGAAAAAACTGACACGTGCGTGTGTATATATATATAAAAGGCGACGTGTTCGAATATTACTCTAATTTCATAGCAGAGTATTTTCGCCTATTATACATTATTATTTCCAATCTATGGCAAATTATTGTTTCCGAATGTGTGTTCAATTATTTGCGCTGGTGGCCCACTTGCCAACAAATTGGTTTAATACACCGAGAGAATAAGTTCTGGTATTGAATAACAATGTGTGGTGGACACGCGGGCCGTTTCCGTCCAATGCTTAGGACCCTACCACCTTTAATCAGCAGTGCGCGCACAGCACGCGATACTTTCAGACAGAAGAGTTCGGAACGCGTGTTGTTGTCGTTATGATTATTATTATTATTTTGGGCCTTCTCACATCCATCTCGCTCATCTAAATGTATTATTCATCACAAACGTCGTAGCAATCAAATATATAAATAGTAGTATTATTCTTCTTGGTTCTTTCGGTAAAGTCACGTAGAAGGGAAATAATACAATTATAAAAATAAAACATTAAATAATTCTCACGACGTTTCGGCCACAACGCAAGCAGCCGTCCTCAGGTGGAGAGCAGGTTTGTAGAGTAGACAGAGTCTGAATGACACACTCCAGGCTTGGAGCGACTATTTAAGCTGGGATGGAGGGGGGAAGGGCGCCTTGACAAAATAATTTGTATTATTTGTATTATTATTGTGAATTACAGTGGCATTGCCTTTCAACGATAATGCCCCGCGCAACCAAGCCAGCCTACCAGCAGAGTTCTGACAATTGTCAGATGATTAGAAATTGAAACCAGGACGTAGAGGCGTAAGCGTGTACTCTCGTGTTAGTGCCGTGCTTCGAGAAATCCCTATTACAGTACAACCAAGCCAGCCAAAACAGCGTTACGGAGAGAGAAAAAACCGAAATCTAGTGATGAAAATTTGAGATCTGGGAGGGGGGCCGTACAGGCGCTCCTTGTACTCTGGTGGTGGTGCCTCACGCCGATAATTCCCTGCACAAGCAAGCCTATCAGCGGAGCGCCGGAAAAAAAAAATCTCGAGTGGCGAGACATCGATCCGTGCGGCACGAGGCTGAGCGATTACGCGCGCGTATTTCGCGGCGCGTGTGGATTGTTGCGAGTTTGTACGTAGTTCTCTCTCGCTCGCGGATGGGTGCGTGCGTGGGTTACACGAGCCGACGGACAGCGAGCGAAGCAGCAGCCTTACCCATTGACAGCTCCGTCGTTGCGCGTGGTGCGGCGTTAATCCTCCGAAGTCACGCGTCTTCAACTCTCCTGTCGGTTCACTCCGCGCAACACAGGGACTTGGCGTGGCCTCCTCTGCGCTTGTCTCTCCCCCAGTCTTGTACTCATGGACACGTGTGCAGATATATGTTCGCCTGCTGCTGCTGCTACTATCGCTGCTGCTGCTGCTGCTTGTTGACGCTGCGTGAGAGAATTCTACATGGATGGGAGGTAAAACTGATCCCAGAGTGGCCCGCGAATGCTAACTTGATGAATCGGTGTGCGTCGGCGCGCGCTGTCAGTTTGACAAACTGGGCTCCTCACGGCACTAAGCAGCGCGCTCCCAAGCCGTGCAGGAACCCCTAATACGATATCCTATAAGCCTGGCTGCCGGGGGTACCTGATATAGCGCTTGAGAGAATGTCGTTAGCTCACCCACCCCTACCCCGCCGCCTACTCCCCCACTTCCCCCTTACTCCCCCCTACACCCCCACCCCGGACCCTCCTCCTTCTCCCTCCTCCCATACCCTCCCTGGCCCACCACCACAGACCGCGCTCCCCCCATTCATTCAATATTCATGTGCGGCCGCCGCTGTAGTCACAACGCCCAACCTTCGCGGTTGGCGGACGTGGGATTTGATTGACAGCGGAATTTTTTTTTTGGGGGGTTAGGGGAGGGGGGAAGGGTTACGCAATTTCGCACTTAGAAATGCACTCGTTTCATTAAATTATTAACGTGTGTGTGTGAACGTGTGTGTGTGTGTCATTGTCATCCATGCTCGATCTACTGCTGGATGAATCTCTCCTCACCGCCCCACGTCCCTCCCGCGCCCCAAGTCATCGCAATGCCTCTCACAATCCCACGATGGGATACTCCGCTTGCTGCACGACACGAGCCGATTTCATCGCTCCATCTCCTCGGTGGCTGACGTATACGCGCCGTGTGTACGCGTGTGTGTGTGTGTATATATATACAACAAACATCAGTTTGTGTGAACATCAGCACTGGGGAGACAAAGGCGGTTGGGCTTGGTGATGGCCACCCACCCCCTCGTGTGCCGTGCCGGCCTTCATAGGTGCTCGCTAACAGCACTTGCCCCAACAGTCTGTTAAGGCTACACGGGGGGATATTTGTATTTGCTTAATATATGCACAACGAACATCAGTTTGGGACAACCACATCAAGAAACAACTGCTGAGCCTACTTCAGCAGTTTGTTCTTGCTGTGGTTGTCCCACCCGATGACGGTTGCTTGTGTTGCGATCGAAACGTCGTGATCTATTATTCTTTCTACCTACGTGACTTCACCGAAAGAACCAAAGAGCATGGATTCCTGCAGTCACGAGAGCTTCAAATCAAGATTGAACATCAGTTTGTGTAAACATGAGCGCTGGGGAGACAAAGACGGCGGGGCGTGGTGATGGCCACCTTCTCTCTTCACGTGTGTCGGTCCAGGCGCGTTAATAGGTGCTCGCTAACAGCACTTGCCCGCCCCAACAACTTGCTAAGTCTGTCCGGGGACATCGTCGTCTTTGCTGTTCAGCGCAACCACTGTGCAATGGTCACAAATTAAATTCTGCACTCTGTGTGTGTTGTTCGTCAGGGCCGATGTTAGATCGCATGCGCATTCGTTAATTGAAGATATGTGAAAGAAAAAAACGTGCATAGTCATCATTCTATGAAAGTATCTTGGGGAGGATCTATACTACCCCACGATAATTAATGTTTAGAAACATTGAGAGTTTCTTTTGCATTTTTATCTGCGACTCGTGCACTTTGCAGCTGCAAACTTAAACTAAACTTACATCCACGCTGTCCTTTAAGATACACATCTGTGATTTTGTGCATTTGATGTAAAAAAAAGAGAAGAGTGGTCCAGAATATCTTCCTTAATTTGTGTGTAATAGAGTGTACGTAAACACACACTTAATACGTGAGATTTGCGAGTCAGATATCATTCCAGAGAAAATGCTTCGTTTGATTCTCCTATTACTCTTGTGCGCGCAAACTATGGACAAATTACTGATGACATTTGAATTTAAATAACATGTGTGTACAATTGTACACGGGCTGACAGAGTGGGGAGTGGTCGCGTAGATGGTGCGCTACGAACCCGACGACCCGAGTTCACGTCTCGCTCACGGCCAGTAACAGTGGCGAAGAACCTGAACCAGTCCCCGGGACCCAAAACCTAGAGCTCGACTTGGCCTCAAACGGATACCCTGGTGCCACGTATGAACATGGCTACACGAGAGACAAAGGCGGCCGGGACCTGGTGCTGACCACCCACCCGCTTGTAATAATAATAATAATAGTTCAATTTATAACGCGCGCAAATTTGCAGACGTAGTGGCCGCAACTCAGAGGCGCGGAGCCAAGCTCAGAGTCGCTCGAAAGCACGTGGTTGTAGAGGTGAGTTTTGAAGTCTCTCTTGAAGGAGGCGATTGAGGTGATGCTGCGAATATGCAGAGGGATATCGTTCCAAACTGTTGGGGCTGCCACCGAGAAGCGGCGCATAGACACGATGATCATCCTGGATCTTGGTATCAAGAGGAGGTCGTGAGTCGCGCTGCGCAGGCATCTGCCGTGTGCTGAGCTGCAAGTGCGCCATGCAGGCCTTGCTAGGTAGCTTCTCGCCAGCAGCACTTGCCCCAACAGACTAAACAGGCTATACGGGGTGGGGTGTCTTTTGTCTTTTGTATGGCCAAGGTGGCCAGTGGGAGTGAACGAGTCTCCATCGCTCGTGGTTCTGCCCCACGAGTCGCCGCCTCCGCTTGGCTCGTGATCTCCGAGCTCCTGGCGAGGGAGGTTCAACCTCCGGGTCCGTGTCGCTCTTAATTGGCTGAGCCGGGGTTGGGGGGGGTGGGGAGCGGTGGTGCGGTGCTTAGCGAGCGCAACTGCGCTCTGCTACACGCAGCTCGGCTACGCCTGAGTTCGATTCCCGGCCACGGGTAACGTCAATGGCGAGTGACATCCAGACCGCTCATGCCCCCCCAACCCACCACACCCCACCACGACTCTTCCCCTCCCCCGGCCAGCCGCTCCTCTTCAACAAACTCTCGCGAAACAGGGTGGTGAAGTATGGTGAAACGACCCCACGACAGAGGAGGCATGGGGGAGGGAGGGGGGGGCGGCTTCGTTTAACATTTTATTGCCCAAAAGGGGTGTAAATTAGACATGATTTTCATGAGTTCCATAGGCTTGCAATGTTTTTCTATACAAACGTACACGCGTACGAACCCACATGCCTACGTGTGTGTGTGTGTATGTAAGCATGTGTATCATGTGAGTATGCACGTATGGAAGTGGTGGCGCAGAGGTTAGCGCACGGAGCTACGAACCCGTTGGCAGAGTTTGATCTCCGCTCACGGTCAGATTTCTGAACCTGTCCTGCGCTGGGCACCAGGTACTCATTCAATGAGTACCTGGTGCGGTGCGAAATACACAAGTTTTCACATTTCAAGTTAATTTATTAGGTATAGCCCTGTGAGCCATTCGGCTCTTGAATCGGGTGCAACCGCAACAAACAAAAACATGAACAAGAAAACCTCTTAAAGTGACTATGTGACTATGTGCAAACTTAAAATCCAGGAATAAATTCCAGAAAAAAAGCACATTAGCATTGGGGAGACAAAGGCGGCCGGACGTGAAGATTGCCACCCCCACCGCACTCGTGGGCCCTGTCGGCCTCCTTCATAGGTGCTCGCTAACAGCACTCGCCCTAACAGTCTGCCAAAGGCCGTTATGGGAGATCGTTGTCTTGTGCGCAACGACCACGATCAATGATCCATTCGTCTTATGTGCGACTTGTTGAGAAAAGCCAGGGTGGCGGGGCTTGTGCAGGACGCGTCGCGAGGTGGGATGGCGGGCGGGCGTGCGGACACAGCCACCGAGTGGCAGCCGCGGTCGGAGGGTTTACAGTGTCCCCTAGAGGACGTCCCACGCAGGAGATGGAGCGATGAAACAAAAAACAAAACTCGGCTCCCGTGTGCGACGGGCGCGAGCCTGCTCCGCGTGTTCATCGCATCGCCGTGAGAGATGGCGGCGAATTGGTGGGGTGGACCCTCCATCCATCAGTGGATGAATCACGGGTGGATGACGATATCGGCAGCAGAACAACTAACTGGTCTCGTTTGCTGAAGAAAAAACAAAGAGAGACAAATGTCCCCCGTGCAGCCTGAACAGACTTTTGGGGCAAGTGCAGTGGCGTTTAATTTTACTCGGCAAAATGGGTTAACAGCACGGCGATGGTATAACCTCCTTAGAATATATATGCACAAGTATAGGTCAAATATCCCCCGTATAGCCTTAACTGACTGTTGGGGAAAGTGCTGTTAACGAGCGCCTGTGAAGGGTGGAACGGCACGCCAGGAGGTAGGTGACCAGCACCACGCCCGACCGCCTTTGTCTCGCAGTGGCGATGTTTACCTGGCACTCGGGTGGTGCCCTGCGAGAAGTCCAAGGACCGATTCGTCACTCGTGATGACCGTGAGCGGGCATCGAACTCAGGTGGCCGGGTTCGTAGCGCGGCGCGCCGACCACTGGCGCTACCCGGAAGGCACGCGCACGTACACGCGCGCACGTGCACGCGCACGTACACACGAAGATCCATGTGCGGTAAGGGACGGTGTAGAGTCCGATGCACCACCGCATCCTCAATGCTGTCCGTTCCCAATAGCCCGTGTAAAGTCAAACAAGACGTTCCCTCGATCGCACAAGGTGTGGGTTACGTTTGAATTGCTACCTGCGTGTGTGTGTGTACTATACGGTGCACCGTCGATAATTCTAAATGACTGTTTACGGAGCACTGCGCCGTGAATCCAGCCACCCGCTGAGTTCCATTCCAGACCACGGCTAACACCGAGTGGCCAGATATGTCTGAACCAGTCTGTCCTGGCTCTTGACCCCCAACACCAGCGCTTTCAGATGCACTTTTTTGCGGCCGTCTGGAACGCTCTTCCTCCCGATATTAGTAAGTCACCGGAGCCATTCACGTTTGAATCATCTAGATTGTAAACTCATTTTTTGAGAACTCCTTTTCTTTTAGTTTAGTGTGTTTGCCCTTCCCCACGCGCCTCCGATGAGCACGTGGCGCAAGTCATAGTGACGATATCGACTTGCAACGAGTCGCACGGGGAGGACGCTCACGCGTTCTGGACGAGAGAGAGACAGAGAGAGAACGACTCAGAGGCGCGAGGGAGTTGTGGCCTTCATCCAGCAGAAGGTTGACGAATTCTAGTTCTTAGGTTTTTTTCGGTAAAGTCTAACCTAAGAATATGAATCCTTGCAGTCACGAAAGCTTCAAATTTAGCATTGGCCAATTCTTGTTTTAACGGTATTATTTCATATGGGCACTCGTTGTTACAATTATTACATAGAACAGCAATATATCTCTCAAACTGCAAGTTACGTGTAACCAATAACCCATGCATACTAAAACACTAATCGCGTCTTTCTTATTTTGAGTTCTACGCTATGCAGTTGCTGTTTAACGTTAAATAAATGATAATGCTGTTGCTTTATAGCGTGTACTGTATATATATAAGGCTACACGTTGAACTGAGTGCCTACATTAATTACACCAAACGAAAACATTGCGTATTTGACAACCGCCGAGTTTGTATATTATGATCAAGCGACACTTTAAGCAATTGTATCGGCTCCTGTGTTGTGTTAAATGGATTGCTCCCCGAGTGGCACTTAGCGCGGACTATATATATGTGTGTGTGTATATATGACTATGTGTGTGTGTATATATAGTCCAAAGCTGCGTGCCTGGTCACCATCACGCCCGTGGTGAATCGTGATGATGAACATACATCTGCAATAGCACGGCTACGGAGTGTCGTATTTCGCACGCGGCGTACGCGTTTCACCCACTCTCTACCACCACTACGCACACACACATATATATATACACGGACGTGTATACATATAACGTTGCAAGTGCTCAATACAAGAAACGTATTAACTCGTTAATACATTACAACTTTGTGCTGTTTGTTGCTAGTTCCGTTGGTGTTGCCCTTGTGGGCTTTGGTGCCTGTGCTCAGAAACTGATACAAAAAAATATTACACACGCGTTTATCCTAAACACTGTGTATGTTATGTACGTATATATATATATAAACACGCATATAGATGCGCTTCTGCGGCCGTCTGGAACGCTCCTCCCGATATTCGGAAGCCACTGAAGCTATGCACTTTTAATTCTAGATTGAAAACTCATTTCTTTACAACTACTTTTTGTGTTTAGTTCGTTGTCCTTCCCCCGCACTTACGATTAGCGAGGTTGGCTACGTACGGTGCAAAAAAAAGTTCGACATAAGTACGTGTGCCAGTTAATAAACTATCTTCCGTACCAGTGTATAATGCACGTAACTTACAAACACATAACGGATATGTATGCAATTATATATATACAGTACCTGCTTGCCATATGACATCTGCATCACACTGTTTAATACTACAATTCAAAAGCGGAAATGCTGCAACTAAAGCAGGTGATACAGATACAGAGCCATGTATTCTGTCGTGCACGTCGTGTTTCGCGCACGCAGCACATACAAGTGACGATGGCCCATGTTCAACTCTGGTGTGAGATTACCGAACTATGGACGGCGGAGTTGGCATACGCGTGAGACCGCGTGTGAAGGGAGCTGTAAGTTCGAAACGGTTTGGCGATTTGTGTTCATGAACGGGATAGTCGATCACAACCCCGGTTCGATTAATTTGCATGCTGACACTTTGAATGGTAACCTTCATTAAACGTCGTTGCATTGCACCTGTAGATTGTAGGCCATCTTCTTCGGATTCCTGTGGCTGATGTTTATGTAGAGCAACAGCTGTGATTTTTTTTTACTTTCAGGTTTGTTGAGCTCGATAAGTGCGTCAAGGATTAAAACTACGAAACAGTTTTTTTTTTTTTACCAAGTAAGGCCCACTGAGCCATATCGCTCTTTTTCAAAAGTGACCTGGCCACAAATGATCGCTCAACGAAGTGGCTCATCATCATCACGTGTAAATGTATCGCAGCAGTCAAATACTCGAGACGTGTGTTCGTTCTAAATGTGGAGGGGAAATCCGGAGGACCTGGAGAAAAATCCACGCAACCACGGGGAGGGAGAACACGCAAACTCCAAATAAACAGCAGCAGGCGTCAGGGTCGGTATCGAACCCACGACCTCCTGCATACCAGGCGAGGTAGTTAACATCTCGCCACCGTGGCGACCACATTATTATAATGCCCCCCCCCCTCCCTCCCTCCTTCGTATTTGTGAATCGGACATTGAGTCTAAGTCAAACGTGTCACGTGGTTCTGTTCTGGATGGCGACCGTAGTCTCCGCACACTGATCGGAGAGTTTTTAATATTCCGTTTGTACATCATCATCATCGTCGTGAAGTACAATTCTCATCTGCTGCTGCTGCTGCCACGGTTTGTGCTGTGGATGCGTTTTTTTTCTGCGTGTGGTTTAGTTTGTTGTCCTTCCCCCCCAAGCAGCTCCGATTAGCACGGTTTGCCTACGTACGGTGCGAAAGAAGTTCCACATACGTACGTACGTACGTCGGGACTGTGGCCCAGAAACTTCGCGGCTGATCGAAGCCAGGGGTGGGTCGGGTGAAGGTCTGGGTGCGAGATTCCAATTTAGAAGGGGGGAGTGGAGGGAGTGAAATGCAGACGTCCGGACAATGACCGGGGGGGGGGGGGGTGACTCTCCGTCCCACGTGAACACCATTGTTGTCTTTCTCTCTCGCTGAAGAAACACTTCACCTGCCCACTTCAGAATCAGATTCGGATCATTGATTTACACCGGAGAAATCCGATGAGCTATGAAGCTCTTTTTCAAAAGATTTTCAGGAATGACGGAGCAGAACGTCATAGCAACAAACAATGCAAAAATACGAAAGGGGTGCAAGGTATCGGAAAGATAAACAGATCATTAAAAATTATATAAATAAAACTAAACGATGTATTTTTTATCTTTCTAAGTAATTAACTTCTTTTTCAGAAGCGACCTGGACACAGGGTGGTTCAGATGTCTTGTGACCCCCCCCCCCCCACTAATTAATTGACCCCTCCCATTTTCCCTTAATTGCGTATTAATTTATTTAATTAAATATATTACGTTGTAAACAATTAAACGTGGGGGGGGGCGTCACAAGACATGTGGAGCAGCCTGCCGAGGCTAGTTGACAGCTCGTTGACCAAGCCACTGCCACACGAGCACCTCCTTTGTGCCGTGCAAGTCGTGGCGGGGGTTGGGGGGCTTACGAGGCCATACTTCACCATGCTGGTCGATGCAGGCCCTGCATAGGCACGAGAGCATTACAGTGCATTTACAACAATGCATAGACGGAGGACATCGAAGCATGCGTATTTAAAAAAAAAAACTGATTGTTTATGAATTTTATACAGTCTTTTGTTGTCTCTGTGTTATTTTTTGTTTTTAATTATTCAGCATTGCATACGTATCTGGATGTCTCGTGTACGGCTTGTGAATTGGTCGGAAATTATTAAAAGCGAGACACGAACATAGCATGTATATTATTATTAGTTTCATTCGACCTATTCTGAAGGTCCTTTTAACAGATCGTAACAAGTTTCGATTTAAATCTTTCGTGACTGCAGGGATTAATCTTCTTGGTTCTTTCGGTACAGTCACGTAGAAGGGAAATAAGAAAATATTATGTTTTATTTTTATTATTTTATTATTTCCCTTCTACGTGACTTTACCGCAAGAACCAAGAAAAAGATCGTAACAAGTTTCACGAAAACAACGCGCAACCCTTTGTAAACCCACTACAGCATTAAGGCGTCGGTCAAGTGGGGCATGTTTGGCCATACTTCACCACGATGGTCAGCGCCGCTTAGTGAAGTGGACTGGGGGGGGGGGGGGCGGGGAGGGGTGGCAGTACTGGTTCAGGCATCGCTCGCCACTGATGTTACCCGTGACCGCGAATCGAACTCAGGTCGCAGGGGTTTGTTGACACTCCGCTTCCCGGAACTCCTGCATCGAGTGGTGAATCATTTGTTGAGTCCATCAGACGATGGAGAGTGTGTTTATTTATTTACTTTATATATAACATACTCTTTGGTTCTTTCGGTAAAGTCACGTAGGTAGAAAAATAAAATAAATCACAACGTTTCGGGCGCAACACAAGCATCAGCAGCAGGCCATGCTTTCCCACCTGATGACGGACGCTTGTGTTGCGCCCGAAACGTCGTGATTTATTTTATTTTATTTTTCTACCTACGTGACTTTACCGAAAGAACCAAAGAGTATGGATTCCTGCAGTCACGAAAGCTTCAAATCAAGATGTACATTAAACACTCTTATTTATAGCCACGTGTTGGCTTGTATGTACCGCCACAACAGAATCAGAATCTTTATTTATAGTGGAGGAATCCCATGAGCCATACAACTCTTTCGCACGTAATCTCTGGCTCTCACATTGAACGTGTAACGCCTCCTCCTTTTTGTCCCAAGCGGTGGCGGAGATGACCAGTCACGCGTGGGGGCTGTAGACACGCTTCATGCCGAGGCTGGCGAGTGAGCCTGCGAACAGCGTGAGTAGTGGCCCCGTGCTGAATGCCCGACACGCTGCTGCCGGGCGAATGATCGCGGTGGCGTTATTCTGAAGTCCATTGCTTCGCAGTGGCCTAGTTGACTACATTATCAGCTCATGGGGTGCGGCAATCGGTCACGTGGGGGCCCCAATATTCGATTCGTGGTTGTCAAGGGGGCCCAACTCGTAGCTTGGGCCGCTAGAGAGAGGGGTGGGGGGGGGCAAGGCAAAGACAAAGATCCCCCGTATAGCATGTAACAGACTGTAGGGGCAAGTGCTGTTAGCGAACACCTATGAAGGCCGGCACGGCACACGAGGGGGTGGGTTGCCAGCACCACGCCCGCCCGCCTTTGTCTTTCTCGTGGCGACCAGGTACTCATGTTGAGGCTGAGTCGACCTAGGGGAGGCCCAGGACCGGTTCCGATCATCGTCGCTGGTGTTGGCCGTGAGTGGGAATCGAACCAGGGTCGCCGGGTTCATAGCGCAGCGTAGCGCTAACCACTACGCGGCCGCTCCCCCTGCCTGCCCAACGCTCGTGACGCTGCCGGACGGCGCGCTTTGCGATGCCATTCCCGCCCCTGGCCGTGGCACCAGGGTCAGGAGTTCAACACGCGACTTGCACCCATGGGCGGAAAAAAACCCGATTTTTCCAGCGGCAGGCATCGGGTTTTTACTTTAATACAAGTAAACCCGATTTCGGGGAATTAAAACCTGGTTTCATGAATACGAAACTCTGATCCAAGGCTTAGGCTGCTTCCTCGTCGGTGCTGCTATCGTACTCGGGGCACCGTCGGGCACGGGGTAGTCGTAGAATGCGGCGGGCAGGTTGGTCTTGATGAACACAAGGAGCTTCTCCTCCACAATCGTGGGCGCCAGTGAGTTCCCTGGCTTGCAATGGATGAAGCCCATCGTTGAGAAGTTGGCGAAGTGCGGTTCTGCAATTAGAACCAATTAAACCGGATTTTTCCCAATCTCAAATGATCGAGTTTAATATAAAAAAGACAATTAAACCCGATTGTAAAAACCCCGACTGTGCCACCCTTGCTTGCACCTGAAGAGGGCTGCAGCGCGCCACGTGAGGCTCTAGTATTTGTCCCAGGTGCGTGAGCGGTTGTTTTAGGTCGACTCAGCCTCGAATGAGTTCCTGGTGCGGTGGTTTAAATCATCGCCACGAGGGAGACAAAGGCGGCCGGGCGTGGGGCTGGCCACCCACCCTCTTCCCGGCCTTCATAGGAGCTACTCGTTCACAGCACTTGCCTCCACAGTCTGTTAAGGCTACGCGGGGGATCATTGTATTTGTATTTGCGTTATGTGTATCACGTATATGTTGGACTTCTTTCGCACCGTACGTAGCCAACTATGCTAATCGCGTCATAGAAGGAAGCTCTAACTGCCGGGCAGTAAGGAGTACATGACAACGTATCCCAATCGCAAGTCACCCGCCGCATCCCGAAAGCAAAGCAGGCTTGGGCCTGGATGGTGTTTGGGTTGGGCGACCACCATGTACAGATACAATACAAACAGCCCAGGTGATGTAGTTCTACCTGTACAGATACAATACAAACAGCCCAGGTGTTGTAGTTCTACCTTGAACAGATACAATACAAACAGCACAGGTGCTGTAGTTCTACAATGTACAGATACAATACAAACAGCCCAGGTGCTGTAGTTCTACAATGTACAGATACAATACACACAGCCCAGGTGATGTAGTTCTACCTGTACAGATACAATACAAACAGCCCAGGTGTTGTAGTTCTACCTGTACAGATACAATACAAACAGCCCAGGTGTTGTAGTTCTACCTGTACAGATACAATACAAACAGCCCAGGTGCTGTAGTTCTACCTGTACAGATACAATACAAACAGCCCAGGTGTTGTAGTTCTACCTTTACAGATACAATACAAACAGCCCAGGTGCTGTAGTTCTACCTGTACAGATACAATACAAACAGCCCAGGTGATGTAGTTATACCTTGAACAGATACAATACAAACAGCCCAGGTGATGTAGTTATACCTTGAACAGATACAATACAAACAGCCCAGGTGATGTAGTTCCACCTTGAACAGATACAATACAAACAGCCCAGGTGTTGTAGTTCCACCTTGAACAGATACAATACAAACAGCCCAGGTGATGTAGTTCTACCTTGAACAGATACAATACAAACAGCCCAGGTGATGTAGTTCTACCTTGAACAGATACAATACAAACAGCCCAGGTGATGTAGTTATACCTTGAACAGATACAATACAAACAGCCCAGGTGTTGTAGTTCCACCTTGAACAGATACAATACAAACAGCCCAGGTGATGTAGTTCTACCTGTACAGATACAATACACACAGCCCAGGTGTTGTAGTTCCACCTTGAACAGATACAATACAAACAGCCCAGGTGATGTAGTTCTACCTGTACAGATACAATACACACAGCCCAGGTGATGTAGTTCTACCTGTACAGATACAATACAAACAGCCCAGGTGATGTAGTTCTACCTGTACAGATACAATACAAACAGCCCAGGTGATGTAGTTCTACCTGTACAGATACAATACACACAGCCCAGGTGATGTAGTTCTACCTGTACAGATACAATACAAACAGCCCAGGTGATGTAGTTCCACCTTGTACAGATACAATACAAACAGCCCAGGTGATGTAGTTCTACCTGTACAGATACAATACAAACAGCCCAGGTGATGTAGTTCCACCTTGTACAGATACAATACAAACAGCCCAGGTGATGTAGTTCTACCTGTACAGATACAATACAAACAGCCCAGGTGATGTAGTTCTACCTGTACAGATACAATACAAACAGCCCAGGTGTTGTAGCTCTACCTTGAACAGATACAATACACACAGCCCAGGTGATGTAGTTCTACCTGTACAGATACAATACAAACAGCCCAGGTGTTGTAGTTCTACCTGTACAGATACAATACAAACAGCCCAGGTGTTGTAGTTCTACCTGTACAGATACAATACAAACAGCCCAGGTGCTGTAGTTCTACCTGTACAGATACAATACAAACAGCCCAGGTGTTGTAGTTCTACCTGTACAGATACAATACAAACAGCCCAGGTGCTGTAGTTCTACCTGTACAGATACAATACAAACAGCCCAGGTGATGTAGTTATACCTTGAACAGATACAATACAAACAGCCCAGGTGATGTAGTTATACCTTGAACAGATACAATACAAACAGCCCAGGTGATGTAGTTCCACCTTGAACAGATACAATACAAACAGCCCAGGTGTTGTAGTTCCACCTTGAACAGATACAATACAAACAGCCCAGGTGATGTAGTTCTACCTTGAACAGATACAATACAAACAGCCCAGGTGATGTAGTTCTACCTTGAACAGATACAATACAAACAGCCCAGGTGATGTAGTTATACCTTGAACAGATACAATACAAACAGCCCAGGTGATGTAGTTCTACCTGTACAGATACAATACACACAGCCCAGGTGTTGTAGTTCCACCTTGAACAGATACAATACAAACAGCCCAGGTGATGTAGTTCTACCTGTACAGATACAATACACACAGCCCAGGTGATGTAGTTCTACCTGTACAGATACAATACAAACAGCCCAGGTGATGTAGTTCTACCTGTACAGATACAATACAAACAGCCCAGGTGATGTAGTTCTACCTGTACAGATACAATACACACAGCCCAGGTGATGTAGTTCTACCTGTACAGATACAATACAAACAGCCCAGGTGATGTAGTTCCACCTTGTACAGATACAATACAAACAGCCCAGGTGATGTAGTTCTACCTGTACATATACAATACAAACAGCCCAGGTGATGTAGTTCTACCTGTACAGATACAATACAAACAGCCCAGGTGTTGTAGCTCTACCTTGAACAAATACAATACACACAGCCCAGGTGATGTAGTTCTACCTGTACAGATACAATACAAACAGCCCAGGTGATGTAGTTCTACCTGTACAGATACAATACAAACAGCCCAGGTGATGTAGTTCCACCTTGTACAGATACAATACAAACAGCCCAGGTGATGTAGTTCTACCTGTACAGATACAATACAAACAGCCCAGGTGATGTAGTTCTACCTGTACAGATACAATACAAACAGCCCAGGTGTTGTAGCTCTACCTTGAACAGATACAATACACACAGCCCAGGTGATGTAGTTCTACCTGTACAGATACAATACAAACAGCCCAGGTGTTGTAGTTCTACCTGTACAGATACAATACAAACAGCCCAGGTGTTGTAGTTCTACCTGTACAGATACAATACAAACAGCCCAGGTGCTGTAGTTCTACCTGTACAGATACAATACAAACAGCCCAGGTGTTGTAGTTCTACCTGTACAGATACAATACAAACAGCCCAGGTGCTGTAGTTCTACCTGTACAGATACAATACAAACAGCCCAGGTGATGTAGTTATACCTTGAACAGATACAATACAAACAGCCCAGGTGATGTAGTTATACCTTGAACAGATACAATACAAACAGCCCAGGTGATGTAGTTCCACCTTGAACAGATACAATACAAACAGCCCAGGTGTTGTAGTTCCACCTTGAACAGATACAATACAAACAGCCCAGGTGATGTAGTTCTACCTTGAACAGATACAATACAAACAGCCCAGGTGATGTAGTTCTACCTTGAACAGATACAATACAAACAGCCCAGGTGATGTAGTTATACCTTGAACAGATACAATACAAACAGCCCAGGTGATGTAGTTCTACCTGTACAGATACAATACACACAGCCCAGGTGTTGTAGTTCCACCTTGAACAGATACAATACAAACAGCCCAGGTGATGTAGTTCTACCTGTACAGATACAATACACACAGCCCAGGTGATGTAGTTCTACCTGTACAGATACAATACAAACAGCCCAGGTGATGTAGTTCTACCTGTACAGATACAATACAAACAGCCCAGGTGATGTAGTTCTACCTGTACAGATACAATACACACAGCCCAGGTGATGTAGTTCTACCTGTACAGATACAATACAAACAGCCCAGGTGATGTAGTTCCACCTTGTACAGATACAATACAAACAGCCCAGGTGATGTAGTTCTACCTGTACAGATACAATACAAACAGCCCAGGTGATGTAGTTCTACCTGTACAGATACAATACAAACAGCCCAGGTGTTGTAGCTCTTCCTTGAACAGATACAATACAAACAGCCCAGGTGATGTAGTTCTACCTGTACAGATACAATACAAACAGCCCAGGTGATGTAGTTCTACCTGTACAGATACAATACACACAGCCCAGGTGATGTAGTTCTACCTGTACAGATACAATACAAACAGCCCAGGTGATGTAGTTCTACCTGTACATATACAATACAAACAGCCCAGGTGATGTAGTTCTACCTGTACAGATACAATACAAACAGCCCAGGTGTTGTAGCTCTACCTTGAACAAATACAATACACACAGCCCAGGTGATGTAGTTCTACCTGTACAGATACAATACAAACAGCCCAGGTGTTGTAGTTCTACCTGTACAGATACAATACAAACAGCCCAGGTGTTGTAGTTCTACCTGTACAGATACAATACAAACAGCCCAGGTGCTGTAGTTCTACCTGTACAGATACAATACAAACAGCCCAGGTGTTGTAGTTCTACCTGTACAGATACAATACAAACAGCCCAGGTGCTGTAGTTCTACCTGTACAGATACAATACAAACAGCCCAGGTGATGTAGTTATACCTTGAACAGATACAATACAAACAGCCCAGGTGATGTAGTTATACCTTGAACAGATACAATACAAACAGCCCAGGTGATGTAGTTCCACCTTGAACAGATACAATACAAACAGCCCAGGTGTTGTAGTTCCACCTTGAACAGATACAATACAAACAGCCCAGGTGATGTAGTTCTACCTTGAACAGATACAATACAAACAGCCCAGGTGATGTAGTTCTACCTTGAACAGATACAATACAAACAGCCCAGGTGCTGTAGTTCTACCATGTACAGATACAATACAAACAGCCCAGGTGATGTAGTTCTACCTTGAACAGATACAATACAAACAGCCCAGGTGATGTAGTTCTACCTTGAACAAATACAATACAAACAGCCCAGGTGATGTAGTTCTACCTTGAACAGATACAATACAAACAGCCCAGGTGATGTAGTTCTACCTGTACAGATACAATACAAACAGCCCAGGTGTTGTAGTTCTACCTTGAACAGATACAATACAAACAGCCCAGGTGATGTAGTTCTACCTTGAACAGATACAATACAAACAGCCCAGGTGATGTAGTTCTACCTTGAACAGATACAATACAAACAGCCCAGGTGATGTAGTTCTACCTGTACAGATACAATACAAACAGCCCAGGTGTTGTAGTTCTACCTTGAACAGATACAATACAAACAGCCCAGGTGATGTAGTTCTACCTTGAACAGATACAATACAAACAGCCCAGGTGTTGTAGTTCTACCTTGAACAGATACAATACAAACAGCCCAGGTGATGTAGTTCTACCTTGAACAGATACAATACAAACAGCCCAGGTGCTGTAGTTCTACCATGTACAGATACAATACAAACAGCCCAGGTGATGTAGTTCTACCTTGAACAGATACAATACAAACAGCCCAGGTGATGTAGTTCTACCTTGAACAGATACAATACAAACAGCCCAGGTGATGTAGTTCTACCTTGAACAGATACAATACAAACAGCCCAGGTGATGTAGTTCTACCTGTACAGATACAATACAAACAGCCCAGGTGTTGTAGTTCTACCTTGAACAGATACAATACAAACAGCCCAGGTGATGTAGTTCTACCTTGAACAGATACAATACAAACAGCCCAGGTGATGTAGTTCTACCTTGAACAGATACAATACAAACAGCCCAGGTGATGTAGTTCTACCTGTACAGATACAATACAAACAGCCCAGGTGTTGTAGTTCTACCTTGAACAGATACAATACAAACAGCCCAGGTGATGTAGTTCTACCTTGAACAGATACAATACAAACAGCCCAGGTGTTGTAGTTCTACCTTGAACAGATACAATACAAACAGCCCAGGTGATGTAGTTCTACCTTGAACAGATACAATACAAACAGCCCAGGTGATGTAGTGCCGTACAGGTAACTGCGAGGGTTACGTTGTGGATGAGCAGCGAGCATTGGAGTCTCATCGAATCTTGTAATACACAATGCTCCCCATGTCTGTCTGCGCTCCCCACCTTCACGAGAGTGGTGAAGTATGGTCAAATGATCACCCCCCCCCCTCCCCACGCCACGCGTCGTCAACAAGGCTTCCGTCAATGATTTCGTGCGATGCACCGGTCCGAGCGAATCGGACACCCCGATGCGAAATTTCCACCAATGGCTCTCGGGAGGGGGGGGGGGGCTGTTTGTGGCACGGTGGCGATTTGGACACCGCGTGGAGCGATGCTCGTTTGAGCCGCACATCGCCTCGCCTGCGTCGGCGGCGTCCCAGCCGCGTGAGCTCACAGCGGGCGCGAGCTCGTGGCGAGTTGCATCACCGAATGAGCGCCTCTCGTTAGGCGACGGTAACTCGATACAATCTAATGAGGCAATGGGACTCAATGGGCTGTGTGCTGTGCAAGCCGCTCGTTGTCTTGTGGAACTTTTTTGTTTTTTACAAATTACGCGGGGGTGGCGGTGGGGCAGTGGTTAGCGCACTGTTGTACTTCCAGCCGGCCAGTTCGATTCCCGACCACGGCTAAACGTCAGTGGGTCGGCGACGTCTGGATTCGCAACCACCCTCCCCCTTATTCTTAGGTTTTTTTCGGTAAAGTCACCAGGTAGGTAAAAAAATAAAATTAATCAAAGTTAAATAAAAAAATTTAAATAAAAATCACGACGTTTCGGAGGCAACACAAGCTTCCGTCTTCAGGTTTAATTTTTTACCTACGTGACTTTACCGAAAAAACCTAAGAATATGAATCCTTGCAGTCACGAAAGCTTCAAGTCTAGAATTAACACCCCCTACCCCCGCCAGCGCTGCGGTCTTTATTTTCGAATTTCAAGTCGTATTGTTTGCTTCCATTATTGCCGACGCGGCTTTCATCATCCTTCAAAGACTAATGACGCCCTTCCTGTTGGTCAGCAAATAGACTTTTGGCACTTTCCAATCCTTTAACCACAATTGTATTACGGTTAAAGGATTGGTGCGTGGAGGTGAAGGACAACACACTAAACACGAACATGAATTCGAAAGAAATGAGTAATCAATACAGATGATTTAACAGTGCATAGCTCCAGAGGCTTCCTAATTTGGGGAGAAAAAGCGTTCCAGACGGCCGCAGAAGCGCATCTGTGTGTGTGTTTATATATATACGTATTTAACACGTGAGTGTATACGATAAACGCGTGCGCTTCTTTCGTATCAGTTTCCGAGCACGTGCACCAAAGCCCCCGAGGGACGCCAAGCGACCAGCAACACTTATAGTAGTTCCGTTTCGCCATTCGGGAGGACTGGATGATGATGATGATCGCTGCTGTAGATGCCCAGAAACGGCGGCGCTCTGCAAGGACGGCCTAGAGTTTGGGAAGTACACTTTAGATTTGAAGTTTTCGTGACAGCAAAAAAAAAATGTTTTTTTTTTACCTATCACTTGATGCAGCAAATCTGGCTGTGACGGTCCTACCTGATGACGGAGACTTGTGTTGCCTCCGAAACGTCGTGATTTTTTATTGTTTTATTTTATTTTTATTAATTTTTATTTCATTTTTTACCTACGTGACTTTACCGAAAGAACTAAGAGTATGAATCCTTGCAGTCACGAAAGCTTCAAATCTAGAAGTATGAGTACACTTTAGTACATTGACAAATTGTTAAGTGATTGAGCGATAGACTCTTTTCACGAACGATTAATTCATCTGACCGGCAGGGAACCTGCACGCATTCCACACGCAAAACAATTGTGATCGTTTTGAGTGGAAGATGCCAGGTTTCTGCAACGACTCCGCATATTTATTCACCGCGCCTGCTGTATAATCAGCAAGTGGTTGTTTGAGATGCATTGAACACGTAGCTTGATGCAACACGTGCAGTGACAGGACATACGACAAAAAGTGCGTATGCCTTAGTGTGATTACAAATTGGAAGGCGATGTGGGATAAAAGAGAAATATAAAATGTGTATGGTAACAAAAAATAAAAGTTTTATTTATCAATCCGGTAATGCAATACCATACTGTAATAGATATCTTTCTAAATCTCAACAGGGTACACTGCCCTTTAAATGACGCAGACAGCTTGAGGGCCTGGTTGACTTGCGGGAGCTAGCGGATGAAACTGCAGGATGCCAGGGATGTCCTTAGTGCAGTGTAACATGGGACGCGATCCACTGGCTGGAGAAACGTTGGAGTCGCTACATTCAACGTTGCCAAAGACACGAGGGCAACACTCATTTGCAGGCAAAAAACAAGAGGGTTAAACATTCAACATTCTATATACCAACAGGTAGCGAGTATATAGACTGATTCTAACCAACACATTCACCGCCCCCCCCCCCCCCCAGAAAGGCAAAATGATGACCAAAGATGTGACGGCTATCCGTTATTAAATAACTCGCGTTTGTAATTTTGTTTTATTTTAGCAGGTAAGGCCCACTGAGCTATATAGCTTTTTTCAGAAGCGACCTGGCCACAAATGATAACTCAACGAATTGGCTTGTACTGGTAGTAACCTCCTGGTTACACCAGCCCACAGGGCTGGTGGGGAGGGGCTGGGTGGGGAGGGTGGGGCTGGGTGGGGGTGGGAGGGGTGGGGAGGGGCTGCTCACCCCGTGGTGCCCTTATCAACGTTTATAACCTACTCACGCCGGCTTGTGCCCGCCCTCACAGTCGGGCATATTTGCGGAATACACCACGCCGCCGTTGACCCTGGCCATTGACCGAGCAACCCAACGTTTCTACCAGCTCCCTCCGCAGGAATGTGTTCATGTGGAAATTTAGATCAGCAAAATACTCTAAAAGCATGTTGCTTCTAAATGTGGAGAGAAAAACCGGATGAAAAATCCACGCGACCACAGAAAAAAAACATGCAAACTCCAAGTATACAGGTGTCAGGGTCGGGATAGAACCCACGGCCTCCTGTATACCAGGCGAGGTAGTCAACATCTGGCGATTGACGTTGGTTCACGCTTTTATTTCATCACTCATCAACATTTTTGCTGCTATCTGGAACCTCCAGGAAGGCGCTCTGTCGACTCCAGACCACTCAGAATGCCGCTGCTCGGGTCCTGACCCGAACTCCACGTCCAGAAAAAAAAACATCCCTCTGCTCGCATCACTTCACGCGCTGCCGGTTAAATTCCGCATTGAATTCAAGCCTGCCTGTCCCCCCCCAGCCCCCCCGCCCTCATTCTCACAGTTAAGTCCCTGAATGATCTCGCACCGCCGTTTGTTCGGGAGCTACCGCTGCCGTCCCTACGTTCCAACAAGGACGTTGAGATCGACGGACCTATGTATGTACCGTATGTCGGACACTCTTTCACACCGTACGTCAGAGGTCGCAAACGGGTTTTGATTCCTTACCTGTACCCGGCCGCACCAGGGTCACAAACGGGTACCCGATACCCGTACCCTACCCGATGCCCGGCTACCCGTAACCGGCCGGGTATCGGGTATGGGTACGAGTATCGGGTACCCGGTTGCGACCTCTGCCGCACGTAGCCAATCACGCTAATCGGAGGTGCGGGACTTAGATCTGCTATCTCACCCCCGGAACGAAGCTCAGGTCCATCACGGGCGATCGGGACTTCACTTCCGCGGCACCTGGACTGTGGAACTCTTCGCCGAAGGCCGTCTGGGGGCAGTCCGGTTCGGCTGGGATCTGCAAGTCCCGGTCTATAACCCATTCGTTCTTCAGAAAGCATTTCCCATTTGACCTTAGCAAGATATAACGATGAAATCCACTGTATAAGCTGTACGTAGCCATGCACTTTTAAATCTAGATTGAAAACTATATTTTTTTGGAACGACTTTTTGCGTGACCGCCGGCCATCCTGACGTATAAGCGACATGCCCTGCCCAATCCTACTTACCACTTAACATGACGTCTAACTCTGAGACTGATTACACTCAAAAACAACAGATTCCGATGCTCACCAGGGGCAGCAAACGTGAAGGAATGTCCGTCGCCGCTTCATACGAATACAATAACCTAGCATTGTGATGGGCGGCTCGTTGAATGTGGAGGGAAATGCTCAAAAGCAGAGGGCAAATTATCCGAAACCGCAAAGGGGGTGCTGAGGAAGAGGGAAATTGTACAAATAGACAGAGAGGCTAAATGAGAGATTGAATTCACAGAATGATGAATGATATCAGGGAACGATTATTCCCAACATTAATTGTATTAAATTATCCGCCTCTATTCAGATGCACGCAAACACGAGACTTCGTTATCAGGGGTTTAATCGTTCTGCCATGTATACAAACATACGCTTATGTTTATTGTCATCATCAGCATCCTATTTTTGGAGCGCAAGATTTTTCCAATACGCATTTCCCCATAACGGTCCGACATGATGCATCTGGGAGTAATCAAAATGCACACGGATAACATTGAGATCAGATGGGTGCAGAATCGTGCAATCTGCTTACTTACTCAAATTCTGCATTGATAATTACAACAACAACAACAACAACAAAAGTGACCAGTGGGCGAGAACAACGAAGGAGTGGCAGCCAAAGGCAGGAAGGAAGGCAGCTGGAAGTACGTCAACCGCAGAGATGGAGCGACGAAATCAGCTCTTCGCCTTCAACAGGGACCAGGCGAATTGATCCGTCGCTATATCGTCAGATACAGCAACGATTTGCAGGGAGGGGGGTGGGTAGGCCTTCATCCTTCAGCGGATAGATCCTGTTTAACGATTATGATAACGATGGACGTGTCGCGGCTGCAGGTCATCAAAATCCAGTCCGTGCCCAAGGGTGATAACCTCTCTTGCATCGGGAGTCATTCACCCTTCGTCATCTTACGCGGTTGTTGTGTTCGATTCCTGTGAGTTCGCTTGTGACGAGCAAGACCAACGTTTTAACGACACACCTTTCTGCATAAGTCACATTCACAGTGGGCTGAGGATAACTCCTGAGATTCGGATGATTCAAGCTGTAGGTATGGCCCAGGGTACAGCTGATGCCACTTGGTGGTAATTTGCCTAACGTTGTGTGTGTGACATCAGCTCGTGTGCAGTTGACAGATGGATTCGACGGTGACGATGACTGACTTGAGAAACATGGATCCCACCACTTTTGCGGGGAATTAAATAATCGTCATCCGACGGAGACTTTTGACTTTTAAACAACTTTTATTGCCGCCAGCAGCAACAGCACTGGAGGCGATTCCGATGTGAAATACACGAAGTCACCAGCAAACAAATGAAAACAAACGCTATAAATCCACGCGCTGTGGCGCTAAAAGCACCGCGCACAACACGAAATAAAAGTCACGGAGAGACCGATCCCTGCCATAGGAACACCAGAATCTGTCACCGCCGGTTCAAGCCCACAGACCCCACGGCGAAGTGCCACCACACAACGGGTGCCTTCCGTAAGCAGGGTGACATTTTTGCGATTGGTGAAGAAGTGTGTGATGGACAACGCGCAAATTAAATGAGTAATATTTTAAAAATCTTTTTTTTACACGCTTTATTGAAATGTACTAGTAATGGCAGAACTCCACCACTCCAAGAAGTGGCCCGAAGCTTGCCATAACATAAGGGACCGTGGCCATTTACAGCCAACGCCAGTTGAGCGTGGACAATTAGACCCAAGCCGAAACAAAATATATGAAAAATAATTGTTTAAAAATATATATATATTTTTTTTTAATGATTGAATATAGTATTGTCATCAGTATGACATAAGTACATCAAGTTTGCAGTCGATACCACATTGGGAAGTGGGTTAACATGTAGTTACAAGATTTGAGGATACAACAACAGACAAAGTGAGTTAATATAAAGCGTGTAAATAATAAAAAAAAATACGACTGCCGGTCTTCGTGGACGGACCACGCGACCTGCACGTGTAAATAAAGCCAACGAGTGGCCAGGCGATGGGTACCGCGTCTTCAATAAAATTTGCAGAGCCATCACCACCACCACCTCCCCCCACCACCGTATTGTGTGAAATGGCAGACATTCAGTCTCCCCCATCTGCAAGCCATTGACGCATCTCTAATTTTAGCCCTGGCTCCTGCTGGCTCTGATGTAAATGTTGCGCTATTGGAACGTCAAAATCAACCCTTCGATGCTTTTTAAGCTACGATCAACACGGGGCATTCCGACTGCGGTTTTGCGTGTCACATGTTATGCTGCGATGATGATGATGACGACGACTATGCTGACAACACTTTGAAGTGCACATCTCGTACACGCATGCCGTTACGAGTCTTCCTTGCACACGTGGCAGAGGCTGGCTCGTGCCCGAGTTGTTCACTTCGCCTCGGAGATCGTGGCGATGTTTAACGCTCGCTCCTGTGGGTAGGGGCTGCCCCCTACAGACAGTCGCGAAGGCAATGTTGTCAATGATGCCTCAAAATTTAGAATCAGATCTACAAAAATTAACCCGTAAAAAACAAAGTTTTTCACTCTAAATGCTTTATATGCGTGGCGGCTAGAGTCCTTTCGTCATCTGGCTTGAGATGGCTGCCACCTATGGGTCAGATGATTGTCTGCCAGCATTAAGCAATTGGTAATTAAATATTTATTTATTTTTCCTTTAACAGTGTCAAATTTTGGAGAAAAAAATTCACGAAAATTAATTGTCACGCACAACGAGTCTGTGTGGAAAATGTCAGCTCGATTGGATCACGGGAAGTGGGTTAAAAAACGACCGAAAGATTTGCACGGTCGTAAGCAAGCAAGCAAGCAAGCACGCAAGCACGCAAGCAAGCAAGCAAGCGAACTTAATATAAAGGATTTAAAAAGAACACCTTTCGTAGTCAGTGATGGAAATTTCCCATTCCCATTGCAAGGGGTCAGTGAATATAACGGTAGAAGTGCAGCCCTGCAATTACTCTCTCACGCCACTCGCACCTCCGATTAGCACGGTTGGGCTACGTTACGGTGCAAAGAAGTTCAACATGGAGACGTACCTAGGAGGGAGCTCTCGAGAGAAGCCTTCTCGAGAGGGCTTTGGCCCGACTCTTCCACGCCGCCGGACGTCTTGAAAGATCACGGAGTGCCCACATTTTACCCCACGACACGAGACCGACCTGCCGATCGACTTTCGTGTTTTGTGTTTATTTTTTTGCACGACTGGGCGGATAGATGAGAGACGGGGAGTTGGCTGGTTTTTGGGGATTCAGAAACTGGCGATTTTGTTTTAACTGCCGCGCCGGGATCACGAATTGAAATCTGGAATAACTGAGATGTTAACCATTACATCACGAAAGCATCCCAGTTGATATACAACTTGTCCTACATGGGCTTTAATGTTTGTACATTTTTGTGGCCGTGCGTTCGCAGTAAATGCACGTTGGAAGATGTTAAAGTGTTTTAAATAATGTTAATAGTGGTATACCTTTTTTCCGGAATTTTGTGATTATCTTGCACAGTGTCTTGGGGATGAGCCGCATGACGGAGACTGGATCCATCAGAGTGTGGATGATTGGAATCTCCGTAATCCCTTAACTGATAGCGGGATTAGATGTATTCTGGACTCAAGGTGAATTCCTATGTAATCAGTGGAGTCTACTCTACAGCCAGTGTCCCCATTGCCAATGAACACACGTTCGCATTGCACACCGAACCCCTTGTCCATCGCGGGCGTTACGTTCTTGAAAAAAGCAGCAATCAGAAAAATCCGCGATCCGCAAGCGGAAACAGCATCGCGAGCAGAGTGCAGTTCGGGCACACTGCTTCTTTACGATGCGTGCTGTACAGGGAATCTCGCGGTCGACCGCGAAGAGTCGAGTCACGGGGGCGACAAGATCGGCGAAACTCTGCACCTCAATACATTGGGCGAGAATGGTCAAGCTCGGCTGGTGGGAAAACCTGTGACGGGCGAGATTTTGGTTTTTACTTTCCAGGCGGCTCGAATTGGAAGGTTGTGAGTTCAAATCCTGGTTGAGAGGGTTGGCACTGCCCATCGTTTATTTGGGGTCGATAAAACTGAGCACTACTTTGCGGGGAAGTCAACAACGGATAGGGTCGCACTCTCCATGGGAAGATGGAATTTCCAACACTGGCTCGATGCTCATTTGAGCAGGAAATCACTTTGGTTCGTGTTACTGACGCATGGCTGGGCATAACATTCTTGGATGACGAGTTCAGACATTAGTTTCGTGTGTATTCCTTAGTTAATGTTTTTTTTTTTATAAAGTGTTTTCAACAAGATATTTACTAATAGGGTTTTTCCCTTTTTTTTCTGGCAACAAACCTTTTGCAAGGAATCATGCTTACATTAACCACAATACTTGCAGTCAAATGCAAACAAAATAACAATACTATGATCATTTATGCATTGTCTTTGAAACTGATTAGTCCTTTTGGCGTCATCTGGTCGAACACTATATGAGACTAGGCTATAAAGAAAGCTGTCTCTGGTGTGGACCAATCAGTTTCAAAGACAATGCATAAATTATCAGAGTATTGGTTTTTGTTTGCATTTGACTACAAGTATTGTGGTTAATGTAAGCACGAGTCCTTGCAAAAGGTGTCTGTTTTGTTGCCAGAAAAAAAGGGGAAAACCCCTATTAGTATATTTTGGTACTGGCAAAGGAGGTCCCATGAAGGAAACAAGATATTTGTTTTGAAAGCCATTCCATCAAACATTCTGACAGTTTCCTATGAAGAAGCGGATTCGTTTTGAAAAACTGCTCTCCATATCCTTTCTGTGCTTAAACCCTCCCTATGGCATGATGTCTCGCCTGTGGTGGACTGCTTTAATTCATATTTTATTAAACAGTTTCCACACATTTGGCGGCGGTGCCGAATGGGGAAGGACGGTTGGAGCGGGGGGGGGGGGGTATTTGACACTTCAGACCACATTACAGAGCACAAAAAATGGTTTTGATTTCAAGAATGCATGCATTGAGATGGTTCATGAATTAATATACATCACCATATGCTTTAACACAATAGCATACTGCTATATAGTCCACCATTCTCCACCACTGTCCACCACGGTCACGCCGCACGCCTCCGTTATTGTTATACCCACCATGCAGGTTAGTTTAGGTTTCAGACACAGAATATGTATTCATACTAGAGGAATCCGATGAGCTATGAAGCTCATTTTTTTCACAAATGTCCAGTCGGGGCGGGTCAAAAGGTTATAAAAACAAGCAAAACAAAAACACGATCGCAGTGACAAATGCAACTAAACTATTTTCATTTTACACGCTTTCTTTTAACTCACTCTGTCTGTTGTCGTTGTTGTATCCTCAATTCTTGTAACTCAATTTGTACCCACTTCCCAATGTGGTATCGACTGGAAACTTGGTATACTTATGTCATACTGATGACAATACTATATTATATAATTAAAATGTAAATAAAATATTTTTAAACATTATTTTACATGTTATGTTTCGGCTTGGCTCTAATTGTCCACGCTCAACTAACGTTGGCTGTAAATCACCACGGTCCCTTACGTTATGGCAAGCTTCGGGGCCACTTCCTGGAGTCGTAGAGTTCTTCCATGACTAGTACGGTACATTTCATTAAAGCGTGTTTTTAAAAAGTTTTTTTAAATATGACTCATTACCTTGTAAAGCCCATTGAGCTATTCGATTATGTTTTTTTAAGCCACCTGGCCACAAATGATAGCTCACCGAAGTGGCTTATCACGTGAACATTTATAGCAGCCCAATACTATAAATAATCCACAAATGTGGAGGGAATAACCGGAGGACTCGGATAGACAAAAATCCACGCGACCACGGGGGAGAGACACGCAAACTTAATAATATACAACAGGCGTCGGGATCGGGATCGAACCCACGGCCCCTGAATAACAGGCGAACCTGGGTTCCAATCTAGGTTTGAGCCGCCAGTGATGAAACCGGGTTCTCAATCGCAGAGAGTTCAAGGTCTCGGTGACATCGCATCGTGCTCGGTCGCAACTGCGTCGTCTGTGCATGACGTCACAACGTGCAATATGACGTCACAAAGAGCGCATACGTAGCGACGCAACAGCGTGCACTTGCGTGTACTGCGAGATCACAACTCGCTCTGCGAAACTGTGACACTGCAGTGTGCTGTGTGTACTGTGTGTGTGTACTGTGTGTGTACTGTGTGTGTGTGTGTACTGCGTGTGTGTGTACTGTGTGTGTGTACTGTGTGTGTGTGTACTGCGTGTGTGTGTACTGTGTATGTGTACTGTGTGTGCACTGTGTGTGTGTACTGCGTGTGTGTGTACTGCGTGTGTGTGTGTGTACTGCGTGTGTGTGTGAGTGCTGCGCGTGTGTACTGTGTGTGTACTGCGCGTGTGTGTACTGTGTGTGTGTACTGTGTGTGTGTACTGTGTGTGCACTGTGTGTGCTGTGTGTGTGTGCTGCGTGTGTGTGTACTGTGTGTGTGTACTGTGTGTGTGTGTACTGTGTGTGTGTGCACTGTGTGTGCTGTGTGTGTGTGCTGCGTGTGTGTGTACTGTGTGTGTGTGTACTGCGTGTGTGTGTACTGCGTGTGTGTGTGTGTACTGCGTGTGTGTGTGTGTGTGCTGCGCGTGTATACTGTGTGTGTGTACTGCGCGTGTGTGTACTGTGTGTGTGTGTACTGCGTGTGTGTGTACTGTGTGTGTGTGTACTGTGTGTGCTGTGTGTGTGTGCTGCGTGTGTGTGTACTGTGTGTGTGTGCTGCGTGTGTGTGTACTGTGTGTGTGTGTGTGTGCTGTGTGTGTGTGCACTGTGTGTGCTGTGTGTGTGTGTGCTGCGTGTGTGTGTACTGTGTGTGTGTGTGTGTACTGCGTGTGTGTGTACTGCGTGTGTGTGTGTACTGCGTGTGTGTGTGCTGCGCGTGTGTACTGTGTGTGTGTACTGCGCGTGTGTGTACTGTGTGTGTGTACTGCGTGTGTGTGTACTGTGTGTGTGTGTACTGTGTGTGCTGTGTGTGTGCTGCGTGTGTGTGTACTGTGTGTGTGTGCTGCGTGTGTGTGTACTGTGTGTGTGTACTGTGTGTGTGTGTGTACTGCGTGTGTGTGTACTGTGTGTGTGTACTGCGTGTGTACTGTGTGTGTGTACTGTGTGTGTGTACTGCGTGTGTGTACTGCGTGTGTGTGTGTGTACTGCGTGTGTGTGTGTGCTGCGCGTGTGTACTGCGTGTGTGTACTGCGCGTGTGTGTACTGTGTGTGTGTACTGTGTGTGTGTGTACTGCGTGTGTGTCTACTGCGTGTGTGTGTGTACTGTGTGTGTGTACTGCGTGCGTGTGTACTGCGTGTGTGTACTGCGCGTGTGTGTACTGTGTGT
Source organism: Lampetra planeri (assembly GCF_965212315.1). Classification (NCBI taxonomy): domain Eukaryota; kingdom Metazoa; phylum Chordata; class Hyperoartia; order Petromyzontiformes; family Petromyzontidae; genus Lampetra; species Lampetra planeri. The sequence continues at coordinate 5,441,676 of NC_136131.1, forward strand.
GTGTACTGTGTGTGTGTGTACTGCGTGCGTGTCTACTGCGTGTGTGTGTGTACTGTGTGTGTGTACTGCGTGCGTGTGTACTGCGTGTGTGACGTCACGGAATGATCGTACGCCGTGACGTCTCGACGGGCTTTGTGCGCAGTGACATCAGAGTGTGCCTCCTGTCTGTGCTGTGGCATCGAAACGTCGGTGTCTGTGCGTCGCGCAGGGGTCCGGCAACTTTTCGAAGTAGCAAGGAAGAAGTAGAGCCATTTTGATTTGTCTTTGAACTAAAATAGTCCCGGCAGCCGCGTGTGCACGACAGACGCACAAGCACATTGTGAGTTAAATAAGCAGGATAGGTGATGGAATAAACTGCGTCTATTTAGTTTGTGTGTGTACCCCTCCGCGTCTATTAGTTATTATTTAACGGTACAGTTTGACCGGTGTGTGTTTTGTCGTCACCAATACATTCTGTAGTACTCTTAGGTTCTTTCGGTAAAGTCACGTAGGTAAAAAATATATATAACAATAATAAAATTAAATAATAATAAATGAAAATAACTAAATTAAATCACGACGTTTCGGAAGCAACACAAGCCTCCGTCATCAGGTGTAACTGCTCCAGTAAAATTACTGTAATTTTAGTAAAATTACTGTAATTTAAAATTACAAAAAATAAAGTAAAAATTACTGTAAAAAACGTCGTAATTTAATCTAGTTATTTTCATTTATTACTATTTTATTTTAATAGTATTATTTTTACCTACGTGACTTTATCGAAAGAACCTAAGAGTATGAATCCTTGCAGTCACGAAAGCTTCAAATCTACATTCTGTAGTGACCCATTCCCTACTATATTTAACGAATTAACTTTACGTTAAATTGCGTGGTTAAGATTGACGTTTCAATTTAAAGCTTTCGTGACTGCAGGGATTCATCTTCTTGGTTCTTTCAGTAAAGTCACGTAGAATGGAAATAATAAAATAATAAAAATAAAACATAATCAAATAATTCTCACGACGTTTCGGCCACAACGCAAGCAGCCGTCCTCAGGTGAAGAACAGAGCTGTCGAGAAGACAGAGTTTTCTTCTACGTGACTTTACCGAAAGAACCAAGAAGAAGATTGACGTCATTTTCATTCGTTCGTTTCTCAGTCCGCTTGTCCTGGCGAGGGTCGTGGCTGCAGCGTGTTGAGTAGTGGCGGTCCAGACCTCCCTGTCCCTGGGGGCCGTCCATAAATGACGTCACGCACCTAGGGGGGGGGGAGGCCCGCGAAATAATTTGGTGTGGCCCTGCCAAGGCAACCGCAGGCGGGACTCGAAATTCAATAAATCCAGGAGCAAACCTGGAAAAGCAGTTGCGAGTAGCAACAACATCATCAATACCAGCTAACATCACACGCCTCGCCAAAGAGAAGCAGTTCCAGCCAGCGCATTAGAGGTAAGTAACACATTCCTGCGGAGGGAGCTGGTTGGAACGTTGAGTTGCTCGGTCAATGGCCAGGGTCAACGGCGGCGTGGTGTATTCCGCAAATATGGCCGACTGTGAGGGCGGGCACAAGCCGGCGTGAGTAGGTTAAACGTTGAGTTTTATAAGGGCACCACGGGGTGACCAGCCCCACCCCACCCAGCCCCACCCCTCCCACCCCCCACTCAGCCCCACCCAGCCCCTCCCCACCCTCCCCACCCCACCCATCATCATCATCATCACGGTGGCTAGGAGATGTTAACTACCTCGCCTGGTATACAGGAGGTCGTGGTGTTCGATCCCAACCCTGACGCCTGCTGCTGCTGCATATTTGGAGTTTGCGCGTTCTCCTCGTGCTCACGTGGGTTCTTCTCCGGTGTTTCCCTCCACATTTAGAAACACGCGTTTAGAGCGTTTGGCCGCTGTACATTTACACGTGACGATAAGCCGCTTCGTTGAGCTGTCGTTTGTGACCAGGTCGATTCTGAGAAAGAGCTACACAGCTAAGTGGGCCTCGTCTGTTTAAAAAAAAAACTTTTTTTAAATAAAATAATTAAAATAAAACGTAGTAAAATACAATTTTCACGACGTTTCGGCCACAACGCAAGCAGCCGTCCTCAGGTGAAGAACAGGTATGTCGGGAAGACAGCGTCTGACAGAGCTGTTCTTCACCTGAGGACGGCTGCTTGCGTTGTGGCCGAAACGTCGTGGGAATTTTATTTTATTATGTTTTATTTTTATTATTTTATTATTTCCTTTCTACGTGACTTTACCGAAAGAACCAATAAGATGAATCCCTGCAAGTCACGAAAGCTTTAAATCGAATTTTTTTAAAAAATAGTTTACATTTAAACCACGTGGTGGCGGTCGAACACTTCAGGTCGCCGTCATCCTGAGCAGAGAGAGCCTGGGAGGGTTTTCGTGTTTACTTGCGAGCTTCATAATAAATGTCTTTCTCGGGTGGAGGGGGGGCGGAGATCGCGTAAATACTGTGTGCTTCCTGCCAGAGGTGTGGACTCGAGTCATGTGACTTGGACTCGAGTCAGACTCGAGTCATGAATTTGATGACTTGCGACTCGACTTGGACTTGCATAACAATGACTTTGTCCCACCTATGAGATGTGGACTCGAGTCATGTGACTTGGACTCGAGTCAGACTCGAGTCATGAATTTGATGACTTGCGACTCGACTTGGACTTGCATAACAATGACTTTGTCCCACCTCTGCTTCCTGCTGGAGTCTTTGCCACCTAAATACGTAACTTGTCCCTCTTTAACGCTTTCCGACTTGTGTCGAAAGGGGCCGTCAATAAATGACGTAACGCGATTTTGGACAATTTTTGACCCCCCCCCCCTCGTCACACGGCGTCACAAAAACTCAGACCCCCCCCTCTAAATATGGCGTCACAAAGCTCTGCCCCCCCCAAATAAAACTTGCTTCAAATCGCTTAAAACTATTGTCATTGTAGTGCGTATTTAATGTGGCGCTGCACTCTGATGTTGAAGGAGAAAACATTTATTGAAAACTCAATTTAATTAATTAGAACGTGTTGCCTATATTTATTTAACGTTGCCCATTTTGATGTGACGTCAAATTTCTCAACCCCCCCCCCTCGTCACACATCGTCACAAATGTCTGACCCCCCCCCCCCAGAACACCCCCCTAGGTGCGTGACGTCATTTATGGACGGCCCCAAAGCGTCAATACATCAGCCGCGTCGGTCCGTGTTGCCCTTCGGTCTGGGGCATGGGGGAGCGTCGTCGGGGGAGAGGGGGGGGTGATTGGTCATGACAGCTCTTGCAAAGTGATCAGAAGTGACACTGTCGCCTTCGTGTGCTTCACCGGGCAGTGGCGGCGCACGCCTGTAGCCAGAGGTCGCAACCGGGTACCCGATACTCGTACCCTACCCGATACCCGGCTACCCGTACGGGTACCCGTTTGCGACCCTGGTGCGGCCGGGTACGGGTAGGCCGTGAGTCACTGGTGAGTAACCGTTTGTCACTCATTTCCCAACGCCTTGTCTCTTCTCACAATTCAAGTTCCTAGAATCAACCCACCCGCGCCTGCAACATGGCTTCATCCCAGAGGTCGCAATCAGGTACCCGATACCCGTACCCTACCCTTACCCGTACGGGTAGGGTACGGGTACGGCCGGGTACGGGTATGGGTACCCGTTTGCGACCCTGGTGCGGCCAGGTACGGGTACGGGTAGGCCGTGAGTCACTGGTGAGTAACCGTTTGTCACTCATTTCCCAACGTCTTGTCTCTTCTCACAATTCAAGTTCCTAGAATCAACCCACCCGCGCCTACAACATGGCTTCATCCCAGAGGTCGCAATCGGGTACCCGATACCCGTATCCTACCTGATACCCGGCTGGGTACGGGTAGCCGGGTACCCTACCCGATACCCGGCCGGGTACGGGTAGCCGGGTATCGGGTAGGGTACGGGTACCCGATTGCGACCCTGGTGCGGCCGGGTACGGGTAAGGAATCAAAACCCGTTTGCGACCTCTGCCTATAGCCCAGCACTGGAGGCAATCGACGGTTCGTGGATCACCGCGCATAGGTTTTGCTAAAGTCTCTTCCCGTGTGCGTGGAGGAGGTAGCCGTAGCCTGGCTCGCCAGGAGACGGCGGTGCAGCATAAACGTGGAACCCCACACCCTTGACGACTCTGTGGGATGGTTTCCCTCTCCCCTCCCCTCGCTCGCGTGGTGTTTTTGCCAGAGCGCTCCGTTTTCCTCCCGCGTGTAAACCACTCGTGAATTGACCGATAGCACCTTCTAGATGTGAAGCTTTCGTGACTGCAAGGATTCATACTCTTAGGTTTTTTTCGGTAAAGTCACGTAGGTAAAAAAATAAAATGAAAATTAATAAAAGTAATAATATACTTTATTATTTTATTCATATTATTACTTTTATTAATTTTTATTTTATTTTTTACCTACGTGACTTTACCGGAAAAAACCTAAGAGTACGATAGCACCTTGATATATAGAGGACCGCAGAGCTTTGGACGCTGTTGCTGCCCGCTCACTGCATGGCTGCCTTCCCGCTTTGTCTGTGGTTCCTTGCGCATCTGGGTCATATTCTCCGTCTTCGAGGGTGACCACATTCTTCTTCAATATTTACAGGATTTATGCAGGATTTTTTCTCTCTGTTTCCAACCCTTATACTCAGATGGAACCGTTGCCCATTTGGTATTTTTTAGGAGCCATGGTTCTGGAATGATCTGATGTAGGACATCTCGAACTTTAAGAATAACGGTGCAGTATGATGTCATGCGGCGATTGGGGAATATTTACACATTTTTTCTTACACATACACTGCTATAAACGATCATTGTGTGTGTGTGGCACAGTGGTTAAAGGTAGCGAGTTAAGGGTAGCGAGTTGTGGGTATTGGTAGTGTAGCGGTTAACACGCTGCGCTTCGAACCCGACGACCCGCGTTCGATTCCCGCTCACGGCGAACACCTGTGGCGATTATTTGAACCCGTTCCTCGACCAAGCCTCAAATAATTATCTAGTGCGGGGTGTAAACATCGCCACTCGGGAGACAAAGGCGGTCGAGCGTGGTGCTGGCCACCCACCCCCTCGTGTGCCGCGCTCACCTTCATAGGTGCTCGCTAACAGCACTTGCCCCAAAAGTCTGTTAAGGCTATAGGGGGGGATCTTTGTTAGCCTATCCAATTTGAATTCATGAGAAGGTAAACGTATCCTATGTGCATGGACGAGGGCCCTCCTTGTGTCTTGCGGATCATTGGGGTCATTTGACCATACGTTGAGCAGTGCGATTTGGTGGCCCATGCTGTAGCTCCACACAACGTAGCACCCGCAGCCTTATAACGCCTGCTTAATGTATTGGGCCCGCCGTGCAAGCACTATCCAGGCATACGCCTGCTTAGCATCCAAGCTCGGATGGGATCAGGCACACGAGTATTAATTCACTTTTGTTGGGCATCTACAAAAATTGGTGTCAAAGTCTGCGTTGGTACCATGGTCCTACAAGGCTACCTCCGTTGCGGTAAACTGATGGACATGTTTTTTCTCGTCAGCCAGCACGTGGTCGGTTATCAAAACTCGGCTGCAATAAAGTTCAACGCAACAATGCCAGTCTCAGCACGAATCTATTCCTGGCGCCTGAACACAGATGCCAATTCGAGGACAGTCAGGGTCACGCCCTACGTGTGAGACGAGGATCATTTTGTTTCTTTAAAATCACCCAAGAATGGTCCTGCAATCGTCCACGTGGTTTTCTCATAAAGTGGCAGTTGCCATAGGAATGTGAAATTTGCGTCACTCTCTCGTCACTGCCAACGGAGCGGCGAGTCGGTTTAACACGTAGGCTTTTCGTGAGTGCAGCCGCATTACTCAATCGTGCACAACGGAAATGTTGCCCTTGAATGGAGCGTGGAACAGCAATTAATGGCATTGTTTAACGAATAAAGCTAACAGTTGTATTGATGGTCACGATGAGAACGCGCAGTCCAATATTGGACGTGCAATTTTCTTTTGGCATTCGCCCCAAGAGGTCGTCCACCGCGGAGACAAATCAATGACGTCAGCTCGTGTGCAGGCCCCAAATGGGTTGTGATCATCGCTTTTAGCCGATGAGAGATGGCGACATCTGTGGAGGACTTTATCCAGCAGTGGACAGACCACGTCTGATGATGATGATGATGACATGTCGCAAAGCCCCCTTTCTTCATTAATCCGTAACCTCTGTTCAGCCGTACATAACGCACGCTGTTGTTGTTGTTGTTGATCGTTTGACATGGGATTATGGATCGTGTCTCACCCACAATCACTTAAGCTTCAAATCAATTGAATTCGAAGTCGTTTATTGAACAAATTGGAAGCTTTGTTGAAATGTATTATTTTCTCAAGGGAGTTCTGGATTATTGTAGTTCCTTACAGCACTTAATGCTGTACTCAGTTTCAATTCTATTATATGCACGAGCGGAGGACCTCTGGCTCTGCAATGTAAAACAAGAGACATCAGTAATTCATATACTCTTCTCACAATCCTGTACGAAGAGCAGTACATGTTTTTTTAGGGGTTTTTTTTCACACAAAAATGGCAATATAATTATTGTAAGTTTGTTTTAATATTCTATAGGATTTCAAGAATAATCTGGCGAAAGAATCACATTCACGGGAGCACACGTATTTTTTAGAGGATTTGAAGAATAATCTGGCGAAAGAATTACATTCACAGGAGCACGAATTTAAAAGTTAGAGCAGATTTCAATGTGCCGTGTGGTCTGGCTTTTGCATTCGTGACTCCCGCCTCCTGGGTGTCGCTGTCTATTATTTTTATTATTACGTCTTCCGAAATTATTACACCGTTTCAATGCAATTCAGTCTTTTACTGGTAGGAACCACTTGGTTCCACCAACCCACAGGGGATTATTGTGTCCGTCCGTCCGTCGTGCATCCAAAAATTGGAGGGGTGGGTTGGGTGGGGAGGGGAGGGTGGGGAGTGGCTGGGTGGGGAGGGGCTGGGTGGGGAGGGGAGGGTGGGGAGGGGCTGGGTGGGGAGGGTGGGGCTGGGTGGGGAGTGGGAGGGGTGGGGCTGAGTGGGAGGGGTGGGGCTGAGTGGGGAGGGGCTGGTCACCCCGTGGTGCCCTTATAAAACTCAACGTTTAACCTACTCACGCCGGCTTGTGCCCGCCCTCACAGTCGGCCATATTTGCGGAATACACCACGCCGCCGTTGACCCTGGCCATTGACCGAGCAACCCAACGTTCCTACCAGCTCCCTCCGCAGGAATGTGTTTTCGTTACAAGGAAAACCTGTTTAGCCAGTTACCCGGCTACTTTAAGCTGGCAATGGTTCGTCGCAGCCACGCACAACGGAGTCGTCGTTGGGGTAGAGACGAGCTCAGCTGGCAACCAGCCAGGAAACTCCAGCCATTGATTATTTGAATAACAGCAATACGATGTAATCCACATAAAACACATTCTATTGTATGCACGAGCTCTTGTAAATTTCGATTTAAAGCTTTCGTGACCGCAGGGATTCATATTCTTCCTGGTTGTTTCGGTAAAGTAATAAAAAATACATTTTGCTTTTTAAAAAATTTAATTTTATTATTTTCCTTCGACGTGACTTTCCCGAAAGAACCAAGAAAATTAGTTCTTGCAATTTATAATCTTCTGCTTCTGTCGCACCGCCGATGTAGATGCAGCGCAACGACTTGCAATTTCTCGGTCACGTGGTCAAGCCCGATAATGGCGTCAGGAGCAGTAACGGACTGCGACGTCTTTGTGGATCGGGGCATTGCGTCGTTACACGTTGTACGGGTTGTCCTGGATGACCACAGTCGCGCACTGGAGATGTTTTAATTGCCCATTTCTGCATCAAGTATCCGCATCTGCCATGGTTGCCAATTAGGGTGGACCAAGAGCTTCGTGGGAGATCAAACCCCGAGGGATCTTCTGCGTTGAGTCTTTGACAAGCTTAATCAGGGTGCGTGATGATGATGATGATGTCGTAATGTGTGTTAAGGTCAACATCACGGCAGGATATAAACGTTGTTAATCTGTGTGGCTGACATACCAGGGGGCTCTGAATCCCTTAGCCACGCAGCGTCTGTCTCAGCTTACACTTCCACAGCAGGCGAGCACGATAACCGCTTGTATATGTCCCGTTACGTGCATTATATTGTCGACAGAATTAGCTGCGTTATCCTCCTTCACACTTTTTCCCATATTTCACTTCTCCCCCCCCCACCCCCACCCTTTTCGAGTAAATTGTATTTTGCTGCGTGGTGGATGGTGACATCGGGAACGCCACTCGCATCAGTTGACTCTCACATCCCTCTTGGGCAGATAAAATTGGGCACCGTGTTTGTGTAGATCCGCGCCAAAAGCACAGATGGCAAGTGCCGCTCCAAAGATGTTTTTTTTTGTTTGGGCACGGGGTGATTCTTATATATACGGAGTGGTAGCTCTTGTAATCTCTCATTTACTTGATACAGCTGTCGTGGCTGTGACGGTTCCACCTGAAGACGGAAGCTTGTGTTGCCTCCGAAACGTCGTGATTTTTATTTTATTTTACTTTTATTAATTTTAATGTTTTACCTACGTGACTTTACCGAAAAAACCTAAGAATATGAATCCTTGCAGTCACGAAAGCTTCAAATCTAGAATTAGATTCTTTGATGTCTACGATCGTGTTTTAGTCCAAAGGAGAGCACACAAATACACGGAACATTGCAATCCTCATGGAAGTGCTTGAGAGGTGACTGCCCATTATAATCTGACTAGAAGCTCACCCCTCGTGATAGATTTTCTTCTAAGAGGTTCTAATGGGCTCCTTTAATGGTATTTGCTCCGTGTTCAAGAGCTTCATATAGCTGCTCCTGATGTTGTTGTTGTTGTTTCTGCCTGTGCATGTGATAGATGCGTAGCGGGGGGGGAGGGGCGTTGCTGTATAATTTGTCCAAATACACATATGATTATTGATTTTAAGCTTTCGTGACTGCAGGGATTCCTATTCTTGGTTCTTTCTGTAAAGTCACCAGGTGTGAAATCCACAGCAAGAACATTTTTCAAATTTTCTTGCTGTGGATTACACACCTGATGATGAATGCTTGTGTTGCTGTCCAAACGTCGTGAGAATTTTATTGTTTTATTATTTCCCTCGAACGTGACTTTACCGAAAGAACCAAGAATATGCACGTATGATATTTTAAATATTTTGTTTTGTTAATCGATTCTTTTTATTTTGTTGTTCTCTCTGCGAGAGAGGTTATTGTTGCATCCCACGGCGCGTCTGAGAGGCCCTGTGCACAGGGTCATCCATGGGGGGGGTGGGGGTGGGGCCCGCCCGGAAGCCTTCAAATTAAACCGGACGGATTACATCTAAGAATACGTTTTACTCTTTCTCGAAATAAAACAGGTGTCCATAATGCCTCGTCCACAGCAGTCTGATTCTCTCACCTGAAGACGCTCGCTTGTTGTTGCGATCCAAACGTCGTGATCTATTGTTTTTTTTCTACCTACGTGACTTTACCGAAAGAACCAAAGAGTACGAAAGCTTCAAATCAAGATTCGGTGTTAAGATGTTAAAACACCAAACTGAAACCTTTTGCAAGGAATCGTCTCTGCATTAACCATAGATACTTGTGGTGAACATGCAAAAACAAAACATGGTCTGGTAGTATATGCATTGTCTTTCATTACATCTTGTTTTATTTTACCAGCTCAGGCACACTGAGCGATATAGCTCTCTTGCAGAAGTGATCTGGCCACAAATGACAGCTCAACGAAGTGGCTTATCACGTGGACATTTATAGCAGCCAAATGCTCTGAACGCGTGACGTTGATTTCAAATGTGGAGGCGAAAACCGGAGGACCCGGAGAAAAATCCACGCGGCCACGGGGGGAACGCGCAAACTCCAAATATACAGGTGTCAGGGTCGGGATCGACCTCCTGTATACCAGGCGAGGTAGTTAACATCTCGACGCCGTGAGGTCGGAGCGCCCCCCCCCCCCCCCCCGCTAATGTACGGGGCCCAGGGCAGTCGCCCCGATTTGCCGTACCATAGGGACGGCTCTGCTCATGCCAGATGGGAAAAGACCTCTTCAGGTGTTGAAAGAAACACATTCTTCTTATATGTGGGGCCGTACAGTTGGGGATTGCTTTAAATCCAAACATTAGGTTTTAATCATAGATTTTGATCCTGGGGATAATACAATATCTAGCAAAAAAGCCTTCAGAACGAAATGCAATTGATTTTTTTTAAGGTGGCGTCGGTAAATTCTCTGGGCTCGCCTGTGTAAAAAAAAATCTATTGTCAATTTTCTGGGCCGAAAGTTCAGGCTGGAAATTTCTCTCGCAGCGTAAATACGCTGCACAATTTACCCTGGGTGTGCAACGACCACCGATGTGAGAAGGACTTCGCCAACGAAACTTTAGAAATAGAGGCGCATTGCTCTGTCTGAAAGCCATTGTGTTGTCGCTTTATAACACCGAATATAATTTCCAAGTGTCCCGTGTTGTGTTTAGTTTTCTTCCTTTGATTGTCTTCATGTTGAGCGAGACGGCTGCTTTGGGGGAAAATCTGTAAAAACTTTCCAGAGGGACATTGCAAGTCCCGGTTGTTGTTGTTGTTAGTTGCATAACAATCCGCCACTTGAGACAGTTCGCTTACGGGCAGTTCTTCCCCTCTTCTGGGTCATTGTACAATATCCTCCCGTTGCTTCGCGTGAGCACTCCTGGTCACGGGTGGCAAAGCTAAACGCTCTCTCGCAGGGGGCAGAGCGAACTCGTTGCCCTGGGCACGAGCTGCCCTGTAATCAGCAGCCTCGGTGACTGTGATTTAGCGTGTGCGCAATGGTATTTACTAACCAGGAGATGAACGTGTATCGTAAGTTTTAGATTTGAAGCTTTCGTGACTGCAAGGATTCATACTCTTAGTTCTTTCGGTAAAGTCACGTAGGTAAAAAATGAAATTAAAATTAATAAAAATAAAACAATAAAATCACGACGTTTCGGAGGCAACACAAGTCTCCGACGGTCCCACCTGATGACGGAGACTTGTGTTGCCTCCGAAAGGTCGTGATTTATTATTTTATTTCTATTAATTTTTATTTCATTTTTTACCTACGTGACTTTACCGAAAGAACAAAGAGTATGTGTATCGTAAGCTCCGGCAATGCGGTCTAGGCCACCGTTCGGCAGACCTGCGGCTCCGGGAGTCGCATGCGGCTCTTCGAGGTGTGCTTCGTGACGTTGCGTGCATGCATTGTGCGGGTCTTGAAATATCGAGGGGGTGGGGGGGGGGGGTGTTTACTGAATTCTAAGAATACAACGGCTCTTTTTGTGTTATATTAGTTGCCGACCCCTGGTATTGGCAATCCGATACCGGCATCGTCTGCTGCCGAGTCACACCGTCAGTCGGGCGGTCGGTAAAAAAAAAACTCGATATTTTAAGAGCCGCCAATGCATGTGCTGAAGAGCAGAGGGGTGGTCCTTAATAAATAACGTCGTGAAACAGTCCCGCTCCGGAGCCGCAGGTTGCTGACTCGCCTGCCCATGGTAAACTGGGCTTCTATGGTAAGCTGGACTCCCATGGTAAACTGGGCTTCCATGGTGAACTGGACTTCCATGGCGAACTGGACTTCCATGGTGAACTGGACTTCCATGGCGAACTGGACTTCCATGGTCAACTGGGCTTCCATGTTGAACTGGACTTTCATGGTGAACTGGACTTCCATGGTGAACTCAACTTCCGTGGTAAACTGGGCTTCCATTTTGAACTGGACTCCCATGGTGAACTGGACTTACATTTTGAACTGGACTTCCATGTTGAACTGGGCTTCCATGGTAAACTGGACTTCCATGGTAAACTGGACTTCCTTGGTAAACTGGACTCCCATGATAAACTGGACTCCCATGGTGAACTGGACTTCCATTGTAAACTGGACTTCCATGGTGAACTGGACTTCCATGGTAAACTGGACTTACATGGTAAACTGGACTCCCATGGTAAACTGGACTCCCATGGTAAACTGGATTTCCATGGCAAACTGGACTCCCATGGTAAACTGGACTCCTATGGTGAACTAGACTCCCATGGTAAACTGGATGGTGCACCGCATAAATAAAGCGAATAGTAATTCAACATTCTGGCCCTTTAAAATTCACGTTCAATTGAAATTTATATCATTGCCGATTATGCTTCAATTGCTATTTGGATTAACGTTTAATTTCCTTAGTTTATTTTCAGAATATTTTTTGTAACCTCTGATATACAGCGCTTTGAGATTAGCCAAGTTGAAAGCCGCTTTAAAAAAAAAACTGAGTTTATCATATGCACGCGTGTGTGTGTGTATATATATTCTGCAACTATTTCCTTCACATTATATATTTCTCTCTCTACAAAGTTCACGATCCTGCCGTCGTTCATGAGAAGATAATCTGTGTTCTTGTAAATCATGGCTCTACATTTAAACCCTCATTAGTGGAGCGGATCGTCCCAATTGAGGAGAGGTATTCTCGCCCTCCGTCTCTCTGAGTGCATTGCAATCCCAGCACCTCCGATTAGCACGGAAGGCCACATGTGGTGCGAAAAGACGTTCAACACACACACACGTACGTACGTACGCACGCACAAGCAGGTCACGCGCGATTCACTCACTTAAGAACCCCGATCTGCTGGATAATTCTAACACCACATATGCTTGGGAACATGACCTCAGCTAATTTCCCGTTATACGCAAAATGCACCTTCAGGGCAAATGAAGCATGCGTTCACAAGTACGGTGTCTCTTTCGGGTGCTACTTTTCACGGGTTGTGACAAATATTGCATTCGCTTTTTCGCCGCCTATGTGGGATGGCTATTAATGATCCATTCTAGCTCTCGCGTGTGTATTCAGGTTAGTTATATAAGCACGAACATCACGTGTATGAACCTGTGTGTGTGTGTTTGTGTGTTTGCTGTCTGGGGAGCGGTAGTGTATCATTTAGCGCGCTGCGCTACGAAACCCACGTCCCGAGTTCAAATCCCGCTCACCGCCAACACCAGTGGCGATTATCTTAACCGGTCGTGGGCCTCCCCTAAGTCGACTCAGCCTCAAATTAGTACCTGGTGAGGTGTGTAAGCATCATCACTGGGGTGGTAAAGGCGGCCGGGCGTGGTGTCAGCCACTCACCCCCTCGTGTGCCGTTCTGAATTTCAAAGGTGCTCGCTAACAGTTTGTTAAGGCTATACGGGTGGATCTTTGTCTGGGATGGATCCATGTGTTACAATACAGATCAACTGACAAGATGGAACTCCTCATCCTGCTGCTGCAGCAGCAGCAGAAGCTCCATATCCAGGAGTGTAATGCATGTTGAATTTCTTTCGCACCGTACGTAGCCAACTGTGCTAATCGGAGGGTGTGGGGGAAGGACAACACGTCTCAAGCAGGTGCATAACTGTGGTGGGATTCTGCCTCTCTGTGCACGAGTGGACGAGGTGGCTGGGCCTCGTGAGCTTGCAGCGAATGCAACACAATGACCTCTCCTCTGCCACTGTCAGGGCTGCCCATGCCCCCAGCTGGGCCCTTTCATTGCCCGCTGTGCACCGATATGCCATGTGGACTGACGTGGGACTCATGGATAGAGAAGAGTTGAATTCGAGCCAATGTCGCCCAATGTCGGCTGCCGATCCATCGTAGTGACGCAAAGGACCCGACAGCGTCGACTCTTGAGTCACAACGTTGGTCTTCAGAAATGCGAATTCATTTATTTCCAAATTTTTTTGTTTAGCTGTGAGCTCTGGCACACAGTGTGTTGAGCCCTCGCAACTTTGGGATCTGTTGGGTGAGGTCTAGTGACGGCTTCGTTATTGCAGCTAAGCTTTATTGGTGCTGGTAAATTATTTAAAGTCTACATCATGGGTCCTCCTTTGCCGGTAACAAAATATGAGAATGTATATTTTTTCCCCTTGTTACTGGCAACAAAAAAACACCTTTTACAAGGAATCGTGTCTGCATTAACCGCAATGCTTGTGGTCAGAATGCAACAACAAAAAATACTCTGATAATATATGCATTTTCTTGGATCTTTCGGTAAAGTCACGTAAAAGGGAAATAATAAAATATTAATAAATAAAGCATAATACAATTCTCACGACGTTTCGGCCACAACACAAGCAGCCGTCCTGTATTGTGGCCGAAACGTCGTGAGAATTTCATTATGTTTTTTTTTCTCTTCTACGTGACTTTACCGACAGATCTAAGAATATGAATCCCTGCAGTCACGAAAGCTTTAAATCGAAATATATGCATTGTCTTTGAAACTGATTGGTCCACACCAGAGACAGCTTTCTTTTGAGCCTCGTCTCAAACGGTGTTAGACCAGAGGACGCCAAAAGGCGTAAAAGACAATGCATATATTATCAGAGTAAGGCTTTTGTTTGCATTCTGACCACAAGCATTGTGGTTAATGCAGACACGATTCCTTGTAAAAAGGTGTTTTTTTGTTGCCAGAAAAAAAGGGGAAAAACCGAGTGAAAGTCTGTTTCTTCTTTTTGTTGGCCTTCTATCCGAGAATAAGTTCTCCGACTGAAGCTGGAACTTGTGAAAACAAATCATCATTTGACAGTCGCTTCTCACTCTCAAAGAATCTGGCTGCGACGTTGTTCTGCCGGCTCTGGCACTCGCCTCAGAAAAGAGGAGGCAGTGGTTCATCGATGGATTTAAACGTGGGTTTCCGTCGCAAATACACGGTTCCATATTTTCGATTGGGTTAAGCTACATGGTAGTGGTATTCAATGAGGTTTTCTGGCTCTAGTGCTTCCGCTATTTTAAAAGCTGTGGTTTGGTCTAACAAATGTTGGTACAACGGCCATCAATATGATTGGGGGGCATGGGCACAGCAGTGATCTCGTAATTGCCTTGCCACGTTGCGTCACGATGCAAAAGTTATCGTTGCTATTATTAGGATTACAAATGCTATGAATGCGAGTGAAAAGTTTTGGCTGATTTTCGTTTATGAAACGTAAAAATTACCGGCTACGGCGAGTGGACACTTATATGCCTTTAATGTGAAACTCGTAAATTTTGACTGAAAACTTTCGTGACTGCAGCAATTCATATTCTTTGGTTCGTTCGGTAAAGTCACGGAGATAGAAAAATAATAAAAATAAAGAAAAAAACACTAATGTAGACTGTAGCCTGGTTTTGAATCGGAGTGAGTGTACTGGCAATATATAATGAAGACTGTAGCAATGGTTATTAAGTTTGGTGAGTGTACTGGCAGTCTATAATGTAGACTGTAGCAATGGTTATTAAACTGAGTGAGCGCTCTGGCAGTCTATAATGTAGACTTATTCTGGTTCTTTCAGTAATACAAATAAAATTAAAATAAGTTAATAAAAATAATACATATTGCCAATACAATCACCAGCTTAAAACCAGGCGACAGTCTACATTATAGACTACCAGTACGCTCACCGAGGTTAAGAACCAGGCTACAGTCTACATTATAGACTGCCAGTACACTCACCAAACTTAATAACCAGGCTACAGTCCACATTATAGACTGTCAGTACACTCACTCCGATTAAGAACCAGGCTACAGTCTACGTTAGTGTCTTTTTTTTCTTTATTTTCATTTTTTTCTATCTACGTGACTTTACCAAAAGAGCCAAAGAAAATGAAACTCATAGTTAAACGCTAGCCATGTTAAATTTCTCCCAGGATTGGCGGAGTCGTGATTTGTCGCTGTGCAATCCGTCCCACGCGTCCAGCCGATGCGTTCCAAGCGCACGAATTGAATCGTCGCAATGGCGCAACGCCACCCGGCTGCATTGTGCCGCGTTGGAGCTGCGACGTTACAAACATCGATGCACGTGGAGTGGGTTTACAACTTGCGGAGACTTCTCTCTTCTGGAGTCAGCACGTCTATACCGGTAGGAACCACCTGGTTCCACCAGCCCACAGGGGATTATTGTGTCCGTCCGTCCGTCGTGCATCCAAAAATGGGAGGGGTCTGGCTGGGTGAAGAGGGGAGGGTGGGGAGGGGCTGGGTGGGGAGGGTGGGGAGGTGCTGGGTGGGGAGGGTGGGGAGGGGCTGGGTGGGAAGGGTGGGGCTGGATGGGGGGTGGGAGGGGTGGGGCTGGGTCGGGAGGGACTGGTCACCCCGTGGTGCCCTCATAAAACTCAACGTTTAACCTACTCACGCCGGCTTGTGCCCGCCCTCACAGTCGGCCATATTTGCGGAATACACCACGCCGCCGTTGACCCTGGCCATTGACCGAGAAACCCAATGTTCCTACCAGCTCCCTCCGCAGGAATGTGTTTACAACGTAACATTAACACAAAGGGGTACAGCCCCTTCCACTCGATACTTAGGGAGATATTCCTCCAGCTCGCCTACCTAACACTGGCTATGCTCTCGCCTCTTAACTGGTTAAGCCTTTGGCCGCTACAAACCGGGCCAAGCTGGATTCCATTCCCGGCCACGACTTAACATCAGCGCCGAGTGATATCCAGTCTTGGGCCCACATATCAATAGACCCACATTAACCATCGTGGAGAAGTCTGGTGTAACAACTTCCAGAGCTGATGTGGTATGGGAAGGCCCACAGGCCGGAAGGTAATCATGTAAGTGTGTCATTCAAAACATATTATGTACTTCCAGTACGAATGAAGATTGACTAAACGTTCTTCAATTGCAGCTGATATAATAACACAATTCATATGGTGCACATATTTTCACGAATTGGACTCATAGTTCGATCAAGAACTCGAGATGCGTGGAGCCAGAGTTCAAAGTCCCTCATACGCCACCGCCACGCCCGGCCGCCTTTGTCTCCCCAGTGACGATATCTACACACAGAACTCATTTGAGGCTGAGTCAACCTTGGGCAGGCCCAGAACTGGCTCGTATAACCGCTGTGCCACTCGAGGCCTTGAGAGATGTCTGTGTGGCACAGGATCCCGATTTTGTGTAATGTATTCTCGATGTGATGGCGAGCCAAGAGCAACGTGATGAGCAAAGCCATGGAAGCTTTATGCCCAAACCTAATGCCAAGGACAGCTTGAGACAGACGCCTCTTTGGAGTCGTTATAGATTGTTGAGGTTTTTTTTCTTCTGATGTCCGAGTTACGGATGGCGTTGCAATAATCAAGGAGCGGACCGCCAATTCCACAAGGCAGAGTGTTTGCTGTGCCTGTCGTGAACATTGGGGAGATGTTCCCTAAGCCTCTGAGATGTTGACTGCGTGTCTCTATCGTGTTGAGGACTTGGACCGTCGAATGATAATGTGGAGTTCAAGGTGATGCGGAGGATTTTAAAGCGATTTGAGAGACTGACGGTGAAGCCAGCAATGAGGAGATTTTGAGGGAGCCATGGTGAACAGCTGTCTGGTGCCTAGGAAAAGAGTTACGTATTTTTTGGGGGGCATTTCACCAGAGTTTATTTGACCAAAACCAGTGCTGTAAGGTCAAATGTGCAAGGTTGAGTGGGCCCTGAATGGAGGTTATCGTGGAGTATAATTGTACGTATGTATGTTGAACTTCTTTCGCACCATACATAGTCAACCGTACTGATTGGAGGTGGGTAGGAAGGACAACAAACTAAAAAAAACAATTCTAAAGAAATTAGTTTTCAATATTTATTTTAAAATGCATAGCTCCAGTGGCTTCCAAATATCGGAAGGAAGAGCGTTCCAGACGGCCGCTGAAGCGCATCTGAAAGCGC
The DNA here is from genome assembly GCF_965212315.1 of Lampetra planeri. Taxonomy (NCBI): domain Eukaryota; kingdom Metazoa; phylum Chordata; class Hyperoartia; order Petromyzontiformes; family Petromyzontidae; genus Lampetra; species Lampetra planeri. The sequence continues at coordinate 5,459,327 of NC_136131.1, forward strand.
GTTGTTCGATGGCTGTCCAAAACCCGCTGCTGCGAGGATGACCGGAGTTTGCGTGATGATGGTTTATGCTCCTTGACGAGATCAGCAAGGTGTTGTGGTTCATTTGTGGCGAGCACTTTGCGTGTTAATAAGTTGCGACCTTACGATGCATTCGTTCGGCACGCGGAATGCCAATGCAGCTCGGCGAGTTAGTCAAGAGTGCGAATCGAGTGTCATCGGCGTCGGTTTGACGGTTAACCCCGTGACTGTCCAAGAGACGACCGATTGGGGAGATGTCGACTGAACAAAGGAAAAAAAGCCAGGGTGGATCCCTGAGGAATACTTGCAGTGAAGGTGATGATCGGCATTGAAGACTTGGAACAAAATTGCACGAGTGAACGTACAAAATTCTAAATGCTGATTCCATTACACCATTTCCAGGATCTTGTAGAGAAGCTCTTACTTACAGTGTCACGATTTATGGTTCCTCTTGCACAATGTTGCTGCTGTTAGATTAAATTCGCAGTGATTGCACATGTTACTTGCAAAGTCAATGACAAGAAAGGGAACATCAGGAATTCCATTTTATGTAAATACAATTACCCAATTTTGTGCCTGATTGCCCACATCTTTTAGGTACAAGAAGGAATAGAGCAGATGGCCATTTTTTCTCTCGACTACTAATCTATGTGATGATCGCACAGAAGGTATGCTTTATTCTCAAGGCAAGTGCAGCACTTAATACTCAATTAAAAATATACATGAATAAAAACCAAGGTTACGACATTTAAATTATGGTTTTTCCCTCGTGAATAATGATGATATTGATGCTGTGATGTTACCTTCCGTGAAGAAAGATTAAGGCGCAGCCCTGCAATATCTTGCTCGCGCCGCTGCTGGCGGAGAGGCCCGGAGTGTATTTGGCCTACTCTTCCATGCTTTGCGAGATGTCCTCGAAGAGGTGGAATTACCCACACTTTACCCCACCACCCACGACCTTCAGATCGACTAGTTCAAGTTCATTTATTAGGTATAGCCCTGTGAGCCATTCGGCTCTTGAATTGGGTGCAACCGCAACAAACAAAAACAAAAACATGAACAAGAAAACATCTTAAAGTGAATATGTGACTATGTGCAAACAGAAAATCCAAGAAAAGACAGCAAAATATTGCAGAAAAAAACACCGTACACCAACGCTGTGTGCAAAAATCCCAGTGGGATGCAAGTCAAACAACAACAACAACCACAAGACAACTTAGATTAAGGCCATCAGTCTTACTCCGTACTACAACAAACAAACGTGGCCAAACCAGTAAACTTTTCGAAATTACCAAAAATAAAGCAATGAAACAGTGATCATAGGAACCGTGACCGAATTTTCACTAACTGTGATGTACATATTTATACCGCTTGATGGACAGAGGCAGGGGGGGTGGTATCGTAAACTCGCACCGCTGTTACTACTGCTACACCGGGAGATCGAATTGATCCAGAGACCTCTGCAATGCGAGGCCGATGTGCTAACCAGTGCAGGACACGGCAGCAGATTGTCGCGCGCACAACATCATTCTTTGTTCTTGACTTAAAATTTTCGCGATATTCTTTGGGTAGTTTGGTAAAGTCACGTTGATAGGTTCAAATTAATAAAAATAAAAGAAGCAAAAAACGACGACGTTTCGATCAGGATGACATCAGGATAACGATCGCGTGTGTTGTGATCGAAACGTCGTCGTTTTTTGTCTATTTTATTTTTATTAATTTGAACCGATCTACGTGACTTTACCGAAAGACCCAAAGAACATCGTTCTTTGTTGTTGGAACTTTCTCTCCCCCACCCCACCCCCACCCCCGCCCACCCCTCCTGGACATCTGTGAAATAAGAGCTTCACAGGATAAATAAAGAGATACCGATTATGATGAAAATTCGCCCACTCTGTGAAGGAGCCTTTGTGAACGGTGGCCGCCAATTTGGCAACAGCAGACGGGAGAGGTGGCGCTCGCGACCATGGCCAGATGGTTTGGCAGCCTCCAATGCAGCAAAGCTGCCCCAGGCTAGGGACCAATTGATGGCAGATATCGGCCATTGCAGCCTACAACCCAAGACTGTTGCCTTCGCCTATAACCCCCCCCCCCATGTCCATGCGTACACATACAACCCTTTGCCAATCCATTGCTGCGTGAGGGCCTCCCCGCAGCGCGTGCGTCTGGGGGTTGTTTGACCATACTTCACCACGCTAGCCAGTACGGGTTGGTGAAAGGGCGCCATGGTGGCGAGATGTTAACCACCTCGCCTGGTATGCAGGAGGTCGTGGGTTCGATCCTGGCCCTGACGCCTGTTTGCTTGGAGTTTGCGTGTCTCTCTCCCCGTGGTCGCGTGGATTTTTCTCCGGGTCCTCCGGGTTTTCCCTCCACGTTTAAAATCAACATGCATTTGGCTGCTATACATTTCTATGTGATAAGCCACTTCGTTGAGCTATCATTTGTGGCCAGGTCGCTTCTGAAAAATAACAATATAGCTCAGTGGGCCTTACTTGGTGAAGTAAAAAAGAATGCTAGTTTAGTTCATATATATATAGAATGCAGGGAGCATAGACATATGGGCATAGAGTACAACATTGTTTTAGCTGCACGCAGTCCCATGTCTGCGTGCTGTGGTAGACATATTCAATGGCCCCTCTCGTTTCGCGTCTGAAATCGGGCACAAATTGGACGCGTTCCGGGCGCTTTGGTTATCGACTAAACAGAATGTGAGAATGTGTCTGGAGACTTTTCGAACTGGACGGAGGGAGAATGCAAATCCGTTCATTGTTGGGTGCTCTTAGCTAAAAGAAATCGACCCAATTAAATTATCCTCGCAAATTATCGAAGCGCTTTGATGATGTTACATATGAAGCCGAGTAAGTGTATTTTTGTTTTCTTGGTTTTTTTCTCACGCGTTGGTCTAATGAATGCATTTTTTCTTTCAACTCTCATCTAAAGACGATCAAAAAGAACTAAAGCGAGGAGCAAATGAGCTTGAACCAAAAACGCAACGGATACAACTATCCGTAACAGAAACAGCATGTGCTCATCGACATCGATTCGTCACGCACAATGCATGTTTGAACCAAGAACACATCTCATATGCATTTATACAGTTACGTAAAGAGCCTGCTTAGGTCTGCTGTTCAGAATATTACACATCGGGTGTAATTGCTTCAGAAAATTACATTAGCATACCCTTCCCCATGAGCTAACGCGGTTGTAAATATTTAGAAAGCTAATTAGGGTTTAGCATGTTAATTATGGCCATGCAAATTTGCGACAATTAATTAAGGCCTTTGTCGTGCTATAAAGGTGTAATGTATGTTTTTGTGTGTTCTCTGAATGTATCCAAGGTCTCCCATGCACAGGAGATTCATCGCAGCGCCATTGTAACTGCTTGCAATGCTACCTAGCTAAAGATATTGTGCCATACTCTTGAGTTTTTTCGGTAAAGTCTCGTAGGTAAAAAAATAAATCATACAAATAAATAATACAAATAATAGAAAAAATAAGAGACGTAAAATACGTGACTTTACCGAAAAAACATAAGAGTATGAATCCTTGCAGTCACGAAAGCTTCAAATCTAGAATATTGTGCCATGACTATTATTACAGCAACAAACCTCAGTGGCATCTTCATACGTTGCATTCGTTTGGCGATATTACGATACATTGTATGGCATAAAAAAACACTATAATCATATTTGTAAAATATCTCAATACCATGGTTATCATTGCTCATGTAATTTTTCTTAAATATTTTATTTCCTGCCCAAATATGTATGAAATAACAACACAATAACGAAAGCCACAAATTACCATCTATACAATTGCACGCCAATCTTAGAGGCCCCGGTTTTGGTAACGTCACCGACAAATCCGCAGCTCTTTTCCTAGGCACCAGGCGTCGTTCCCTGTAAACCGTCTCATAGTTCGCTCGAGCCAAAAAAATAAAAATCGTCGAATAATCCTCACGCGACAACCCCTCCCGCAACGCAAGACGCGCAGTCACCAACTCAGCAGCACGTTCGCCTTATAGACACGGCGTTAACTATCACACCTACGGCGATGACTCCCAATTATACTCCACTCAAACGTCCACTCAGGGCCCACTCAACCTCGCATATTGTACCTCAGAACCTGACAGCACTTTGCCTAGGCGACCGGCAATGGCCCATTGTGGCGTCACTACCCGTTCGTCTTCTTCGCGCAGTTTGGCTCCTGCAAAAGTTCTCTCAAATCATCCTCGCTCGACAAACCCTGCCCTCGACACAACAACGGCACGCGGCCACCCGCCTTGGGGCCTTACAGCAGCAACATCCGTCCACTGTTGACCACAGCAACGGCAAGATATACTCTTGCTTTCAGCAATCATTGGCGCTTGCCTTGATTATAATTGCAACGTCATCCTTCCTCGGACATCATTTAAAAAAAAACACATCAGCAAACGAGAGCATCTCCAAAGCAGCCTGCCTCTTGCTGTTACGTGGGGGGGCGGGGTCGGGGTCATACGGCTTCTTCCATGGCTTCGCGAAAAACGTTGTAATAAGCTTCGTATCGAATCAAGAATGCAGTACAAAACCACTATCTTGTGCCACCACCTATCTCTCTCTTTCAAGGTCTCCCACGCACCTCTTCACCCTTCTCGCTTCACTGACCGCAGCAAACCACCACATTCTAGGGAGCGCGACTTACGATCTCATCGTCGTATCCAGAGCCAGGACTGCCCTGGCTGGGCGGCGTTTGTCCGTGACTGCACCGATCATCTGGAACTCTCTCCCACTGCACGCATGGACCAGCAGCAATAGCAGCAGCAGCAGCAGCATCCAAGCACCATTCACCTTCATGCAGCAGCTCAAGTCTCTCGCCTGGTCCAGCTCACCTGCATAGGCTCTAGATTTGAAGCTTTCGTGACTGCAATGAATTTTAATTTAATTTACCTACGTGACTTTACCGAAAGAACTAAGAGTACGTACTCATAGGTTGTTATTATAATAATTAACTTTTTACTATTATTTATATTATTATTTCTACTATTATTATTGTTTATTTTTACCTACGTGACTTTACCGAAAGAACTAATAGTATGTACTCTTAGGTTGTTTCGGTAAAGTCACGTAGGTAAAAATAAAAAAATAATAATAGTAGAAATAATAATATAAATAATAATAAAAAAATAAAAAACAATTTATACTAATTTTATTTCTATTATGATTTCTACTATTTTTTTTTACCTACGTGACTTTACCGAAACAAACCTAAGAGTATGTATAGGCTCTTACCTGTCCAGGCTCTAACCTGGTCGGACTCTCACTTGTCCAGGCTCTCACCTGTCCAGGGCCTCACGTTGCCATGCTCTCACCCGTTTAGGCTGGTATACGAGTGACTTTGAACTCTGGCTCCACGCCTCCGAGTCCTCCATCAAATAATGTGTCTGATTCGTGAAATATATGTATGCTATAAATGTTTTTTGTTGTTAATATTGGGTTTTTCACAAAATACATTGTCAGCTTCGCAATTTAATAATCAAATATGTTTGTGTTTTTTGACACAATTGCATCCTCATTGTGTTATTGGTGCCATGTGATTGAACAAAGTAGCCATTCGGATCTCTCTAAGAGCAGTGCAACCCTTCGTGTTAAAGAATGGCCCACGGAAGTGGATATCACATGGTCACCTCGAATTTGCCTTCATTAGGTGCAGCACTTTCCCACGGTGAGTAATGTTCGTCACACGACAGTTAAACCAACATTTAAAATGTTCAGGTCTTTAATTTAGTCAAGTAAATCGCAGGACCGAATATATTGTGATGGTTTTGTGTGTTCAGTGATTAAGAAGCGATGAACTAACTGCACTTGAAAACGCAGTTTAATTCCAGGGGATGCTGCCTGAATTCGAACCCAGAACTGTAGTGGCGACAAGATCAGTGCGCTTACATGTGACCCAGCTGGCCACCTCTGTCAGGTATCCAATCTGCATGGACTACATATATATTTGCAGTAATTGGCAGTTACCATGGTGATGAACTGTGGTAACCTGGAGATAAAAAAAAAATTAAGCTCCACATAAAAAGTCAAACAAATCAATGGAAATAATTTTCCTGCTCAAACGAGTTGGGGAGATTGCTAATCTTGGTTGTGCAGCGGTGACGATTTCCACTTTCTTTTGGCAGGGACCACAGTCTGTTCCAAGTGCAACCACTGCCAGCCTCCCACAAAGTGGTCCGCATTTTATCAATCCCAGAAAAATCATGAGCTGAGTGGACTCCCCTATTTTGGATACAAAAAAAATTGAAAGCTGCCTCTGAAATTGTGCACCCGCATCTAAAATGGTGCACCTGTGGCTTTGACTGTTGCAGCGTTATCAAAGGTAAGTGGTCAATTTGCTCAAAACGGCTTTCGTGTATATCTCTGTGCACCCCTTCCTCTTGTTAGCATTGTCAAATTGGCATCGCTGGTTAGAATTAGAAAATACGTGCTTACTAGGTCTGCTCATTTTCATGTTGATGATTTATGTCGGTTTTTCTTCCTTTGTTTTGTTTTCCCTATTAATTTTTCTCTCTTTCAGGCGACAAAAAAATGTGTGGGAGGATGTCGTTTCATCACCACATGCAAAACATCGTCGGGTCTTCCAAATTTCATATCGGGGCTCTTCAACATGTTTGCCCACTATTCAGTCGTGACATAGTCAACACGGTGGCGTGTGGCTTAGTATCAACAAGGCTCGATTATTGCAACTCACCACTACTCTACGGGACGTCTGCCAAAACGTTACCAAGCTGCAGCGCCTACAACATTCTCTGCCACGTGGTCGTGACGGGTTACTGCAAGATCCGACCGCGTTTGCCCAGTGCACGTTGAGCTGCATTGGCTTCCGGTTGCCGAACGAATACATTATACTGGTAGGAATCACCTGGTTCCACCAACCCACAGGGGATTATTGTGTCCGTCCGTCCGTCGTGCATCAAAAAATGGGAGGGGTGGAGCTGGGTGGAGAGGGGAGGGTGGGGAGGGGCTGGGTGGGGAGGGTGGGGCTGGTTGGGGGGTAGGAGGGATGGGGCTGGGTGGGGAGGGGCTGGTCACCCCGTGGTGCCCTTATAAATCTCAACGTTTAACCTACTCACGCCGGCTTGTGCCCGCCCTCACAGTCGGCCATATTTGCGGAATACACGACGCCGCCGTTGACCCTGGCCATTGACCGAGCAACCCAACGTTCCTACCAGCTCCCTCCGCAGGAATGTGTTAAGGTCGCACTCATTACACACAAAGTTCTTGCCACAAATGATCCACAACACCTTGCTGATCTCGTCAAGGAACATAAGCCATCACGCAAACTCCGGTCATCCTCGCAGCGACTTTCGGTTCGCCATCGAACAAAGACGGGGTCACTGCATCGTGCACTTTCAGATGCGCTTCTGCGGCCGTCTGGAACGTTCTTCCTTTCGATATTTGGAAGCCGCTGCAACAATGCACTTTTAAATCTGGATTTAAAACTCATTTCTTTAGAATGTCTTTGTGTGTTTAGTTTGTTTGCGAAAGAAGTTCAACACACACACAGACGCACACACACACACACGCACACACACGAACACACACACGCACACACACGCACGCACACACACACGCACGCACACACACACGCACACACACGCACGCACACACACACGCACACACACACACGCACGCACACACAAGCACACACACACACACGGATCTTTGCGGTTGCGTACTCCAGCTCTGGGATGTGTTTTGAGGTTGTACCGCGTGTTGTTTGGCACTACGTCCGACGTTTCGCTCCAATAGCTTGGAGCTACTTCAGCAACGTAATTGTTTCTGGGAGAATGCCATCAATTAACTGGTTTCCTGAAGAAGATCGCAGCACATGGAGCAAAATATTCGGACATCATAATCATGTCCTTACAGCATTTAACCAATCAATGGGTCCTTATGCATCATCCAATAATGTCTGGAATGCAGTTGTAGGAATTATTGTCAATAAACTAGAGTGAATGCAGACAAAATGAATGAAATCTATTGAAATGTAGAGTGATGCATTTGGTCAGATACATTATTTCATTGCTATGTGATTTAGTGCTTGGCAGGGTGTGAATTGCACGTTGCAAGTATTCTATTCCTTTCATAAGGTAACCATTTCTATGGAAGCCATTTCACATTTGTCATCAAGTATCACCAACCATGGTGAATATTATGAATATGTATTCAGGGTTATTTTTTTCAAGGTCAGAACATATATCCAAAATTAGCCCGCATATATTGGCATATAATCGCATGTGTGAAGCACATTCGCATTTTGCCAACAATTTGTAATTTTCATTGTACCGAACAAGATGTGACCCCAATTTGTGCAATTTAGCATGGATACAGTACGCGGTTGTACAAAATATACTTCACGATACGTGATTGTCAAAGATCTACTACTACAGTGGGGGGGTGGAGGAGTTGTACTTTTTGTGTGTTGTGAAATTCAGCATTTATTTTTACCACTGGTCGTGTTGACCTTTAAAATGTCAAACATTTAAAGTCAAGAAATAACGGTGCATCTACAATAATTGTGTGTCCTTTGGCATCAGCATAGTGTTATTTGCACATGTCAAATAAATGCCAGTTTGTGATGGCTTTGTTCTCGTAATTGTCGTATTCGGGGTTTGTGATTTTAGCTCATGGTAAGTACACCCTCAATGTTGTTGCGATTCAAGCTCGTGCATTGTTTTTTTAGAACATTGCCAAACTTATTAGTTGTTCTTATTCAAGTGGCCGCAATCTCAAATCGTTTCATTGTTACCATAGTAGCCAAACTTCTAAAATATATCACGTGGAATGCCCCCGATCTCGTCAAATCTATAGCGGGTTTGAGCCCTGGATGGAGCCGGGATGGGCGTCCACCATGCACATCAGGTGTTCACAATAGAGATTTTTTGGGGGGGTTAGAGCGCGTATAAATGTATAAATGTGTCGTTCAACCCGCCACCAACCGACACAGCCAATTAGTAAGGTTTCTCACGTAAAGAGAACGTGCCAAATTCGTTACGAGTACAGCAACATCGGTGTGTTGGAGAGCCAAGCCACAACATTTACAACCTGAGTACGACGTTTCGCCAGTAATTACAACTAGCAGGTGGTTAGAGGCTCGTGCGGCTGCATGGGTCACGTGGTGGAAAGCCAAAGGGGGCAGTGCAGCTAAAATGGCCTGCAGAGGTGTAATGCTGCGAAACGTCAACATGTCTGTACTCTCTTTCTTGAAAGCAACTCGCACTGACCAGCATGGTGAAGTATGGTCAAAGTACTCCGTAGCTCCTCGTGGAGAGGCCTTCATTCAGCAGTGGATTAAGAAACGACTGCGCTTGTAACAATATGACTGGAGATGATTATAGAAGTGTGTTTGTTTTCAGTTCATTTCGGGGAAAGGCCTATCACGTGACTAAGGGGGCGTCCATAAATGACGTCACGCGATTTTGGACGATTTTTGACCCCCCCCCCCCCTCGTCACACGGCGTCACAAAAAGTCAGACCCCCCCTCAAATATGACGTCACAAAGCTCTCCCCCCCCCCAAATTAAACATGCTTCAAATCGCTTCAAACTATTGTCATTGTAGTGAGTATTTAATGTGGCGCTGCACTCTGATGTTGTAGGAGAAAACATTAAAAAGTATATTTAATTAAGTAGAACGTGTTGTCTACCTATATATATAAAATCGCAAATCTGTCTGTCTGTCTGTGTGTGTGTCTGTGTGTCGCCGGACCATACGCAGTTTCATTGGACGGCGGTTGCCCCTGGCAACGGGTAGCGACGCATTCGCTGCTGGGTGGACGCCATTTTTAATTCCCGTTAAAAATATGCGCACGCATTAACACGCGACTCTGAGGTAAATTCATCAAAGTTTCACGTCCTCTTCACTCCCCTCCCACCCCAATGTGTGCAATTACTATTATAGGGTCGGTAGATAATACAATTATAGCGATTACACAGTATTATTGTAGCGCGGGGGGGGGGGGGGGGGGGCGGGGAACGGCACCCGTACCCAGCCTCAGCCGAGTGGGCAATTTAGGCGAGGCCGGAGGCTCTGCACGGTACTAGGCCTCGACACCCACCACGCGACTCTGAGGTAAATTCATCACAGTTTCACGTCCTCTTCACTCCCCCCCCCCCACCACAATGTGTGCAATTACTATTATAGGGTCGGTAGATTATAAAATTATAGCGATTACACAGTATTATTGTAGCGCGGGGGGGGGGGTGGTAACCGCCCCGGTACCCAGCCTCAGCCGGGTGGGCAATCTAGGCGAGGCCAGAGGCTCTGCATGGTACTAGGCCTCGACACCCCACCCGTGTCAAGCGACGACTTTGTGGTATAAACTCGATATACCCAGCGTTGCCCGGGGGGAAAATACATTTAAAATCTTATGAAAACTTTAAAACATTACATACCAATGAAAAAACAACTGTGTAATTACTTTTAAACTCGACGCGCCAAGAATCGATTCTCTGAATCGCGCAAAGGAATCAAAGGTTGTAGATTCCTTTAGATTCGGACGATTCCCGTTTACTATAATTTGGTTAAAGTCGATATAAACTGCTACGAACGGGAAATATCCGGCGTTGACCGGGGCAAAAATGTAATTAAAAACTCCTGAAAAAATTAAAAAATAAAATAACAATGAAAATGAAACTCTATCATTCAAAATGTAAACCCCCAACATGCCAGGAATCGATTCTTTGAATCGCACAAAGGACTAATCGAAGGTTGTAAATTACTTTTGGATCGCGCTTCCTCTTTAATATAAGTTGCTTATAGAGTTGGTATAAACTGCTACGAATGGGAAATATCCGGCGTTGACTGGGGCAAAAATATAATGGTGAGGGCGGTTGTGAGTGGCGATTGTGAGTGGTGATTAGTGAGTGGTGAGGGGAGGTTGAGTGGTGAGGGTGAGTGGTGAGGGTGAGTGGTGAGGGTGAGTGTTGAGGGTGAGTGGTGAGTGGTGATTGGTGAGGGTGTGATTGGTGAGGATGAGTGGTGAGGGAGAGTGGTGAGGGAGAGTGGTGAGGGTGAATGGTGAGGGTGAGTGGTGAGTGGTGAGGGAGAGTGGTGAGGGAGAGTGGTGAGAGAGAGTGGTGAGGGAGAGTGGTGAGGGAGAGTGGTGAGGGAGAGTGGTGAGGGAGAGTGGTCAGGGTGAATGGTGAGGGTGAGTGGTGATTGGTGAGGGTGTCATTGGTGAGGATGAGTGGTGAGGGAGAGTGGTGAGGGAGAGTGGTGAGGGTGAATGGTGAGGGTGAGTGGTGAGGGTGAGTGTTGAGGGTGAGTGGTGAGTGGTGATTGGTGAGGGTGTGATTGGTGAGGATGAGTGGTGAGGGAGAGTGGTGAGGGAGAGTGGTGAGGGAGAGTGGTGAGGCTGAATGGTGAGGGTGAGTGGTGAGTGCTGAGGGTGTGTATATATGTAAGGTTATTAAGAAATATATTTTTCACCCGGGCAACGCCGGGTACTACTGCTAGTATTTATGTAAAGTTGCACATTTTGATGTGACGTCACATTTCTCAAACCCCCCCCCCACCCCCTCGTCACACATCGTCACAAATGTCTGACCCCCCCCCCCCCCCCCCAGGTGCGTGACGTCATTTATGGACGGCCCCTAAGCATCCGGTCTCAACTTTCCTCGCAGAGCAGTGTAACCAACCGCACGAGTTAAGAGAATGGCTCGAGGAAGGAGTATTCATAGAACTACTGTACAGTACTCCTGGAATGCCTTCAAGTGACATGTTTCTTGCACACACTCCGGGTGTGGCTACTTTACAACCTCTTCCGAGACATCTGTCCAGTGTGGAAGATCAGATCAGACATGGGGGGAATGTATGTGAAAATATTAAACTATGTTTTTAATTCACCAGGTAAGGCCCACTGAGCTGTGTAGCTCTTTCTCAGAAGCGAGCTGGCCACAAATGATAGCTCGACGAAGTGGCTTATCGGCACGTGGAAATGTACGCGTGTTTCTGAATTTGGAGGGAAAAACCGGAGAAACCGGAGAAAATTCCATGCGACCACAGGCAGAGAGAGAACACGCAAACTCCAAATATACTGGTAGGAACCACCTGGTTCCACCAGCCCACAGGAGATTATTGTGTCCGTCCGTCGTGCATCCAAAAATGGGAGGAGTGGGGCTGGGTGAAGAGGGGAGGGTGGGGAGGGGCTGGGTGGGGAGGGAGGGTGGGGAGGGGCCGGGTGGGGAGGGTGGGGCTGGGTGGGGGGGCTGGTCACCCCGTGGTGCCCTTATAAAACTCAACGTTTAACCTACTCACGCCGACTTGTGCCCGCCCTCACAGTCGGCCATATTTTTGCGGAATACACCATGCCGCCGTTGACCCTGGCCATTGACCAAGCAACCCAACGTTCCTACCAGCTCCCTCCGCAGGAATGTGTTACAACAAGCGTCAGAGTCGGGATCGCACCCACAACCTCCTTCATACGAAGCGATGGAGTTAGAAACCGTGTCTCTTTCCCCGTGGAAAGAGACACGGTTTTTGCCTCCACATTTACAATCGACATGCTTTTAAAAAATTTGGCTGCTATCAATTTCTGTCGGATGAGCCACATCTGTGGCCAGGTCGCTTCTGAAAAAGAGCTCAGTGGGCCTTACCTGATCAAATAAAAAAATGTATCGTCGTTAATGAAATATTTTGAGTCGGCGATCAACCTGCTGCTGCTAACTGCAGCCACCAGGACACCGCCCTTCCCCCATGGTGAGCCTCCTCCAGCCGGACGGGAGCTCCCATTGGGAGATTGCAACGCATCCCTCCGGGAGACACCAGGCGTGACGACCAGGAGGGGGGGGGTCTCGGCCCAGTCTCCCGAAGCGATCCATGGTTTGAAACACAATTATTCCACCCCGGGATTCTGCGCAGGGAAGTCGTAACAAAGGTGTGTGTTTTTTTCTCCCCAGTACGGAAGAGTAGGCCAAATACCCTCTAAATTGGGGATGGCGGAGAGTTCCTAGAGCTCGCTCCAGTGGAGGCCCTTCTGCCAGCAGTGGCTTGAACAAGTGTTGCTTGCACAGGCTTTACCACCAGTGTCCTTTACTCAGTCGGGGGGTGGGCACTTTCACCGATGAGACATCGCCAGGGTGAGGGCCGCCACACCGCCTGCAACGGGAGTTTGCACTATTTCAGTATCCCATTGGAACCTCCGTTGCCAGTAGCAAAATGTGATAATTGGTTTTTTACCCTTTTATCTGGCAACAAAACTGACACCTTTTTTTTACAGTGAGTCATGTTTACATTGACCACAATACCTGCAGGCGGAATGCAAACAAAAAACACAACTCTGATAATGTATGCACTGTCCTTGAAGTTGATTGGTCCACACCCGAGACAGCTTTTCTTAGAGCCTCGTCTCACATGGTGTTGGACCAGATGACGCCAAAAGGCGCACAACTCAAAGACAATGCACCATCAGAATATGAGAGCTCGGGGTAAGCATTTACCCCATTGGAACCTCATTTGCCAGTAGCAAACTATGATGATTTTTTTTTACACTTTTATCTAGCAACAAAACTGACACCTTTTTTTACAAGGTGTCAGTTTTTTTTACAAGGTGTCAAAAAAAAGGTGTCAGTTTTGTTGCCAGATAAAAGGGTAAAAAACCAATTATCATTCGGACGCTGTCTTTCCGACAGCCCTGTTCTTCACCTGAGGACGGCTGCTTGCGTTGTGGCCGAAACGTCGTGAGAATTGTATTTTATGATGTTTTATTTTTATTATTTTATTATTTCCCTTCTACGTGACTTTACCGCAAGAACCAAGAAGATGAATCCCTGCAGTCACGAAAGCTTTAAATCGAAATTTAGTACCAATCAAATAAACATTTACGATTCGTAGCCGTAGTATAAAGGAGCAATGTGCTCATCAACTGGATGCTTTTCTTTTTTTGCTCACAAGGGCCCGGCTTGAAATATTGAGCTCCCGCGTCCACATTATTAAGTGGCGGTGTCTAGAAACAACAGTGTCACTTATACGTGATAAATACTTCCACTGTAATTACAGTCTGCAGCATTCGACTAATTACCACTGTTTAAATACCAGAGCATTAAACATTCATAGTTTATCGACTTCGTGTATTGTGGGATGCAGTTAATGTCAACTCTCGGGCCGGCACAGCTTGCAGCCAATAATAACCATTGGGTCATGAACTGGGACGCAACAAAAGCTCTCCGAAGCGTTTTGTTCGCCGTAATACCCGCAAGTCACCCCTCTGCAAATAGGTAGATCCACACCCAGTCGATTAAGGAGTCCCTCTCTCAATTAAGTTAACTGCCCACTACAATTGTCACGGCGTTGTGTCAATTACATTGCAAGAAGCCCTCTCCCCAATACTTTTTCACCCACGTGAAAGCACATGACCGAGCATTGGGTTAACCATGAGTTTATTAGCAGGACGTGGCATCTGTAGTTCCATCCCACGTTGGGTCTCCCGGTTTTCCCCTCCACATTTAGAAACGTGCGTTTAGAGCATTGGGTTGTTAATTCTAGATTTGAAGCTTTCGTGACTGCAAGGGTTCATACTCTTAGGTTTTTTTCGGTAAAGTCACGTAGGTAAAAAAGAATAAAATATAAATAATAATAAATGAAAATAAATCAACGAAATCACGACGTTTCGGAGGCAACACAAGCTTCCTTCATCAGGTGTAAAAAGGCACAGCAAAATAACTGTAGTGAGAGTTATTTGTGATGGGACATTATTATTTCGGGTTAGAGGAGCGGGGGAGGAGCTAAGGAGGACGGGTGCAGGATGGGGGGGGGGGGGCCAGGAAGGTGAAGGTTTCATTCATTGCTATTTTATTTTAATATTTTTTACCTACGTGACTTTACCGAAAAAAAACCCTAAGAGTATTTGGTTGTTGTAAATTTCCACGTGACAAACCCCTTAGTTGAGCTATCAACTGTGATCAGGTAACTTATGAAAAATGGCTGCATGTGTGTATGTTGACCTTTCGCACTGTACGTAGTCAACCATACCTGGTAAAATAAAAAATAAATTGTTTAGTTTTATTTTTAATCTTGATTTGAAGCTTTCGTGACTGCAGGAATCCATACTCTTTGGTTCTTTCGGTAAAGTCACGTAGGTAGAAATAAAATAAAATAAATCACGACGTTCATCTTCAGGCGAAAATAGCCTGAAGATGAACGCTTGCGTTGCGTTCGAAACGTCGTGATTTATTTAATTTAATTTAATTTTTTACTGGGTCAAATTCCAGATATGAGAATTTAAACACGAGTTGGACTAATGCGACCAACACTTCTCTCGTACGCGGGAGCCGGTGGGAAAGTGCTGCCTTCTGCTGTGTGGATCAGAAGTCATTAAAGGTATATAGGAGGCAGCTCAGTGATATCCACTTCCACGGGCCGTTCTGTTCTGCGAGAGACCAGAATGCTGACTGGCGTCTTCAAAAAACATTGCCGCTAGCTCAATCAGGGTAAAACATGGAGAGGGTGGGGGGGGCGAATATGAAAGCATAAAACACGTTGCGCTAGTTGAGTGAAAATTGCTATTAATGCACACAGCATACTTTTTTGTTCTTTCGGTAAAGTCACGTAGGTAGAAAAATATAACAAAAAATAATACATCACGACGTTTCGATCGCAACACAAGCGGTCGTCCTCAGGCGGAATAAATAATCCAGCAGTGGAACTGCTGAACCAGAAGTGGGCGGGGGGGGGGGGGTGCCGAGATTTAAGCTGCTGAATCAGCCTGAGGACGAACGCTTGTGTTGCGATCGAAACGTCGTGATGTATTATTTTTATTTTATTTATTTTTTCCACCTACTTGACTTTACCGAAAGAACCAAAGAGTATGGATTCCTGCAGTCACGAAAGCTTCAAATCTAGATTGCACACAGCATATAGTACATTTTATGGGTCTGGAGTGGGGACTTGAATTTAAAAAAGGGGGGACATCATTTTAAATTACCCGAATGGTGTAAGTCCTTTTATAATGAACACCACATATGGAATGCAAAATTGCCTTCTGCATTGCCAGACATAATTGTGTTATGCAGGGCAAGCTATAGACTATCATTATTGCATTCATGAGGTTCCCTGTCTCTTCGCAATTAATATCACGGGAGGGCTTTGGGATGTGATATGGCTGAGGCAGCGTCCCTGCCACTTGTTCACAGAATATTACACCAGAGTCGACATTATCCTAAATAGAATAGACCCACGTGTGTCAGCATCAAGGCTCAAGTTTGAAAGAAAAAAAAGTATAAGCAAATGATTACATTGGGGGGGGAAACCACATAGCAAGATTGTCTCCCTACAAGCTGACTAATGCTCATTTGCACGCCGGTGCTGTGTTCACCTTGAGCCACACAGAGACAGCTGCCACTGTGGGTCCCCTTGGCGAGATTACAGCAGAGTTTTAAATTGATTGAGATGGGATATTATGTAAGGTGCTTGAGATATCATGTAATGAGCTTTGAGTTGCTTTGGCATTGAAGCAAATATCTTGTACATCCAAATCTTTATCCTCATTCTCAAGGGAACGGTATTTTCCATAGGAAAGTGGAATTTTCCATTTCAACACAGGCTCAGGGATTCCCCTGGAGATGAGTACTGCTCCAAACTTCTTTGAGCATGGTGGCATACCTTTACACTTATCTTTGAAACAACAACAAAACGCACGTGAAATCTCATTATGAATTCCGTATTTAGCCTTGTCGAAGTTCATCGATGGAAGAGGGCTGTGATGCAACAAAATATGTCGTTGTTCCTCGTACAAATCTTCAAAAGTCTCAGCTGTGTGATTTTGGGCTGGGCAGATGATTTCTGTTGTGAATAGTGTCATTCATGGGATCTTCCCGTGTCCACTTGTAGGGGACTGTACAAGAGAAGATTCTGGAAGGGAGCGTTCAGATGGTTGAAAACAGGTGGCCGGAAGGCCCTGTAAACACACGTGGTATAATTAAGTCCGGGGGGGGGGGTGTGCCCACTGTCCGATAGGGGCGGGGCCGAGCGAGTATATAAGAGGGAGCGAGGGCGCTTGCTTGGGTTGCTAATCGACGACCACACAGTGAGGTAGACATCGGGACCGACTGTTCAAGATCTCAACTTGGTGGAAACCACCGGGGCTGAAGATAGCCATGGCAATTGCGAATGTGGCAGTCGTTACACTCGGGCTGTAAATACGTTTGGAGAAATAAAGCTCAACTCCCCTGCAAATGGATGTCTCCAAGGAGCTTATTTACACATTGATGGGGCACAACGGTGCAACGGGGGCCGCTGTAGGGCATTGAACGATCGGTAAAGGTCAAAGTGAATCCCTGAAATTGCTTGCTCACGCCACTGCTATTGGAAAGGGCCTCCACCTGGATGTTTTGGCCTTCGCTTGCTCGCTGGGCAGATGTCTCGGACGAGTTGGGAGTACCAATGCTGTATCCCACCGCAGGGCAAACTGCTGGTGGAATCACTCCTGGGTGGATAGAAGTGGGGGGGGGGGAAGTGCTGAGATTTAATATTTTATATTTACTATTTTTATTTCACCAGATAAGGCCCACGAAGCTATGTAGCTCTTTATGAGATGCGACCTGGCCACAAGTGATAGCTCAACGAATGGGGCGGCATACCATGTGCAAATTTATAGCAGCCAAATACTCTAAACACGTGTTTCTGAATGTGGAGGGGAAAACCAGAGGAACCAGAGAAAAATCCACACGACCAAGGGGAGAGAGACGTGCAAACTCAAAATATACAGCAGGCGTCAGGGTCGAGATCGCACTCATGACCTCCTGTATACCAGGCGAGGTAGTTAACATCTCGCTACCGTGACGCTCCTAGACTCGCACAATCGTTTAAACTGCCACGCTGAGAGATTAATCGAACTAGCGACCTCTGAATTGCCAACCGTAACACCAGCAGCAGCCTCCCATTGAACGATTGACTCGATTTAAAATGGCTTAGTGGAAATAGCACTGCGTTATCTCGCCCAAAGGACACATAACACTGCTTTATTTTGCCATTTGAGATTCATGAAATGCATTAACATTTGCATACCATTTGCTCTCGGAGACAAATTCATGTTTTTCAATGACAGCTTTTCATACATTAATCCACATTGTTCCCACAGTGTCCCGGTAGACAGTTGTAATTGCAATACACTTAAAAAAAAGTTTAGCTTCTAGATTTTGTTATTTTTTTCTTGTCAAGAACATGCCCTGACTTTGACAATTCAATTCCGTTGAATGCATTAGCAGCTTTGATTGGCTTCTTTTAAGTCTTGAAACTTACGCAGATAGAGGATGTGAACTGTGGGACACAACTATAAGGAGCATTAATTCAAATGAAGAGGAGTCGACAATGGGTTGAAGCAGGGGCAGTTTCTTCATTAAGGCGATTGGGCGACGCACCACCAATGTCATTCAACCACAGAGTCACGCTAGCCGTCACTGTGCCTCTGGATATAGTCCAATCAGCGTCATGTCACGTTCTGTGGAGTACCGCCTCTTTTTGGGCGATTTCACTCTGGCTGAGAATCGCCCCGAGTGGCCCCATAGACATACATTCAAAGATGTTTTTTTTCGCACGGAGGGCGCTGCAATGCATTCTCTATGGCTTCCGGGAGGGCTCGCACTAACGTGCTTACGTCATCATACGTAAGCACGTTTCATCCAACAATATTATTTATCGCCACCTAGTGGAATCTTTAATAAAATAAACTTGAGTGGATTGTATTAATAGTGAGTATAGAAACAAACAAGATGTATTGTAAGAGTCACTTTATTTTTCGTTAATATTAAAGAAGTGAAGTTGCCTTTACATGCTTAAGCTGTTAATTCATCCTTTGCATGGGTGGACCTTATCCTTATAAATCATCCAGACATTTGCCCCCCCTTAGAGATTTTGCAGGAGCCGCCACTGGCTTGAAGCACTTCTTTAATTCACCAATGCACAGCTACACTCGTTCCACAACCAACCTCGAACACCCGTCCCACAGTGCCCTTTAAAGTTTAAACCATCTCCAATACACATTTGGCACGCCTTGGTCCGGGTGACGTCACTGCCCTTTGACCCCTGACCCCTGTCCCGCACATTCCGCCCTTTAACGCATCTGCAATACACCAAGGGTGGCACAGTAGGGTTTTTTTACAATCGGGTTTAATTGTCTTTTTATATTAAACCCGATCATCTGAGATTGGGAGAAATCCGGTTTAATTGGTTCTAATTGCAGAACCGCACTTCTCAACGATGGACTTCATCCAGCCAAGTGCTGAGCTTGGTGTCTTTCACATGAGAGCGACATCTGCTTCAAAACCCGTCAATGGGGCCGTCCATAAATGACGTCACGCGATTTTGGAAGATTTTTGACCCCCCCCCCTCGTCAAACGACGTCACAAAAAGTCAGACCGCCCTCAAATATGACGTCACAAAGCTCTGCCCCCCCCCAAACAATATTTCCATTTAGAAAATAAAAAAAAATGCTTCAAATCGCTTTAAACTATTGCCATTGTAGTGCGTATTTAATGTGGCGCTGCACTCTCACGTTGTAGGAGAAAACATTTATTAAAAAGTCGATTTAATTAAGTAGAACGTGTTATCTATATTTATATAAAGTTGCGCATTTTGATGTGACGTCACATTTTTCACCCCCCCCCCCCCCTCGTCACACATCCTCACAAATGTCTGACCCCCCCCCCTAAGTGCGTGACGTCATTTATGGACGGCCCCTTATTTACCTTCGAAAAAAAATATGGCCGCGTCTCGCACCCCCAGAAAGGGCATCTCGCACCCCCAGGGGGTGCACCCCAGGTGAAGAACCACTGAACTTAACCATTCGCTTACGATGTGTTAAAGAAAGAACAGAGTTCTGCGTACGTAACTGAGGGCTTGTGGATTGAACAATACGGTAACAAATTAAAGAGAAAATAAAAACATGACGAACAATATCATTGAGATTGGACACAAGAAGAATAAAGCTCTTACCAGGAGCACATTCAATCGCTGCGGGAATTTGAGACTAAACGTTACATGCCTGGGAAATGGGCTACATAAACCCCACGGGTAGGAAGTACGTCGCAGGCGAAAATGGCGCCTTTGTCGCAGTGACCCTGAAGAATGCATTCAAAACCATTCAGACAACGCGTTTTGAAGTCAATGTTTGATATGGGGGAGCCTCGGTAACCTCGAGGATTCTACGCGAGCAGTGTTCGTGTGGTTTGCAACAGACGAAATGCTGCTCAATCGAGGAAAATCGGAGGTTCTGCTGGTTGTCATTCAGGCGGAAAAATTGTGGGAGGATCGGGTGTGGCGGTCGCAGACTCCATCTACAGAGTCTCGGCACCATACTCGACCGGGATATGTCGTTTTATCACCACGTGCAAAATGTAAGTCAGGTCCTGCAATGTTCATATCAGGGCTCTACAACACATTTGCCCACTATTTACTCGTGACATAGCCAACACGGTGGCGTGTAGCATATTATTGGCAAGGCTCGATTATTGCAACTCGCTACTCTACGGGATGTATGGCAAAATAATTAGCAAGCTGCAGGATTTTTTGATTTAAAGCTTTCGTGACTGCAGGGATTCATATTCTTGGTTCTTTCAGTAAAGTTACGTAGAAGGGAAACAATAAAATAATACAAATATAAAACAATCAAATTCTCACGACGAAACGTCGTGACTTTACCGAAAGAACCAAGCATAAGCTGCAGCATGTACACCATCATTTGGCACGTATCATGACAGGTGAAGTATTGGAAAATGACGGCAGGAAACTCCTTGACGGGAACACACTTCTTTTATTAAATCTTGACTTGTAACGATACAACGCGTGGCCTCTCTTCTTCACAATGCGGTCACCATACAACGGTACAACTCGTGACCTCTTCTCTCCGCCCTACGCTTCTCTTGACTCTCTTAGATTCTGTGCTGCTGGCTCTCTGTGCCTCGTGTAGACTCCGCGCCTCGGCTACACTCTTCTCTCGTCTCGTGTAGACTCTGCGCCTCTGCTACACTCTCCACTCGCCTCGTGTAGACTTTGCATCTCTCTCTGGCTACACCGTATGCATACTCGGCTCGTGTAGACCTTTCTCTCTCTCTGGCTACACCGTATGCATACTCGGCTCGTGTAGACCTTTCTCTCTCTCTGGCTACACACTATACATTACTCAGCTCGTGTAGACCGTTCTCTCTCTCTGGCTACACACTATACATTACTCAGCTCGTGTAGACCGTTCTCTCTCTCTGGCTACACACTATACATTACTCAGCTCGTGTAGACCGTTCTCTCTCTCTGGCTACACACCTATACCTTACTCTCCTCTACTCTCCATTACTCTCCTCTCCGGGCTCTATCTCTGCACCTTCGTCTTCATTCTTAGATGGTTCCACTTCTGCCCCCCTACTCCTCTGTGCATCACCTTATATATCTCTTCTTCCCGGGAGACGGAGCGGATGCGGACCTCAACGTCGGCACCGCTCCTCAGTTACCCAATCACCACGCGCTATCTCTACGATCCGTTTCCGCCCAGCGCGTGTTTCCACTCCCCGACCAATCACACCGCGCTGCCACCCGATCACTCCCTCTCAGCGCGTCACCGGCACACAGCCAATCAGCAGCACTACCCCCACCCGCGCACTGACGCCTGCTCCTCCCCGTCAGCGCGCGTCACCACACACACACCCGTACATACGCGCTGGCACACGACGTATACACCCAGCGCGTATCACCACTACATCACCCCCTCCCACATAGCTCGCAGCCGGCCCGGCTGCTAACAACAACCAACCGCAACGATAAGACGACAACCAACAAAAAAAAACCCGTAACCCCCCCAGTGTGCCCCGTAACATAACAACAACAACAACAAGAATAACTATGTACAGATTGACAATGAACACGAAAAGTCAACAATAACACGATACAAGCAAATTCCAAAAAACGAACGCGCCCCACGTCCCTGCGACTACACGCAGTGACGAGGCGCTCCAACTGCCCCGACTCCTCACGAGGCAGGTCATGCAAAGTAGCACGACCTGGCGCGAGTCCGTCTGGCTGGTCCGTCGTATGGGGCGGGACACTGACGACCGTCCGGCGGTTCCGGCTGCTCCAGACGGCGCGGAACGGGCCTGAAAGGGCCGGCCCCGCCGCGGAGATCCGGCCGCCGGTGATCGGCAGTTGTCAGTTCCGAGACACCTGGGAGCAGATCAGGCGAAAATACGTGTGGATCAGGCAGAGACATTTCCCCCTCTGGGTCGCCGGTCACGTCACACGCCCGGCCATCACGACACAAGGGGAGGCCATATGGAGGCGAGAACGGTTTCAGTCGGGAGGGGTGAACGTACCAACGGCGCTTTCCCCACTTTATCTGAACGCACTGGGGCCGTGCAACGCGCACGACCTCCACGGGTCCCCTCCACGGTCTCAACAATTTAGGCGACGTAGCCAAGGGTGCCTGAGGGCAATGCAGCCAGGCCCTGTCACCTGGTTTCCATTCGTGCATGGACACCTTCCGTGCCCGCAACCGTTCATTAGCAATTTGGCGAGCCCGCGAATTAAGCCGTGCGGCCTCCCTCGCCTCTGTCAGCTTGTGAATATTAAACTTAATATGTTCTGCCAAATTAGAATTAGTTCGTGGAGCGGACAGGCCAAGTTGCGTTTCCATTGGCGGGTCAGCTTCCCGACCGTACATCAAATAGAATGGGGAAAACCCCGTAGCTGCATGGGGGGCCATTCTATACGCGGCAAGGACTCCCGGGACCTGCAGGTCCCAATCTACATGTGCCTCGCACACCTGCTGGCACAGCATGGAAGTCAAAGTTTTGTGGAGTCTCTCCACCATCCCGTCTGTCTGCGGGTGGTACGGGGAGGTGCGCACCTTCTGGGTACCCAACAGATCGCACACCTCTTGCAACAATTTACTCGAAAAATTTTTACCTTGGTCGGTCAGCAGGCGTTCGGGAGCCCCCTTGTCCAGGACATAGCCCTGGACGAAGGCATCCGTCACAGCCGCTGCCGACTGGTTAGCGAGAGGCCACGCCATAGGCCATTGGGTAAAGTATTCGACCCCCACTAACAAATATTTATTCCCTCTCGGCGTGACTGGGAAGGGCCCCAAAATATCGAGTGCAACGAGCTCGTTGGTACGCGAGACCTGAATAGATTGCAGCGGTGGATTAGCTGCCACGGGCGGTGGTTTACGCCTGGCGCACTCAACGCACCCCTTCAGAATATTTACCACATCACTTCCCATTCCCGGCCAGTAATAGTCACGCTGAAGCAGGGCAAGCGTCTTGTTAACTCCCAAGTGCAAGAGGCGTTCGTGTGCCGCCAAGACAACCCTCCCCCTCACAGCGGAAGGCACCACGAGTGCGTTCCGCCGGGACAAACTGTCCCATCTCAATAACATGCCCTGCTCAAGTACATAGGAGCCGGTACGCTCCTGGTCCCCCTCGGGACCCCCAACCTTGCGGCGCAATGCTAGCAGCGAGCTGTCCGCCATCTGGAGGCGGCCCCATTCGCTGAGCGACAACGAGAGCAGCGAGTCCCGACCCTGAGAGGCAGTGGAATCATCCACGATCGGTGCGCCCGCTGTCGCAGCCAGTGCCCCCATCTCCCCCGCAAGCGTCGGTTTACAGCGCGCCGAACCCGACAAACACGCGCATTCATCACAAGGCAACAACCGCGACAAGCAATCGGCATTTGTGTGTCGCAACCCCTTACGGTACGTAGTCGTAAACTGATAGTCCTGGAGGACTTCCAACCAACGCGACAACTGGCCCGAGGGCTGGGCGACCCTCAATGAATACTGTAGCGCCGCGTGGTCCGTGCGGACCGTAAAGTGACGACCATAGAGATATGGCCTAAACTGCTGCACAAAAAAGACAATGGCAAGCAGCTCGCGACGGGTGACGCAGTAGCGCTGCTCCGCCGGAGACAACACCCTACTACCGTAGGCGACAACTCTTTCGACACCCCCAACGACTTGGGATAGCACCCCCCCAATGCCCGTGTTGCTAGCATCCGTGTCCAGCAAAAAGGGACTGGCAAAATCGGGATAACACAAGGGTGGGGCACCCACCAAGGCGTCCCGGAGGGAGCGAAACGCGGCCTCCTCCTCCGGTCCCCATTTGAACTTCACTCCCTTCGCCGTTAGAGCGTGCAAGGGTTTTGCAATAGTGGCGAAGTGCTCAACGAACCGCCGATAATAAGAAGCAAACCCGATGAAACTACGCACGTCGGAAACGGACGTAGGTGTCGGCCACGAACCGACACAATCCGTCTTCGCGGGATCGGTGGAGATCCCCGAAGAATCGACAATGTGACCCAAGTATCTAACCGACCTACGAAGGAGGTGACATTTGGCCGGTTTAAATTTCAACTTAGCCGATCGCATTCGCAAGAACACCCCTCTCAATCGCTGGAGGTGTTCTTCAAACGTTTTACTGAAAACAATGACATCGTCCATATAAATCAAGCATGTATCCCACTGCAAGCCCGACAAAACCAGCTCCATAAGTCGCTGAAACGTCGCTGGAGAGGAGTGAAGTCCCATGGGTAACCGGTTAAACTGGAACAGCCCCCCTGGAGTCCGAAATGCTGTCTTAGGTTTCGACTCTTCGTCGAGCGGCAACTGCCAAAACCCCGATAACAAATCAAGAGTCGAAAAATATCGCGCACCAGACAATGCATCGAGGGACTCATCCATCCTGGGGAGCGGATACGCGTCAGCCACAGAGATCTTATTCAGGCGACGGAAATCAACGCAGAATCGCAGGGACCCGTCCTGCTTCTTAACCAGCACAATAGGCGCTCCCCACGGGCTAGAGGAGGGCGAAATAATATCGGCTTCTAGCATTTCGTTAACAGCCGACTGAACATGTTCCTTCTCCGCGGGACTCAGTCGGAAGGGATTTAGCTTGACCGGCGCCGCATCGCCCGTTTCAATGTGATGGTGCAACAAATCCGTGCACCCAATGTCATACTTATGTTTACTGAATACATCAGAGAATTCAATGAGCAACTCGCGCAGCGCACCCAACTGCGCCGCCGACAAATCGTCCGAGGCGGCGCATAGCGAATGGACCCACTCAAGGTCTTCCCTTGGCTCAACGTTCCGCGCGGGGCTCGAGCCCACCTGCGCAACCAACCCATCATCCACAGGGACCCGCGCCGCGTGAGCCAGCACGGTGCCCTGCGGAATGACAGCTGGTCGCGACCCCGCATTCAAAACCATCACAAACGGATCCCTGTCAGCCCGCACCAAAGTGTGAGCCACCGATAAATCAAGACCCCCGACAGCCTTGTTAGAAGGACCCAAAAGCATACTTTGTCCCGAAGCCTCCCTCACCCATGGTTTCCGCAACCGGAGGGGAATCAACATCTGTGAACCCGGGGGCACTTGCACGGTCTGCGTCGCCACCGCTTGTATCGTAGCGCACGCCGTCCGAATGTCAGTAGGGCCCGTCAAAAATGAAATCCGGCGACCCGATGGCAGTTCAATGCATCGTTGATCGATAAGAATTTTAATAGGCATTTTAGCCAAAAAATCAGTGCCCAAAAGACACGGAACTGCCAAAGAAGACGAAACGAAAACGGGTCCCGACAATTTGATATCTCCAATGCAAATGGACGCCCTAACCTGACCGATAATGCCCAACGATCCCCCATTAGCGGCGTAAAATGGCACATCCACTGGAAGCAGCGGACGACATTGGACTGGAAGAATATTATAAATGAGGTCCGATATAATAGTTGCCGATGCCCCCGTGTCCACTAACACCCTAATCTCAACCCCATCAATAGATCCCGTAACAACGGACGAACCCGCCGAAGCAGCCACAATTCTATGCCCCAATTCCGCCCATTCAATGTCTCCCTGGTCCCGGCCGAACCCCCCTCGCCGAACCGAATCCCCGAACCTTAACCGGCCCTCCTCCGCCGCAACGCGGCGTCCCATGTGTGCCGAATAAACAGGCCGAGCGTGTGAGGTGCCGCGACTTGCCGGGGATTGTAGAGATGACTTGGGCTCTCGGTCGTCGTCCAGCCGAGCTCCCATGGCGCGCTGCCGCGGAGCGCGGCACCCGGACGCCACGTGGCCCCGGAGGCCGCAGTTATAGCACGTGACGAGGGTCGGAGTAGATCTTGGTTGTTCCGACATTCGGCCCGATCGCAGAGGCGACCGGGCCCCCGGCCTCCAGTCCCCTGGTCGTCCCGTGGCGAACGCCTCCTCTCGTGGGCTGACGACTTGGGGTTCGGTGACCACCGAACCCGGGGCTGCGACGACAGCAGCGTTGCAACCAACGCCTTGTTTCCGTTGTAGGGCCTCGTGCGCTTGAATACTCGTGGCGACTCTCAAAGAAGAAATATCAATCTCGTCAGCTGTGTTGATAGGGATCCCCAGGTCCTGCGCCAACTTAAGCAGCTGCTCCAACACCATCGCGTCTTGGCCCTCCTCGTCCATCCGATGGAACGCAGCATCAGCAAGAGCCAGCAACGCCGTGCGATAGGCCAGCGCGGTCTCCGTGGCCGCTTTCCGTCTTGCGTAGAAATGATGGCGGCACGCCGAGGGAGGTCCGTAGACCCTGGCCAACAAACCCAGCGCATCCTTCAGCGTGGAGCGGTCCGACTTCCGTGCAGCCCTGAAGGCCGCGAGCGCATCGTCGTCCAGCATGGCGGGCAACGCCCGCAGCGCCGTAGCATCGGACCACGCTGACATCTCTTGATGCGCCAAAAACCTTCGCTGAAATTGGCCCCAGTCTCCGCCTTCCGCCTTGAAGGCTGACAACGTGGGCAGACGCTGCTGAAAAATGAAGTCATCCGCCTCGTGGTTCCTCTCCGCCTCTCCGTCGGTGTGTAAGATGGCGGCTCCAGCAGCAGACGTAAAATGGCGGACCCCCTCGCGCGCTGATGACGTCGATGCGCGCGCTTGGGAACCCACCACCACGTGGCGCTCGCCGTTCCCGCCAAAAGTAGGCCCAGGCGCAATGGCGGGAATCCCCCATTCGTTTTGGCGGGAATCTGCGGGGCGACCTTGTAAAATGTCCCCCACCGTCCCCGCTCCTCCCGACGAGCTGATCTTCGCCAAGATGGACGCGGCGGCGAGCAGCAGCTCCGCCAGTCGGGAGTGCGCCTCACGAAGCCCGGCGTCGGTCCCCGGTCGCTCGGCCGGCGCCGTCGACGGATCTTGTAGCGTGGGCAAGTCCTCCTCCTCACCCCCCGCCACCAGCGGCCCCGAGTCGTCCAGGTTTTCCTCGCGGTCAATCCCGTGGGTCCTACGGGTCTTCCTTGTCTCCATGCTTGGAAGCCCGTTTCACTTCTGACGCCAGATGAAGTATTGGAAAATGACGGCAGGAAACTCCTTGACGGGAACACACTTCTTTTATTAAATCTTGACTTGTAACGATACAACGCGTGGCCTCTCTTCTTCACAATGCGGTCACCATACAACGGTGCAACTCGTGACCTCTTCTCTCCGCCCTACGCTTCTCTTGACTCTCTTAGATTCTGTGCTGCTGGCTCTCTGTGCCTCGTGTAGACTCCGCGCCTCGGCTACACTCTTCTCTCGTCTCGTGTAGACTCTGCGCCTCTGCTACACTCTCCACTCGCCTCGTGTAGACTTTGCATCTCTCTCTGGCTACACAGTATGCATACTCGGCTCGTGTAGACCTTTCTCTCTCTCTGGCTACACCGTATGCATACTCGGCTCGTGTAGACCTTTCTCTCTCTCTGGCTACACACTATACATTACTCAGCTCTTGTAGACCGTTCTCTCTCTCTGGCTACACACTATACATTACTCAGCTCGTGTAGACCGTTCTCTCTCTCTGGCTACACACTATACATTACTCAGCTCGTGTAGACCGTTCTCTCTCTCTGGCTACACACCTATACCTTACTCTCCTCTACTCTCCATTACTCTCCTTTACTCTCCTCTCCGGGCTCTATCTCTGCACCTTCGTCTTCATTCTTAGATGGTTCCACTTCTGCCCCCCTACTCCTCTGTGCATCACCTTATATATCTCTTCTTCCCGGGAGACGGAGCGGATGCGGACCTCAACGTCGGCACCGCTCCTCAGTTACCCAATCACCACGCGCTATCTCTACGATCCGTTTCCGCCCAGCGCGTGTTTCCACTCCCCGACCAATCACACCGCGCTGCCACCCGATCACTCCCTCTCAGCCCGTCACCGGCACACAGCCAATCAGCAGCACTACCCCCACCCGCGCACTGACGCCTGCTCCTCCCCGTCAGCGCGCGTCACCACACACACACCCGTACATACGCGCTGGCACACGACGTATACACCCAGCGCGTATCACCACTACACAGGTACCACAAGATCTGATCATGTCCGTCCGGTTCTCGCTGAGCTGCATCGGCTTCCGGTTGCTGAACGAATAGATTACAAGGTCACACTCTTTACACATAAAAAGTTTTCCAGAAATGAACCACAATAACTTGCTGATCTAGTCAAGGAGCATAAACCATCACGCGAACTCCGGTCATCCTCGCAGCGTCTTTTGGCTGAGCCATCGAACAAGGGCGGTCGCCGCATCGCGTGCTTTCCGATGCGCTTCTGCGGCCATCTGGAAAGCACTGGAGCTATGCACTTTTCAATCTCGATTGAAAACTAATTTCTTTAAAACTGACTTTTTTGTTTAGTTTGTTGTCCTTACCCGCACCTCCGATTAGCATGGTTGGCTGTGTAAGGTGCAAAACAAGTTCAACATACATACATTCTCAGCTGTAAACATTGCACTGAAATATGTTTTCAGGCTATATTTTTATTTTCCGGGTGGAATTTTTCTATTACGTTATGGTACGGAAAAATACTTAGAACGATTCCATGGAGTGTACTTTGAGTGGAAATCCTGGCTATTGATTTGGCGTCTGCTGCATGAAGAGTATTGCATGAACACAGGTGCCCTAAGTGATAGATGAAATAACACACACCACTAAAATGCACATTGCGTGTGTAGTGACATTGTGGGATGTCACTGTGCAATGCCGGCCCTAGAGAGGCACGGCGTGCGTTGTCACGACATCGCGGACACCACGAGGGTGTGGGTGTAGTACCAGCCCGAGAGGAGCCCGGTGAGCACTGAGTGATAGAGGGCACCACGCTTGGCGTGCAGTGCCAGCCCTACAGGACAGGGTGTGGGAGTGCCAGCCATAGGAATGAGGTTACTAAAGGCCATGGCACTCTGGTTGACCCGAGAGGACACGTGACCGGTTAAGTCTACAAAGGGGCTCAAGTGGGGGCTAGGGATGGTCACGTGGTTAGCATCCAGATCCTTCCCGAGGATTCTGGAAGGTGGTCGTGGCCAAGGGTGGAGCCGGCCACGCCGCAGAGAATAGAAGCCGGGTCCCCAGAGGGACTGGCGTTGTTGTTCATCCTGAAGAAACCTTCGTCTTACGTTCTACGTCTCACCGAGTCTCCAACACGTGGACCTGGACCCGAGCGCTTGGTCCCGGACCATAGTAGCAGTTACGTTGTAATTAGTGTAGTTAGTCTGGTGGTCACCACCATATGTTGTTATTCTGTTAAGGGGAAGTTACCCCGTGTGTTGGAGTTAAATAAATGGGTTGCCTCCAAGTCTACGTCTGCGACTCAGTTGAACTCACTGCACGTGTACAAAAACTCTCAGCTTTATGCGGACCACCATCTGTATAAAAGTGAATGTCTGGCCATTTTATCATTCAGAACCACTACAAATCAAAGCGTTGAGGAAAATGCGATCATTCCCAACAACAGGCAGCAGCAGCGAAACAAAGACTCAACTGTAGACCGCTTTCATTCTCTCAATTAGGACTAATCAGTACAGTCTTCAGTTCCTCATGCTGCCAAAGATTCGCACGTGTATTCCCCCTTTCCACAGATTCAATTCGTTTTGTCCGTGGGTACATCTTCAGCCTCTTAAGAGCGAGACTTTCCCCACCTCCTCTAGTGGAGCTTTACCCATAACTACTACGCACCATCAATTTCACGGTGGACGTTAAAGATCCAGTGACGTTATTCAAGAGAAAAAGAAGAGTAGGCCAATGGTGCCAAATTCAAAATTTACCTGCGAAATATCTCGCTGGGTAAAACTACGGAGCGATATCGCACTGCCTACTGGCGGGCTTTTACCCATCGGTGACACGTAGTGCCCCCGTGATAGCATCGCGATAAAAGTGCGGGTGGGGTAAGGAGGCCCACGTGGGATAACAAGGCGTTGTCATGGGACCTCCTTTGCCAGTGTCAAAATATAAAAATAGGTTTTCCCCTTGTTTCTGGCAACAAAACAGGTGTGCAGATGTTAAAACACCAAACTGAAACCTTTTGCAAGGAATCATGTCTGCATTAACCACAGATACTTATGGTGAAAATACAAACAAAAAACATACTCTGATAATATGTGCATTGTCTTTGAAACTGAAAGGCGAACAGCCCAAAGACAATGCACAAGGAGGTCCCATGATGTAGCTGCTCACCCCGAGCTCTCACAGTTTGGTGTTATAACATCTTAACACCTGTTTTGTTGCCAGAAACAAAGGGAAAACCTATTCTAATAAGGCGTTGTTGTTGTTGTTTTTGTTCTCCTGGTGTTTGTATGAATGATGTCATCAGCATGTTGAGGTGCAGAATGGCGCCCTCCTCCATAGGCATCTTGCTGCGTGTGCGATGAGCACCAGGACCCAAAAAGGCCCTTTACCCAACGTCGGCCTTTTACAAAATGGCGGAGCCAGGATTTTCAGGTAGAGGGGATATAACCTCCCGCAATGAAAAGTGATTGAGGAGTTGTTAGTAAGTAAGGACTTGTCCCTCTGCTTTTTAATCGACGCGTGTGTGGCGATGGCGCAGCCATCGATCGAGGGTCTAATTCGAACCGCGTTGTGTGATCGGCATCGCGCTCGCTGAAGGTGAATGCCTTCAGGGAAGTCGTGTACTGTATACGCAACTGTGCACAATTCTGTGAGTCACTTATAACTGCTTTGCCGTTACTTATTGCCAATTATGGACTCAGACTATTGTCCTATCATCTCATAGAGTCCCTGGCACGTAATAATATGCTACACAGTGGCAGTGGGGGGCACGTGCCACCCCACCCCACTGGCTCCTCCAGTGCTTTTACCCCCACCCTACTATAATGGGACGAATACCACGTGCACAAGTTATATATCTATATACTGGATCGAAAATGAAATACATGTTATGATATTGGCGGCCGATTGAGATACACACGGTTGACTCCGTCAATCGGTGGAGAGCGTGGGGGAGGGCCAGAATGGGGTAGTTGTGGTGATGGTGCTGCTGCTGCTGAAAGTGTTTTGGCAGGGATAATCTCTAATAGTTCAGCACACCCGTGTTTTGGAGATTAAACCCACAACATCTACAATTAGGCTCTCCAACACATCGGTGTGCTGAACTAGTAACACGTTCGTATGTTTTGTTTACGCGACAAACCTTACTGATTGGCTGTGTCGGGTGGCGGCGGGTTTAACGACGCATTTATATTTACGCAATTTAGCCCAAAAGCCTCTATTATGGATAACATTGGTCGCGAAAACCGACTACGTGTTAAAGAGTTGTGAATCTCACTGACAGATCAGCGCCCCTTCCACCCCTCCCTCCTCCCCGGTCATCATACTTGCTGCCTTGTTGTTTTTTCAGTAGTACGGGTCACATTAAAAAGTTTTTTTTTATGGGGGGGGAGGGGGGCGGGTCACATTTGGGCGCCTCTTAAAGTGGGTGGGCAAAAAGTTCCTCCGTGTTAAATGAGCCGCATCAAAAGATCTCCGACACAGCGAGACTCTGTGATAATAAAATTCGACGTTGATTCACTGTGTTCGCAGCGAGAATACATTGTATGTTTAATTCTCCCACTGTTAGTTGAATATGTCCTTGAAGTCATATCAGGATTACTCTATATCCTTTCAACACTGATATAAGAGCACCTAACTTGTTACTGCTGCGGATGTGAAGCATTAAGGTTAGGTATATGTATTTAGATATTTACTCTTGATTTTCGCTATTATGGATACAAACACAGCCGGGCGTGGTATTGGCCACCTACCCCCTCGTGTGCCGTGCCGACCTTCATAGGGGGTTCGCGAACAGCCCTTGCCCCAACAGTCTGCAAAGGCTAAAGTGGGGGATCCTTGCTTTTTATAAATCAATCTTTACGTTTGATTTTTTTTTCAAGGGAATGCAAGCTTTGGTGATCCTTGAGCGTTCTGATCATAAATGACACACTTGTAATCGTGAAGTACAGCTCACACCAAAGGATGAAAAAATAAAACCCCACTTTGCCACTGTAGGCTGCTGGTAGCCATGGTGTTTGTGAACATGTATTGAGGCCACCATTACAGGAGAGAGAGAGAGAGTAGCATGCTCAGGCTTGAACATTTTTATCTTCTCAAAAAAGTCGAATTGATTTTCTGCTCAAATGAGCATTGAGGCGGTGCTCATCTCCTTTTCGCTCCCCTGAGCCAATGGCTTGACAATTCCACGTTACTATGACGGGAGACATTTCTATCCATAGGACAACATATCCCCTCCGTGCTGGGTATGCTCTTCCAGAAAGCTCGTGGTCCACCTTGAATCGCAACTGCGCAAACCATGACTGTGGTAATCCAGAACAGACCATCAAACACATAATGACGCAATGCCCGATCCACAAAAACTGAGACATCACAGCGATACACTCCGCCACTCCTGACTGGCTTGACCACTTGCATCTGAAATTGCAGTTGTTGCTCCGCGTCTACATCAGCCGTGCAAAAGAAGAAGTGGCGATCTCTGTGCGGTGTTTGTGGTGTGTGTTCGACCCCAGCGCATCCCATACTTATTTACTTGTACCTGACCGAGAACAAAACCAGGGTGAAGTCAATAAAGCAACGTCCACTCATGTGCGTGGCACGGGAATCAAACCTAGGGTCATCAGAATTGTGGCGCAGCGCATCAAACACCGTGCCGCCACTTCTCACATATGTAGAGGAGTACTGTGAGTAGCCAATGAGGGATGAGCGTAAGGAAGTGACGAGTGGCACTTCCTTACGCTCATGATGACGTAACGCCACGGGCCACAAAGAGGGGACGTTCGGAAAGCACTTTCTAGAAAGTGGGCGGGGCCGAGCTAATGGGGGAGGAGTTATCGAGAGGGTTCTTAAGGGGGACCACGTGAGGGACACGTGGTCGTCGTGGGGAGCCAGGGTAAGGATCGGCTGGAAGAGGTCTCTCTCCTCGTTGCGGGGCGGTGTTGGCTGATCCCCTTCCCCGGGCAGACGGGTGAGAGAGCCTTGGGGTAGCCGAAGAGATCCCGACGTAAAAAGTTATCCCAGGTCCAAGTGAAGGACGGAGAATAGAGTGCACTTACACTGGTGTGAGTTGTGGATGCAGTGTGAGAGCGTGTATTAATAAACGGCTGCGAACCCTTATAGAATTCCTCATCTCCACGTGGTTGGACTACACTACACTTATATACCAACGTCGCCTGCGTAGCCTAGCAGACTGTTGGTTGGGCAAAGTACTGGGAGCAAGTACCCCAGTATGGCTAGAGAGCAGTGGGTGAAAACGTTATGTGGCCAAATCCATGTCCAGCTGCTTTTGTCTCTCCAGTTCTGATGTGTACACTCTACATCAGGCACTCATTCTAAGGCTGGGTGGACTTAGGAGAAGCCCAGAAAAAAGTTCCGATATCACTCGCCACTGTCAGCCGTGGCTGGGAATCAACCCAAGTCGGCAGGTTTGTTACGCAGTGCACAAACCACTGTGCCACCAATCACCATTCAATTGTCACTCACACGGACACAACACACAAAGGGTAGTCAAAGTGCGTTAATTGCACCTCCATTTAGCACGGTTGGCTACGTATGGTGGGCAGTGCCGGATGAAGCTAGTGCGGGGTTGTAGCATATGTTATAAAGGGGCCCTAAATAAATAAAAACATGTTGAAACACAACTTTTTTACTTGCATAGTAAAGTAATTGTATTTTTTCATTTGCTATACAGCCAGATAATACGACAAATCGGTAACCTTAAACACCCAGTCGTTCATAAAAGTTTAAGGCAGTATAGTACTATAGTAATAGAGCAAGTGCAGAATCACTGAACTGGAATTGATAGCTTGAGAGCATTTCGCGCGGGGCCCTTGAAAGTGCGGGCCCGTAGCATATGCTACTTTTGCTACTAGGATAATCCGGCACTGATGGTGTGAAAGAATTTGAGCATACATACAATTGGAATACCGTACATAAATATCGGATGTGACATCACATTTGTATTTTTCAATAAAGTAACCCTTACCATCATTGTATTTCCAATTTTGTGTATGCATAAAGAAGGGCCTTATAAATTAAACCAATGCAGCCAGTGTGACTTTTATTAGCATCTCCTTTGACCGACCCTCCTATTTAAGAGCATTACTGCAGCTGTTATTGACGTGACATTTCCAAATAGCACGCACACAGGTACACTTAGCGTGGAGTATTCTACAATTACCCAAGTAATCATTACTTGTCCTATTGTGCAGATATCATCATCACCATTAGCAGCCACTCCACTTAACACTTTTGACACCTCCAATTCCGGTTCAGTTACGATCCATCTCCGATTCTACAATGGCTCGAATTTATTATCTCCGCCTCATCGGTCGTCCCTTGAACCACGTGGCCGTTACGTCCCCATTTCATCCTCATGCCTATTGCCATATGGCCGAGCCGTGGTTTTCAACTCAACCCTTCGTTTCACCGAGCTCATTGTAGTTAGCGCCACTTCGGAAGTGGTCAACAGAGACTGGCCTCTGGCATGGGACTGTGTCATTTACACCGGTGACTCAGGGCTGTGGAAAATATATTTGGCCATTCCACCACTTTCACTTTGGCACGTTAGGATGCACAAGCCACGCGTCAACAGAAGGGACCAAAGCGTTCACACCATTGAAACCGATGTTCTTCACTCATTTGCAGAGGGGGGGTGGTGGCACTTTTACCGATAAGACATCGCCAGCGTGAGGGCCGCCACACCGCATGCAAGAGGTGTTGTCACGTGTTGTGTGTTGTCGGGGACCGCACTAAAGGCCACCAGGGGTTGCCAGTGGCCCGCGGGCCTTGCAATGAAGAACAGTGATTGAAACATCGCCCTGCTGCTGCTTGTATCTGTTACCTGAGTATTTTATTGCGCGCTTTGGCAGGACACGCTGCTTCATTATATGATGGTCAAGGATAATGACAGAAGAAGCGAACGCATCTGAGAAGATGTACGCCGTGGAGATAGCACGATGACATCAACTGTTGTTCGGGTGCACAGTGGGTAATTAATCGCATAGCCCAGACCCACACGACTGCATCATTAGTAACAAGAGCCATTTTTGTTTCTAATTTGGTAAAATAACACTCAAAATTTCAAGAGCCACAATGCGTGTGATTACGAGAAGGCGGTCCTTAATAAGTAACGTCAGCAAGCAGTCCATAAAGAGACGCTCAGGAGCTACAGGTTTCCGACCCCTGGGCTAGTCTGTGCACCCACCCCCCAGCTAGCCCAATCAAGCCTCGCATATTCATCAAATCCAGCAGTACGGGTATGAAGCTCGTGCTTTTATTGTGAGGCTACACGAGGAGTACCACCTCTCCAAGTTTAACCTGCACAGTCCCGGAGTTGGTGTCTGTTGTCTTGTGGCAGACATTCATTTGTACCGAGATCCAGTACCGGTGGTATTGTGTTGAATGTCATCGCAATATGGTGCAGTCTACTTTTGATAGACCCAGTGTTGACTGAGAAATATGTCCCGGCTTAGATCGGTGGAAAACTTGGCAACCCTAGAATACACCCAGCTAGATCTTGATGCGTAAACTCCAGCAAATTGAGCTCACTTCACTTAATTCTAGATTTGAAGCTTTCGTCACTGCAAGGATTCATACTCATTGGGTTTTTTTCGGTAAAGTCATGTAGGTAAAAGATAAAATAAAAACAAAATAAATGAAAACAACTAAATTAAATCACAACGTTTCGGAAGCAACACAAGCATCCTTCATCAGGTATGACCGCCCCAGCAAAACCACTGCAGCGTATGAAGAGAGCTCTTCAGAGACAACGTGTTTATATAGGGTGTTAGGGGGGGAGGAGTCAAGGGGAGGGCGTGGTTTGAGACTGAGTACAGTGCCAGTATGACAAGTAATGGTGGTGTATCAGGCTGGGAGTAAAAAACTGGAAAAATGGATATGGCTGTAAAATTATATGGCAGCTAAAGTTTGACTTGGTTGATGACATCCTTCCAATGATTGCTTAACTTAAACTTCACTTGGCGGTTGGTGTTCGGAGTCGACTACGGCCCCCATGATACGTGGATCAAACAAATCCCGTGAGGCGCCGGTGTATGGCAGCAAGAGAAGTTTATGCGAATGCTGTCATTCACCAACCTCACCACATTTCTGTTAGCGTACACAATTTAACGTAAATTGACATCAACAATTCAGCTACATCATAACCAAAAGTGGTGCGAGTAGGGATGTGTTCCCGATTTTGGGATTAATGCAAGAAAATCCAAAATCTGGCCAAGATATGCCACTTCGGATGATCTGAAAACATGACATCATCGCAATTGACATCACTAATATGGCATCATGCCTGGGCTTTTGCAGCCATTATGACATCAGGGATATCACTATTGTTAACACGACGATATTTTCCATCGGTAGATAATGTCAATGATCCGGACATCCAAAAAGATGCACAATTGTCCTTAAATCCAAGCACGTGAAATTTTAAAATCAGAAATTAATCCCTGGAGAGTAGTAAATCAAACAAGAGGTGAATCATAATGCCTCTTTAAAGTGGACTGATCCCTCAATGCTGCTCCCGTTATTGATTTATAATTTATATTCTCCCTATTTCACTCTCCGAACATAATCAATTCTCATTCATTCTCATTAACGCCACCGAAAATCAATGCCAATGCTGTGTCGGTGAGGGCCACAGTGCGTTTTAGGTAGGATAGGCCCTACGGCTTAAGATAAAGGTGTAAGGCAACTCATGCCTCAACTTTTGCACTGAATAAAACATGAATCACGTTTCAACTCCGGGCCCTTTTCAAGTTTCTGCTGACAGTTGTTTGAAAGCAGAACGTCATTATTATTTTTTATTTCGCACTTTTTAGGTCAGCAAGGTAAATGTTTATAAAAATACTGCCCACAAAATATATATACAGTATGTATAATAGGTGGAATGGCCTTTCTTCAGTTGCTATCTGCTTGGAAGAAGGGCAATTACCCAAATAAGAATGTTTTACCCTTTCTGGTAATAAAACAGGAGGTTTTAAGATGGTTCAAACACCAAATAACTACTTCTTTTGCAAAGAATTAAGTGTACACCAACCACACGTACTTGTGGCAAAACTTGCAAACAAAAATGCTCTGATAATATATGGCATTGTCTTAACACCTGTTTTGTTGCCAGAAAAAAGGGGAAAACCTATTATCACCTATTATATATGTTGTTTTTTCTATAAGAGGGTCTCCTTTTAGGCAGTGTTATTGACATATTAATTGTTGTTGTTAATGCTTTAGCACCACTGTCAACGCAGTATTACATAAAATTGTTGACTATTTTATTCATCAGTATAATTCCTTTCTACATCAAAAAAGCGAAATTTTCGGAAATCTAATTATCGAATTCTCAAAAATGGCCCACATATAAAATTTATCCAGAAACCCCTTCGGATTACATTTTTAATATGAAATGTACAAGTGCTGAGCTTGTTGTTTGCTCGCGAACGATGGATTTTAAATCACCTCTTTGCAACGAAATTCATACAAATAAGTGCTGTGCTCATAATGTTCAGCTCGGCAAGGTATTTCATCTGCTTGACATGTGAGCCCAGACCTGGGAGGGACTAAATAGGTAAAGATAGACCGTCTCATCAGTCCAATATGGAAATCGACTGACACACCCATTAGGTTTTCATCTTGTTCTGCCCAACCACTGAATTGCTAAATCGCAGGACTGTGAGAGATGGCCATGGCTTGGGGAAGCCTTCCTTCAGCGGTTGATTAATTATAGACGCTGGTGATGATGAATGAATACAATGGTTACATATTTTACTACTCACCTACTTAGCTCACACCTGAGGAATGCTTCATGCTCACATTAAACTCTGCAACAGAGCAAAGTCTACCCCTAGTTGTATTGGAGGTGGTCAATAGAACGAGTAACCACTTCGTGGAGAAGTCACCAGTGGTTGTCGCATCTGAAACGAGCCAGACCATTTGGGACGTGGGGTGCCAGTGGGAATAGTAGGGCGGGGATGGTGCTATGTTTGAACAGCCCGGAGGGAGCAAAGACACCAGAGGGCAAGGCGGAAGAAACCAGCTCACGGGAGTAGAGTTCAAATAAACTACTTTTTATTTTACCAGAGAAGGCTCATTGAGCTATGGAACTCTTTTAAAGAAACGACCTGGCCACAAACGATAGCTCAACGAAGTGGCCCATCACGTGGAAATGTATAGCAGCCAAATACTCAAGACGCATGTTTCTAAATGTGGACGGAAAAACCGGAGGCCCCGGAGCAAAATCCACGCGACCACGGGGAGAGAGAGACACGCAAACTCCAAATACACAAGCAGCAGGGTCGGGATCGAACCCACGACCTCCTCCATACCAGTCGAGGTAGTTAACATCTCGTCACTGTGGTGCCCTAAGCATTCAAGTACAGGAGGGGAGGGACAAGGGTTTCCGAGGTCACGAGGGGCAGAGAAAAAGTGGACCAGCGAGAGAAGAACTAGGGGAAGTTGTCATGGCAGCGAGCCATGATGGATAGGTAATAGAGAGGTGTGCACTGGAAAGCCCAGGAAAAGTAAGGCACGAGAAGTCAATCGGGAGGTGAAGATATGGAGGGCAAACAACGGGTAATATCGCAGTTGTTGGGGCAAGGGTAAGAGCATTCAATCAGAAGTGTGAAATAGCGTGAAGCGACAGCGATGGCATGGAGGGAAAGAGTGACAGAGCGGTGAAGAGAGAGTGCCAGGGTGGAAGGAGATTGTCGGGGCTGACAGAGTGGAGCGAGAGCAGTGCGGGAAATTAGAGTCGTCGAGTGGCAGGCGGATGTGGTGAGAACGACTGGCTGAGTATTCAACGTTTCTCGAAGCCAGGTGGATGACCTTCATAGTTCTTGGATAGCGGCGCATGCGTGGAGAAGGATGATGTATAGAGGTTTGTGTGTGTTCACGCGTGACCGTGATTGCTGGCAGTGTTGCGCGTTAATCTTTTGCGCACACGACGGCTCGTCGAGGGAGAAGACTTTGACGCGTCCCCGATCATCGCAGCGGTCATCAGACCGGTGCCAGCGAGGGAAGGAGACTATCACGTGCTCCGCCAATGGCTCCCGTGCGGCAAAAGCGGGGCGAAGCTGACGCCGGACAAAGACGGGGGACGATGGGACGCGCAGGTGGCGGACACGGAGGAGCGAGCGGCGTCGAGCGTGGGCGCTGAGGGTGCCATCACTGCCGCCGCCGCCGCCGCCGCAGCCACAGATTGCCATCTTCGCCGGGTGCCACCGGTCACGGCGGCAGCAGCAGCGGCAGCAGCAGCGAGACCTCCAGGCGACCGAGTCAGCAAGGGACGGCAGCCCTCTAATTGGGGTTGCGGGCAGAAAGGGCTGCAGCGCGATAAACCCAAGGTGCACAGCGGCAGTTGGAACAACCGGAAGCCACTTCGGGTTGAAAGCGTCAAGAGATCTGTGAGAGAAAAAAAGCTTTGTAGCTTATTGGATTCCTCCAATATAATGAAATATTCTGGTTATGAAATTGGTTGCGCTGGATATATTGTACTGGAGTCGCTGCTAAGCACTGAAAGAGGGAACCGGTCGTGTGATGATGGAGTACTTAACGAGATGGGCAATGGCGTGGTTATTGCCAGGTCGAAAGGCAGCCACCATCGTGGAGACATTTATGAATGGGTACATTTTAGATAAATGGCTCTTTGAGCCAGGAATGCAATATTCTTTTGAATTACCCGTGGAGGTGTGGAACATTTCGTCGCTCGGAAAATTCGTACTTCCCCATATCACTCACACGCATGGTGAGTGCCGGATTAAGCTAGTGAGTGGCCTGTAGCATATGTTATAAAGGGCCCTAAATTAAAACAACACATACATATTACAACATTGTTTACTTGCATAGTAAAGTACCGGTAATCGTTTTGTTCATATGCTATACAGCCAGATAATACAACAAATCGATAACCTTAAACACCCAGTCGTTCATAAAAGTTGAAGGCAGTATAGTACTATAGTAATTGAACAAGTGCATAATCACTGAACCGGAATTGAGAGCTTGAAAGCATTTAGCGCGGGGCCCTTCAAAGTGTGGGGCCCATAGCATATGCAGCTACTTTTGCGACAAGGATAATCCGGCACTGATGGTGGGAAAGAATTTGAACATACATACAATTGGAATGCCGTATCTAAATAGCGGGTCTGACATCACATTTGGTAGTCGCATGTTCGATCGCACACTGACGACCGTGTTGCCACGAGTCGTCAGCGAACGGCAAACAACTTGGGACGAGCACTTAATGTAATGAGCTTAGAGTTGCTTTGGCATTGAAGCAAATATCTTGTACATCCAAATGTGTATGCTCATTCCCAAGGGAATGGTCTTTGCCATAGGAAAGTGGAATTTTCTATTTCACACACGTGTGAATGTATGGTGGCATACCTTCACACGTGTCCAATTAGCATGGTTGGCTTTGTACGATGCGAAAGAAGTTCAACATACAGTCGCATACATGTTTTCGAATGCATGGGAGGGAGAGACGTAAACCCTTAAAAGCGTAAGCTTCGTGCGAATACAAATCCACGGGATATTATAGGGTTGACAAAACTGGAAGCGATGCTCCGTAGCCTACGTACAACACAAAATTAATGAACGGGGAGCTGCAGAATAACAGAATTGCACGGTGGGATAGAACAGCAGGGGATGGCGCTTCCCGCATTCCATGTAGACAACGGGGTTCTGGTTACATTCGCGTTTTCGCGTCCTCTGGTCGAACACTTGTTGAGATTAGGCCCTAGAGAAGGCTGTCTCTGGTGTAGACCAATCAGTTTTAAATACAGCGCATATATAATTACCAGAACATGTGTTTTTGTTTGCATGTTGGCCACCAGTGTGTGTGGTTATTGCAAACGTGATTCATTGCAAAAGATTCCTGTTTGGCGTTTGAACATCTGAACACAAACTGTTGTATTGCCATATTCTTGAGTCTCTCGGTAAAGTCACGTAGATAGGTTCAAAGAAAATAGCAAAAAAACGAACGCTTGTGTTGCGATCGAAACGTTGTAGTTTTTTGTTATTTTTTGTTATTTTCTTTGAACCAATCTACGGGACATTTTACCGAAAGACCCAATAACATGATTTCCTGCAGTCACGAAAGCTTCAAGTTAATGTTGTATTGCCAGAAAGGGCACACACCTATTATGACTTTGGTTACATTGTCCACCGTCGCTGAGTGGGCGCACCACCCCAATCGGTGCGGTTATCGAGAGGGCGACTTGAAATCGTACCCGACGCTGTCACCGCCGTCGTAACGGGTTAATTGGGTAGAGAAGGGCTCGGGGGCGGGGGGGGGAGGTTGGCCCCTTCAGAAGTGGTTAACGTGATAATGAGCAACCAGGGGTTCACGCGAGCGGGAAAGGTCGTAAGCGTGCACCCCTGCCAGGTGAAGGGACTTATCAGCCGAGGGGGGTGGTGATGGAAAACGTGCACCGTAGACGTGGAGCGTTCCCATCAGGGTGCTGAGATATGCGATTTGGGGGTTGGGGGCAGACTCTGGGAGGTGGGGGGTGGAAGGGGGGCACAGGGCACCCGTGGAGAGAGTACGGAGTGGACAGGGTTAACAAGTAGGCTTTCGCGAGACAATATCATCCATAATACATTTAACCCTCTATTTAAGGAACGAAACAGGAGGAATTCTCCACAATTCTGGCTGTCGCCTGATGAAGCTCGTTGAAATTACTGGCGAAACGTCGTACTCAGATTGTAAATGTTGTGGCTTTGCTCTCCAACACACCGGTGTGCTGTACTAGTGACGAATTGGCACGTTCTGTTCACGTGACAACCCTTACTAGTTGGCCATGTCGTGTGGTGGCGGGTTCAACGACACGTTTATATATTTACGCGATCTAACCCAAAAAAACACCTGTATTAGGGACAGTGTTATTTGGGGACGGCCCAGAGGGAGCGAGTGCACTGGAGAAGAAAGGGTGCGGAGTCGGTCCAGGCAAGTTGTGGTCTTTGAGGACAAAAGGGGAGGGGCAGAGACAACGTGATCTAAAATGCTAAAACTAAAACATTCTTTTTATTTTGCCAGGTAAGGCCCACTGAGCTATATAGCTCAACGAAGTGGCTTATCGTGTGGACATTTCTAGCAGCGAAATCGTCTAAAGGAATGTTGATTATAAATGTGGAGGGAAAAACCGGGGGACCTGGATTAAAATCCACGTGTCCACGGGGAGAATATACAAACTCCAAATATACAGGCGTCATGGTCGGGATCTAACCCACGAGATTCTATATCCCAGGCGAGGGAGTTAACATCTCGCCACCGTGGCGCCCGTATTCAAACGACCTCGAGGCCAGGTTAACGATGTGTAGAACATTGGACAGTGTTCGTTTGTGGACAGCAGTGTGAGGAACCACAGACAGGCGAGAAGACAGCCACGTGGCGAGCCGGCACCAACAATCACCCAAGCTCTGGTGTTCTCTATATATGAAGGTGTTACCGGCCAATTAATCGTGTGGTTACATGTGGGAGGAAACTGGAGCACCAGGAAAAACACCACGCGTGCATGCGAGAGAGAAACACTCTATCCCATGCATGTGGAAGAGGTGGAATCCACATTTTTTTTTTCCGGACCACATTCTCGTAGCAGGCCAGGGTATGGAACCTGGATGCCTACCAGAAAGGAGTTTCACACCACTTTAGGAGACCCACTAACGTTCGCCTCCACAGTGCTTGATCACAGAGGTGTGTAGTCACCAAACACAGTCTCAAATAATATAATAGATTCTGTATTTAGTGTTTTCCTTGACTGGCAACATAAGGAGTGCAGATGTTCAAAAATGCAAAGCAGTCGCATGAGCACACATTCCACAAGACTGGGAATGTTCAATTTGCAACTCTGCTCACCACAAATAAAATGCACAGATGACGCGTCTTTAAAAGTGTGTTAACGTCTGCAAAGCAATATAATCGTGTTTGCTTTTGTGTATTAATGTAAATAGTGATTGTCCAAACCCATTTGAAAAAAACATGAAATCCCCACTCTCACTTTGAACATAAAAATGCACAAACCTTTGCACAATCTCATTTTTAAATTGGTTGGAAGACATTGCGGCGTAATATTGTGCTAATATATATATTAAAAACATTCCTCGGATTTTGCTTGAATGAGATGTTA
Source organism: Lampetra planeri (assembly GCF_965212315.1). Classification (NCBI taxonomy): domain Eukaryota; kingdom Metazoa; phylum Chordata; class Hyperoartia; order Petromyzontiformes; family Petromyzontidae; genus Lampetra; species Lampetra planeri. The sequence goes on from NC_136131.1 coordinate 5,502,765, forward strand.
AAGCTATGGGTGATATTCGTGGTGGGTGAGGGTAATCTTTAGGAATATAAAAGAACAAGTGCTTTCCTTGCGCCATCTGTGCAGTAACGTAATGTATTGCTTTTTTAAGTCAATGTAATTTCCTGCTCAAAGGAGCACAGACTGAGGCGGTCCTCATAACCCTGCTTGTAGCCTAAGCCAGTGGTGAACATTTTGCATTCATATGGCCATTGCCGGATTATATTAGTAGCAAAAGTAGCATATGCTACGGGCCCTGCGCTAAATTATTTCAAGCTATCAACAATGGTTCAGTGATTCTCCACTTGCTCTATTACTATAGTACTATACTACCTTCAACTTTTATGAACGACTGGGTGTTTAAGGTTAGCGATTTGTTGTGTTATCTGGCTGTATAGCAAATGAAAAAATCAAATTACTTTATTATGCAAGTAAAAAATGTGTTTTTATATTTGTGTTTTTTATTTTGGGCCCCTTTATAGCATATGTTATAGGCCCCGCACTAGCTTAACCCAGTACTGCATATGGCAGTGGTTAATCTGTCCATAGAACCACAAATCTTGACTTCCCTTACCAAAGTGGTATTTATTTTATCACACCTTGGAGGGATGATGGGTTGAGTCAACACCCCCCCCCCCCACCAAGATTCGAGCTCGCAACATTGTTACTTTTATCCGCTCGCTCTGCTGCTGAGCCACCTGGCTAGAATTAAAATAAGAAACTTTTTTCATATATATATAAAGGGCAATTCACAAGATCAGACAGCCAACGACTGTCATTAAAATAAGACGTTATTTAATGTTCGAGTATTTTTTCTCAATGAAAAGTTGGTCTTTAAATATCGTCACTATAAAATAAACACACGAATATCGCACACGCATAAAAATTGTTAGCTCTTTTTAAAAGGTAGTGCTGCACTGTTCATTGCTAATTACTAATAATGAATGCAACATTTGCCTCGAAAGCCGACTTTTAACTGTGGTTATTCAACTCAAGCTTAAAAATAACCACAAATCGCGATATTTATTTATATATTATTGGTTCATTCTAGATTTGAAGTTTTCGTGTTTGCAAGCATCCATACTCCTTTGGTTCTTTCGGTAAAGTCACGTAGGTGAAAATAATAATAAAACATAATAATAAAAATGAAATTTTGTCGTTTTCATTTATTTATTTTCACCTACGTGACTTTACCGAAAGAACCAAACAGTATATTTTTCGATTTAAAGCTTTCGTGACTGCAGGGATTCATCTTCTTGGATCTTTCGGTAAAGTCACGTAGAAGGGAAGTAATAAAGTAATAAAAAGAAAACATAATAAAATAATTCTCACGACGTTTCGGCCACAACGCAAGCAGCCGTCCTCAGGTGAAGACCAGGTCTGTCGGGGAGACAGCGTCTGAATGAAACAACACCACGCTTGGAGCGTATATTTAAGCTGGGTTGGAAGGGGGGAAGGGCGCCTTGACAAAATAATTTGCATATCAAGAGGAATTTAGCATATTTATGGGAAATGCAGGTATGTGATTAGTACTACTTGTGAAATGCGTAGGAGGTGGGCGGGGGGGTTTCAAAGTCATATTATGCCCGTGCATTATGCAGGATTAGCAGTATCAAAGGGAGGGGATAGGGGTAGCATTAATAAAGGGAAGGAATGTTAATAGTATGTAGCTGCAGTAACTAAGCAACCACGTAAAAAACTAAGTATAAACTACATAGTATCATCAGTATACTAAATATACTCTCCAATAAGCTGAGCTACTAACAATAAGTAATACCTCTTCTTGGTTCTTTCGGTAAAGTCACGTAGAAGGGAAGTAATAAAATAATAAAAATAAAACATAATAAAATAATTCTCACGACGTTTCGGCCACAACGCAAGCAGCCGTCCTCAGGTGAAGAACATGTCTGTCGATAAGACAGAGTCTAAATGACACGTCTTAGGCTTGGAGTGTCTATTTAAGCTGTGAGGGAGGAGGAAGAGAGCCTTGACAAAAGAATTTGCATTTGAAGAGGAATTTAGCATATTTATGGGAAATGCAGGAATGCGAATAGTGCTTATTGTGAAATGCGTAATACATTACAATTCTATGTCGCAAAAAATATAATATGCTTCCAGCTAAACTTTTTTCCCTTACATCACACGGTTCTACCCCGTACTATATGCTGCCATAGACAAACCCAACATTAAATTATATACTGTATTACTATACACCACCCTATACCTATACATAGTGTAATATTACACTATGTATTATTCTATCTACCCTACTGTATATCAAACTGCTGTATATTCACTATACAATTACGATACTATATATTGCCTTATACATTGTATTCAACATTACAATTTTATACTATTTATTATTATACAATCTGCTATACACTATGCCATTGACCGTCGAGTGAAAGATACTAAGAGGAAGCAAAATGAAACACCACTACGTTGGGGACTGCGTTCCCGAGACGTGCAACGACGAATATCGAAACGACGTTGATCAAAGCGACTTACAGGGTAGTGGGTGGTGGTGGTGGAGGCGATGGTTGAGGAGGAGGCGACGGATAACGAGGATGGACGGGCGGTGACGTCAGCGACGTAAGCGTGGCTTGAGGCGACGCAAATCGGCGAGCGGCGTTAATAACACTGGTTAACAACAACAAAAAAAAATTTCTGGCCTGGACTTTTGCAGCTGTTTTAGATTAATTTCAGGGTGCTGATTCCAAATCTGATCTCAGATTTGCTCTATCACATCTGATTTTTATGCTATCGGCATACCCCATTTTCATTGATTTTACCCGAAATTAACTCTGTCACTTATGATTGCAAGTTGTTGCGAGTCAGTGACTGCTTTAGTGTTAAAATATGGTGCTATCTTTTTAGGATAGTGTGTTTATAATATCATTTTATGTAGATATCCACATTTATTTAATATTTTTATTCTGCAGTTTTTATTGAAAATGTAATATTTGATATCTCAAAAACCTGATGTGATAGACAAAAACTGATGCCAGCTTTGGAATCAGCACCCCAAAATTACTTTAAACCTGTTGGAATACCTTATGCCAGAAAAAGTGTGTTGACCAGTGTTATTATACGCCATCGGCATGTGTCTCTCCACCGCTATAAAATAACACCACAAGCGTTTCCAAAGAGAGAAAACTCCTCTTCATAACGGAGTTTTTTTTTGGGATTAGATCGCGTAATTGTTAATGTGTAGTTTATCAAGTGGCGACGTATTTGTGAAACGACGTGAAAGGGGGAGACGTGAATCGAGGTGTTTGCTGTGCTGTAGTCAACGGTCGCTTTTCCAATGGAAGTACCCCCCTCCCCCCACCACAGTAATGTGGAATTTAAACCAATGGCTCAGGACTTTAATGAGCAAATATATATTATAGCTATTGTATATTTTAGATTTTATTTTGTTCAATTTTTTCATACTGTAGCTCCTTAGTATTAGTTATACTTGTACCTTTAGTATAGTTAGACTTGTAAACCACTTATTTAAGATTTAAGATTCCTAAATGTTGAATGTATGCACCTTCCGGCCAAAGTAAATTCCTTGTCTGTGCGAACTTTCATGGCGAATAAAAACCCTTTCTGATTCTGTCTCAATGATCATTTGAGTTGGAAAGAATTTAGACTTTGAGTAATCACACCCTTTACTTAATCCGGAGACGAATATGGCTTCGTTGACACCCGTGATGTTGTAAGGGCGACATGGGTTCATATGATATCATGTAGAATACAACATGTTTGTTTTTGTGAAAATATTTACAAATCCACACGCCAACCTAAAAAAAAATCGTACCCAAAATCACTGCATTGCTACTTAGACATCCTGTCGAGGTGCCAACGAATAAAAAAAATGCTTTAAACGTTCCGATTTGAATTTGTCACGCAGAATGTACAACGTTGAACGGAATCGAATACAATCCATAGAATGCAGTGCCCGTTCAAAGCTTTTGATGGTGTGTCGCCATAGCAACATCCCAGCCATTAGCCTTCATAGGAGGCTTACGCCTTCACAAAGACACTGTGACACTCACAGCTGCTTGTCGCACGCACATGGGCATTGATTTGCATGTTTATGCAATTGATGCAGGAGCTGCTCATCAATGCCCCCGCCTCTCATAATCAGTATGCGACGGAGGCAAACAGCCGCCAAATGCATCTTCCGCCCACCACTCCAGACCGCTCATGGGCGATCCACAAACGTACCCCGAGATTGAACTTCAAATCCTTAAAAGGATTCTTCATTCTGTCGCAAGCCACTGGATCGCTGCTAGAATAAGTGCCTGCATTATCTCCCTCTCGCTCACCGTTTTACGATCTCGTTTCCCCTGTGCCTTGGCCTCTGGCATGATAGGCTGACCGGCTTATTGTGCTCCAGAAATGTCCGGCTCTCAAAAGGGGGCCACAGAAATCCACTAACGAGGGGGGGGGGGTGAGGGCAGCTGGTGGCTTTGAAGCTGTGGAGGAGCTAACCTATTGGGAGGTGCCCTCATCAAAAAATATTCCCCACACATTTCAAACTGTCAACTTATAAAGTGCTCGTGAGACTATAGACTTAGGCAAGAGATATAGATGCAGTGAGATGTACAAAAAAAACAAGATTGAGACGATTTCCATTTAAAGCTTTCGTAACTGCAGGGATTCATCTTCTTGGTTGTTTCGGTAAAGTCACGTAGAAGGGAAATACTAAAATAATAAAAAATAAAACTGAATAAAATAATTATCACGACGTTTCGGCCACAACGCAAGCAGCCGTCCTCAGGTGGAGAACAGCTCTGTCAGACACTGTCTTTCCGACAGACCTGGTCTTCACCTGAGGACGGCTGCTTGCGTTGTGGCCGAAACGTCGTGAGAATTATTTTATTATGTTTTCTTTTTATTATTTTATTATTTTCCTTCTACGTGACTTTACCGAAAGAACCAAGAAGATTGAGACGGTATATAAATGCACATGATTGTTTTAATATTAATAATCCAGGGTACGTTTTAGCTGCTTGGGGCCCCAAGATTTAGCTCGGTTGGATTTTCCCTTCGAGCCACCACTTCTCAGGTGGTTCACGAGCTAGCGTGGTACAAGAGCCTGAGTTTGAACCGTGCACTCTTACCTTGGAATAAAATCGTGCTTATAAGTATCTGTACGTACAAGCGAGGGGAGTTTCTAAAATAATAAATAATGATATTCACCGCTTTGTTAACCCACCGGGTCGCCGCGGTGGCGAGATGCTAGCTTCCGAGCCTGGTACACAGGAGGTCGTGGGTTCGATCCTCGACCCTGACGCCTGCTGCTGTATATTTGGAGTTTTGCGTGTCTCTCTCCCCGTCGTCACGTGGATTTTTCTCCGGGTTCTCCGGGTTTTCCCTCCACATTTAGAAACACTCGTTTAGAGTATTTGGCTGCTATACATTTCCACGTGATAAGCCACTTCTGAAAATGATATATATAGCTGAGTGAGACTTAGCTGGTAAAATAATATATAATTTAGTTTACTGCTGTGTTGGCCATGGAGGTTGTTTAACTATACTTCACCACTCTGGTTGGTCCAGGTTGATGAAAGTAATGCCCATGTCCAGTCCAGATATCATCCACCGCTCACATTAGCCTTGTCCATGGAATCTAACTCGGGTGGCCAGACTCATATCGCAGAGTGAGAGCCACTGCATTGGGTCTCTGTACTGATGGGTCTCTTTGTAAGTCTTATGAGTCTCTATAGTAAGAGGTCTCTCTGTAAGGCTATGGCAACAGGCTAAGATCATCAACTCACGACACTTGAGAAATATTCGAGTTTTTTGGTCATTGTTATATTATAATGACTGAGTGTCTGAAAAATATAAAAAGTTAGTTTCTTAATGTACGTTCAGCACAGATTAACTTGGAGATCCAGGTAATACGTGCTATTAAATAAATATTTGCACAGCCACCTGCATTCATAATTGCGTTTTTGTGCCAACTGAAATGCACACAACGATGTATTATTTACATCCTGAACGAATTTAAATTTCTTGTTTTCCCATCTGTTTTTCTTTTTTTGCGGTGTCTCTGACGCATTCGCACGCAAACAACATTACCAGAGAGTTATGGTTGTACAGGAAAGCAGATTGGAAAGTCGGCTGTTTTAAGGCATTGCAAACACATGGGATGATATCATCAGAAGCCAAAACGAGGACACAATCACATTATCTCCAGGATGATACCGGCATGGAACATGTTTTTATTACTTGGGGCTTGTGCAAGCCCCGTGGTTTTTCTAGTACTTTCTCATCTCTTGTCAATATAAATTCCGTGTATGAAAATCCGAAATCTCTCACATTGCCGATAACCTGTAATTGAAAGTCGTAAAGGGTGGTGCGCGTTTGGCACAGAATGAGTGAAATGACAATATGACGTGGAGCCGGCTTTTATGGCAAGTTTGTACGGTTTTTTTACTTTTGTTAAACCATTGCTGGATAAAGGCTTCCACGTGCCCTGTCGGGTCACGGCTGATGTTTGACCATACTTCACCAGACTGGTCAGTATGGGTTGATAAAACAGGGAAAGTTCCAGGGCGCCACTAATGTTAGCCGTGAGAGGCAAGGAACTCTGGTATTGGTAGGAACCACCTGGTTCCACCAGCCCACAGGGGATTATTGTGTCCGTCCGTCGTGCATCAAAAAATGGGAGGGGTGGGGAGGGGCTGGGTGGGGAGGGTGGGGAGGGGCTGGGTGGGGAGGGTGAGGAGGGGCTGGGTGGGGAGGGTGGGGTGGGAGGGGTGGGGCTGGGTGGGGAGGGGCTGGTCACCCCGTGGTGCCCTTATAAAACTCAACGTTTAACCTACTCACGCCGGCTTGTGCCCGCCCTCACAGTCGGCCATATTTGCGGAAAACACTATGCCGCCGGTGACCCTGGCCATTGACCGAGCAACCCAACGTTCCTATCAGCTCCCTCCGCAGGAATGTGTTAGAGTCGTAGCTCAATGCACTGACAATTGCACAAATGCTCCATCGTTTTGATTTTCTCCAGTACCAATATCCCAGCTGTCCCTGTCAGTTACGGAATTAAATTACTCAGTGTCCTTTACAAATTATTTCTTTCAGCACAGCCTCATATCCTGTTGGGAAAAGGCCACAGAATATGACATCTCAGAACTACATTTGGATTATCTTTAATATTACCAGTAGCAGTGCTGGCCCACTGGGGGCCCGAGACAGAATTATATATACATATAAACACACACACTCTTAGTGTGATGACAGAAGAAATATAGACATGAGATAGAAATGTAGTGAGATGAGAGAAGCAAGATACAGATGAGAAAATATTTCGCGAAACGAGAGAGATGTAGGAAAGATGAATTTGAGATGAATTAACTTTTGTTCACGTTGATTATCTGGTTTATGTGTAATTGAGTTTTAATTAAAGGCACCCTTGTTTTTTATACGAATCCAAACCCCCCCGTTGAGGTTCCTTGGGACCATACGCATTTGCTTGGTTTCCTTATGCATATCATTGCCACTTTCTTATCACACGTGAGACGCGATGTCGCCCATCTATACTGTGTAAAGGATGCTCGGCGTATAATAATAATAATGTTCATTTGAAAATATCAGTTGTGGTGTTTTGTTGTTGATTTGTGCAATTGTACCAAATTGCACCAAAGTTCGAACAAAATGTATCACCAGATTATGTAGAAGAAAAATCACTCGTTGGGCATTGCAACGAATGTCACTGCCCAGTTACAAGCTGTCGTGTTACAACATAAAAACATGTAGAAAGGCTTTTAAATCCAAGTTAAAATGCATTTCTTCAATGCCAATATATAAAAGAAGAAAAAACAATACGAAATAACACCCAGGGTTTTAAATGACTTGTAAGTGGTTAAATTGAACTGCGGTTTTATACAGTAATGACAATTCCAGAGTATGTGTTGATAAAGTACAGATTGAAAGTCTGCACGACTAGATTTGTGAAGATACTGACAAGCAGCTCCGTTTTTGTTGCTAAAGTGGCTTTTGGAAACACGTTAACTTTATTTATGTAGAAAACTGTAAAGGAAATGGGTGGGAGAGAGGCGGGGTGGGGGAATTGAATAAGGAAGCCATATTTCAATACTGTACTTGCAGACAGTGCCTGTGCCAACCGTGTAATGCCACTGGTATGAAGATGTTATCTTTCAGCGAAAAATATATGAAGGTTCAGCGTTGGCAATGGGTGCACAGGCATATCTTTAAAAACATACACACACACCACATTCGCCATTAACACTGCCTTATAGTAAAAAAGAATTATAGCTGAAACGTCACGCAATGGCCATTCTTCAGTGTGGAAAGTGAGAGATTAAACTGTGTAATACTCAAAAGATGCACCTGCTTATATAAAACTGATGTGTAACGAGCTGCATGTCCATTCTGTCATAAAGGCCCCTCCTATAATCTTGATTTGAAGCTTTCGTGACTGCAGGAATCCATACTCTTTGGTTCTTTCGGTAAAGTCACGTGGGTAGAAATAAAATAAAACAAATCACGACGTTTCGATCGCAACACAAGCGGTCGTCATATTTTACTCCTCTGAAGTAAAGCAACATTGAATTTCTGGATTTGCTACAAAAATGCATCCTTTATAATCAACCGCGAAATCTTGTTCTTCGATCGGGGAAATGAGGCAAACCAAATGCCAGCGTCTCTAGAAGTTCAGGATTTGATTCATGTGGCAACGCTAATGGGGCAGCAGGTGTGCAATTGTGTGCGGAGGAAGCTCGTGAAGGACGCTATAGGGTCGTCAGTGGCAGTCGTCCTCCAACAACAGCAGAGGAGCGACGCTCACAACAATGAGCGGAATCCCGGGTAGATAAAACGCTAGTTGGCACGGTTGTGAGAACAGGTGGTGCATCTGCCAGTCACCAGAGTCAACTCACAACAACTGCCCTCTGTCCCTTTACCTCTTGCCAGCGGCAATCCTTTGACGCTTCACGTGACCTCGGGGTGCACCTATCCTGGCACCAGCGCCGTGGCGATGTCACCACCAGCAGGCGGGTGAACGGCGGCTGCTGTCGTTGCAACTGATTCCCGAGCCAACGTGCTGGCCGAGGGGCACGTGCAGGGCATGCGCGGGATGGGTGGCGAGCAGTGGCGGTGGGGTGGTGGGGGGGCAGTGCGCGGCGCGAAATCTGGGACGCGGCAAGGCACGTGGCAGAGGTCGCAAACCGGTTTTGATTCCTTACCCGTACCCGGCCGCACCAGGGTCGCAAACGGGTACCCGTACCCGGCCGTACCCGTACCCTACCCGTACCCGGCCGGGTACGGGTAGGGTATCGGGTACCTGATTGCGACCTCTGGGATGAAGCCATGTTGCAGGCGCGGGTGGGTTGATTCTAGGAACTTGAATTGTGAGAAGAGACAAGACGTTGGGAAATGAGTGACAAACAGTTACTCACCAGTGACTCACGGCCTATCCGTACCCGTACCCGGCCATACCAGGGTCGCAAACGGGTACCCGTACCCGGCCTGGTACGGGTAGCCGGGTATCGGGTAGGGTACGGGTATCGGGTACCCGATTGCGACCTCTGGCACGTGGCGCACAGAGCTGGGAGGGCGCGTTCATGGCGCGGGCACGGAACGGCTCACTCACGCGATCTCGTTCGTTAATCTTGTGCAGAGTCCCGGGCGCGGGAGTGCCTGAATGAGCGAGTCGTATTGAAGTTTTTTTTCGGAGCGAGCGAGCGAGCGACCTCCGTCCGTCATTCGGAAGCGGTGCCGTCATGAAGCAGGGAGGAGGGGGAGCGGAACACAAAGCAGAGAGGGAAATTGTATCCACCAAGAGCTTCTTTAATCCCCATGTGAGATCACCTGGTTCGGGGAGCACTTTGTTGCTGGAGACTGCCATAAGAGAGTGGAATGATCAACAATGGCCGGGTGAACACTGAGAAATATAAAAAAAATATTTTAAAATCGTTACATATTTGCAGCTTCAACAGCTTTGAAAGCCAAGCATTCTGTCGACTGCATATCTAATTATTGTCCTTTATTTGATTCACATGACACTTTTTTTCAATAAAAATTGTTTCACGTACATTTGTTTGACTTCACTTAAGCATTTTGAAGCATATTCATCAATCTGTTGCATAGATATGAAAGCAATCTGAATGAGATGCCAAATCTCTTTTAAATGCAATTCATGGCATGTAAGAAAGAAACAGAAAATATTGATTTCCCAAAGCAAAGGCACATTTTTTCTAAAATGCATTAGCAAACTTTCAATGAGCCACATAATTTACATTCCTTACATCAAGACTCATTGATCTATTTGGTATTTTTTTAAAGTTATTTCCCACAGTCAAATCCTATGTTTCTGTAACTTTAAGGCGCTGCCTAACAACGTCTCATTAGCCGGTGTTGGAGTCCTCCAAGAAAGCACGTGATGCAGCTCGCTGGATATCACTGTGAGCTGCAGTGTTGCTGCCTTGCAGCGTTTCAAACCAAACCAAACGACCTTCCACTTGTGTAATAAAGGTCGTTGAGGCGACTTCTGGAATCCAGTCTTTTATTCACTTTTCATTACAGCTCTCCTTCACGCTGCTGACCGGCAGTGTGAGAGGGATAGATAGAGACGTGCAGCCACGTGGCAACTTGGAGCCCTGCTCTCGCGTGGCCTCCTCCTCCATTCGTTCCAGTTCTGACCACGTGTTGTTCGTCTCCACCCCTATTTAATACTCGGGTCACGTGGTACGTTTCCACCAATCCTGGTTAGCCTCTATGGAATATTCCAGACTCCCTCGTAGGCTCTCGGGACCACGCCCCTGACTCATCTCCCCATTGGCTGTGGCCAAAGCCAGCAGAACCAATCCTCTACTTACAGCTGTCACCTTTCCATTACGTCAGGCCCACGCCCCTAGGCTTCCCCCCATTTGCTATGGACCAGGACCGGCAGAGCCAAACATCATGACGAGTTGTGATATGTCAGTGAGCCGGATATATCCTCACATTACACTTGTACCCCTGAAAAAATGAAGGTGTTCAAAAGAAGGCTCAACGGTGTTTATGAGAGCATCTTTATATTTTTCCTATAGCCAGGTACACAATGGCTTAACCCTTTCAAACAATACGTGTACTTCCATACATACCTAACATTTGTTCTTGTGGGTGATGAATAGGCATGGGTTAGATTCAAACAGCCGTGGTTTACAGAGAAGCAGATAAGCACGCCAACGTCTAGATAATCTATCAGTCTTCTTTCGCCACACATTGTCTTGCGCACTGAACCTGGCCACCCGAGTTAAATTCCTGGCCATGGCTGACATCAGCGGTGATGGAAAGCAGGGCTCCCTCCTTCTCGAATTCACATTACTCAGCATGGTAAAGTATGGTCAAGCAGCCCCCAGACCGAAAGGTGTGGGGGAGGTCTTAATATAGCAGTGGATTGACGAAGGTTTATTGAATATATTCACAGTTCCATACATATCAGTAGCGTAACGAGTGTGGGGGGCAGGGGGGGGTGCCTTGACACCCCCCCCCCCCCGGTAGCCAAGGCTACGAGTTGGGGCCCCCTTGACAACCAACATGAGATATATTTTCAACAACCGTGTAACAGAACAAAACACTTAAATTTCGATTTAAAGCTTTCGTGACTGCAGGGATTCATCTTCTTGGTTCTTTCGGTAAAGTCACGTAGAAGGGAAATAATAAAACAAAAATAATAAAACATAATAAAATAATTCTCACGTCATTCAGACGCTGTCTTCCCGACAGACCTGTTCTTCACCTGAGGACGGCTGCTTGCGTTGTGGCCGAAACGTCGTGAGAATTATTGTATTATGTTTTATTATTTTATTTTATTATTTCCCTTCTACGTGACTTTACCGAAAGAACCAAGAAAACAAAACACTTGTTTGAAACGCGGTTTAAATATATTTTGAGGAAAATGCTTAACGATGTGTTTAGGCAAGAGGGGCCACGATATATAATAGCCTCTAGGTGCCACCGTGCGAGACAAATCAAATATTGGGGGCACCAGCTGACCGATTGCTGAACCGCCTGAGCTGACAATGTAGTCACTACGCTACTCATTTCTATATAAAGTGCTGCAAAGGTTCAAACAAACATTGCACAATCTACATGACAAGCACAGTCGACGGAATGTTGCACGAGATTTGGAAGCCTATGGTCTGCACTGAGATTGTCACGTGACAATCAAATAGATCATCTCGTTGCTGAAGGTGAGCCGCAATGGAGCGTCCAATCGAATCCGAATGCTTCTGCGTGCGCATTCGGTGACTGGACTGAGATCATCACGCTCGCTATACATGGTAATAGGCCTCCGCAAGGTAAGGTAATTTACCCTTTTTACCGAGTAAAAGGATCAAGGTAAAGGTTTCGACAAGCCAAGGGGTAAGGTAAAGGGTAGGGTAAAGGTAGCGTGGAAGAATTACCCGGTAAATACCTTGTTTACCGCTCGCTAAAAGCTCAGTGGCGCAGTCCGTGGCCTCCATTTAATATTGGAATCATCGAGAGTATTCTATATGAATAAAGCGCTCTACCTAGCATTTACCGTTATAAACCTTGTTCATGTGTAGTAGTACCCCAGTAATTACCCTGTAATCGGGTAATTTGTATGGGGTAAGGGTAAAAGGTAGGGTAAAGGTAGGCTCGTTGCTTTTGACCTTTTACCTTTCACCTTACCTTGCTAAAGGGCAAAAGGTAAGGGTACAGTGATTGTATTGTGGTAAGTTAAAAGGTAGGGTAAAGGTAGGCTCGTTGCTTTTGACCTTTTACCTTTCCTTGCCGAGGCCGACGTGGTAAGGTGTTCGCAGCCCAGGTTCGAACTCAGGTCCTCAGCGGCGCCAGCTGTTAGCGCTGCCGATTGATCTCCGAGCCATCGGATCTCGTCACACTTCACATTCGTGTGCGTAGCCCTCCGCATCTGCCGATCGTCCCCGTCAATAGCATTTACGTTTTCTTTGGGCCTTTCGGTAAAGTCACGTGGATAGGTTCAAAGAAAATAACGGCAAAAATAGCAAAAAACGACGACGTTTCGATCGCAACGCAAGTGATCGTCGTCAAAACAAACATTGCACAATCTACACGACAAGCAATGACGATCGCTTGTGTTGTGATCCAAACGTCGTAGTTTTTGTTATTTTCTTTGAACCTATCTTCGTGACTTTACCGAAAGACCCAAATAATATGAATTCCTGCAATCACGAAAGCTCTAAGTCAAGGCATTGACATTGCTTGTTGTTATTCGACGGCCATCTAAAATGGAAAAACGTCCGATTCGTATTAGGCAAATTATTAAGTTCCGACGCTCGAAATGACGACGTTCCTTTTCGTCGCTTCGTGACTGAAGGTTCGCGTCATTTCAAGCGAAGGGAAAATAAATTAACAAACGACGGACGGACGGACTCCTCTTTGTAACGATTTCATTTAAATTCAGTGAACTGTTCAGCGATGGGACCTCCGAGTGCAGGCTTGCGTTGTAAATGAAGAAACTATACATTGGCACGTGCGTCCTTCGCGCTTCAGGATCGTACTCTTGCTTGTACAGAGCAATTTCTGTTGCGATGCCATTACGGGCTGCAAAAAAAATCACAGGCAGCGGATTGGGTACACATGGGGGGTCTGATTGGTATTGTACAATGCAGGCCGTTGCACGAACGTGATGACAATCATATCACTGGCAAGGATCACTGGTCTGGGGCTATACGGTGGTTCCAATCCGTACGACACAGCTGGCCAAACGCGCCGATTCTAAGTTTCTTTGTTTGGCAAACGCTTTGTTGATTTTTTTTAAGTGCAAATAATTTTTTTAACAAACTCAATCCTAATTACACTCAACCCTTTCATTTTTTGTTTTTTGTTGTACACCGATCTGCCTTCACTATTTTCCAATGATAAATAGATTTTTTTTTTCAAGTGCAAATACATTTCTTAACAAACTCAATCCTAATTATACTCAACCCTTTCATTTTTGTTTCTGTTTTACACCGATCTGCCTTCACTATTTTCTATTGATGAATAGATATCCTTGGGACCTCCTTTGCCAGTACCAAAACATGATAATAGGGTTTTCCCCTTTTTTCTGGCAACAAAACAGGTGTTAAGATGTTAAAACACCAAACTGAAACCTTTTACAAGGAATCACGTCTGCATTAACCACAATACTTGTGGTCACAATGCAAACAAAAAATCACTCTGATAATATATGCATTGTCTTTGAAATTAATTGGTCCACACCAGAGACAGCTTTCTTTTGAGCCTCGTCTCAAACGGTGTTAGACCAGAGGACGCCAAAAGGCGTACAGCCCAAAGACATTTTGACCACAAGCATTGTGGTTAATGCAGACATGGTTCCTTGTAAAAGGTTTCAGTTTGGTATTTTAACATCTGAACATCTGAACACCTGTTTTGTTGCCAGACAAAAAGTGGAAAACCCTATTATCATATAGATATCCTGTTGTGTTTTCTCGTTTGATCCTCCGAGAATACAGCGAACTCGCACGAAATCTGCTCGGCTCATTTTTTATCTCGAGTCCAACTTCGCAGCCTCCCCAAGTGTAAGAGACGCCGAGGGGTGCTCCCCACCAATGATAAATAAAGCGGCAAAAATGGCCAAAAGAGAAGCTGTTGAGTGATGCTCAACAGCTTCTCGCTACGTCTCCAACTTACTCTCTCCCCATTCAAGTACAAAATTAACTGGTTCGAATTATAGATGTGGGTTTACTCTCCAACACGCCGGTATGCTGAACTAGTAACGAATTGGCATGTTGTGTTTTACGTGGCAAACCTTACTAATTGGCTGTGTCGGGTGGTGGCGGGTTTAACGACATCAATATTTACGCGATCTAACCCAAAACCTCTCGATTACGGAAATGACTGCCTGCCAACAACAAAAACTCCCCACCACATTCATTTTGCTTCTGCACTTAGTGTGGCTAAATTGCAGCTCTTACGAGAATCGAAATAGAATATTGCGTTGGTGGTAGTCACGTGGCATACATTTCTCTCTGCGGCAGAGCGGTTGGGGAAGGTGCTGCTCTCTACTGCGTGGACCAGAAGGTCACTTGATTTGATCTCGGGGGGTAGAGCTCTGTGATGTCAACTTCTGCGCGCCATTCTGCAGACGAAAGGGGTTGTCACTGTTCTGCAAGGAGACCCGAGGATTGTCAACACGTCCCACGAGATTGCGCTCAGCAATTAACGCTGTCTGCGTTCATAGAGCCGATTCAAATTCAGATTGAGATCTTGGTGTGTGTTTGTGTGCGTGTGTGCACCACGTGACAGCGTCAATTGCTTAGCAGCGTCACGTGGGACTTGTTGCGCAATCATCGGGCCTGGAGCAAGTTAATTTGCCTTTGAATAGGGAGTCATTGGTAAGCGTGGTGGGTCGTGAGGATTGACAGGCTATGAACCCCCGTGTTAAAATGTGGATGATTGCATCAGTTTCTGTTCAATCACACAGTGGTGGCAGTGCGAGCTGTTGAATAGGGGGGAAATGGGGTGGGGGTGGGAGGGGGAGGGCTGTGCATCCCCCACTGTTTCATAAATTACTGCTCACTAATATGAGCCGTAGCCATGAACGAAACTCGAGTGACACGGGCTCACGGTGTCGTGCGCTAACCACTGCACCACCTGCTCCCTCCTCGGCCTGCCGCCATATCCTGTCATAAATCATTATCTTTACGAGGAAAATACGACCTGAAGATGAGCACAGGAGTATGTGTGTACTGTATTGTAAAATCAATCAGACTCTCTGGTGCATGAATAAAGCACATGTGTGTTATCAATCGTCGCTAACACTGGTCAATACACTTTTTCTGGCATCAGGTATTCCAACGGTTTTAAGGTAAATTTGGGGTGCTGATTCCAAATCTGGCATCGGTTTTTGTCTATCACATCAGGTTTTTGAGATATCAAATATTGCATTTTCAATAAAAACTGCAGACGAAAAATATTAAATAAATGTGGATATATACATAAAATGATATTATAAAGACACTATCCTAAAAATACAGCACCATATTTGAACACTGAAGCAGTCACTGACTCGCAACAACTTGCAATCATAAGTGACGGAGTTAATTTCGGATAAAATCAATGAAAATGGGGTATGCCGATAGCATAAAAATTAGATGTGATAGAGCAAATCTGAGATCAGATTTGGAATCAGCACCCTGAAATTAGTCTAAAACAGCTGCAAAATTCCAGGCCAGAAAAAAGTGTTTTTTTGTTGACCAGTGCAATTCACTGAGAGCGTGATCACAGAAATGGCAATCAAGCTGGAACCGAGCAATGAATTCCTTCACCACAAAAGGCTTATTTTGCTGCTTAATGCCACGTCTGAATTCACGGTTGTGCAGGTCAGCGGGTTCACTCTCACTTCATCCCACTGCTTTTCGATCTGTCGTGAACCCACGAATTTCCAAAACAAAACTAAATCAATGGGACGCTGAATGAAAGGCGTGACTTCTCGACCCAAACATTAGTTGCCTTATTCTCTTTCATGCAAAGTAAGGAACACAAGTGGTGTTCTTTTTTATAATGTATAGTATATTGTAATATTCCTGATTTTATACCTATTTCATAATTAATGTATGTGTCCTCTTAATTCAATTAGCAGTCTATTAAGAATACCAAAAAAACATCCCTCGAATGTATTTGTATGTGTCAGATGAACGTGTTTTTCAAGCAAGGAAGTGGAGTCGGGGGGGGGGGGGGCAGTGGTTCGTGTTTAGCCCGGGAGGTTAAAGCCAACGTCCCTGACTCTGACCTCAAAAAGGTGGCAACTCTGGAGTCCACTGCCATAATGTTCAACACAATACCGGTCCCAGGTCTCGGTATGTATCAATGCCTGCCACACGAACACAGGTGGTAGGCAATAGTTGCCACCAGACAACAGGTGGCAACTATTTACAGTCCTATATCAATCCACTGCTGGATGCAGGCATACCTGTGATGTGTCAGTCATGGGGATTGTTTGACCATAGTTTCACCATACTGCTCAATGGGAGTTGTTAAAATGGGCTATCCAAGACCGATTCGGATATGACTCACTGCCGATGTTAGCCCTGCCCAAGAATTTAACTCGCGTTGTGCAGTCGCCTGGTATACAGAAGGCCGTGAGTTCGATCCCGACCCTAACGCCTGTATATTTGGAGTATGCATTTCGATTTAAAGCTTTCGTGACTGCAGGGATTCATCTTCTTGGTTCTTTCGGTAAAGTCACGTAGAATGGACAGACCTGTTCTACACCTGAGGACGGCTGCTTGCGTTGTGGCCGAAACGTCGTGAGAATTATTTTATTATGTTTTACTTTTATTATTTTATTATTTCCATTCTACGTGACTTTACCGAAAGAACCAAGAAAATGGAGTATGCATGTTCTCCCCGTGGTCGCATGGATTTTTCTCCGGGTCCTTCGGTATTTACTTCTACATTTGAGTATTTAGCTGCTATACATTTCCACATGATAAGCCACTTCGTTGAGCTATCGTTTGTGGCCAGGTCGCTTCTGAAAAAGAGATATGTAGCTCAGTGTGCCTGACCTGGTAAAATAAAAAATAAAATGGTTTAGTTTAAACTATTGGAACGCAGCACATGTCCTTGAATGGTGAATGCTACTCGATGAGCTATGAACTACCCTGGGGTTACATGAATAATGTGGGGTCCACTGGAGCATTGTGTGACATAATTATAACAGGCTGACTGATGAGACTGAAAGGTGAAAGCTGGACCGAGGTTGTCTTATTCAGAACATTGGGGTTGCTAGGTTGTTTTATTTTAGAAAAAAAACATTATTCCGGAGAGGCTGTGGAAGCCAATTAATTTAATGTGATAATTTCCAGTGATTAAACAATCGCATGATTACTTATTTCTATTTGTTTTAGGTGTGCGTTGATGTGGTGTTTGCCCGCAGGGTCCCCGTGTGACTGGCGTAATAAATTGTCATCATGCCAATTATTTCCCAATCGCAATAAGGGGGGCGCAGTGGTGCGGCGATTAACGCACTGCGCAATAAACTCGGTGACCTGGGCTTCATTTTTGTTCACAGCTTGCCTCGGTGATGATCGATATGTGGAATGGTCCTGAATCACCCCCATTCACCAACACACACTGACCAGCGTGGTGAAGTACGGTCTACACGTTTCCCATGATGACCGATACGGTTGTGGGAATTGCCTTCATGCGGCAGTGAATTGGCAAGGTGATGGAAAGTCTGGCTGGGTGGCACCATCGGCAAATTAGTCAGCTCAAAAATTCCCTTGTCAAGGCTTTACTCATCCCCATCATCTCCCTCGAGATGCGTCACATTAGTTCCGCTTTCTGGTAAAAAAAAACACATTGGGGCGTTGACACGGCCAAGACACAACGCGCATGCGGGTGTCGGCATAGGTTCGCGGTCCGAGCCCAGAAGAGGCCCTGCACGTGGAACTTCTTTTGCGCCGTACGTGGCCAAACGTTGACATTCAGAGGTGCGTGTATTAGCCCTGGCTAATACTGCGTGTGCATTGACCAACACAAATTATACGCGCCGCCTGCTTCACGGTGGACGTCGACGACCCCGGTGACGTTCAAACGACGATGCAGGCCACGCGTTCATGGACCTGAGGGTTCATGGTGACGATGATGTCATCGTAACCCGCAGACGACGTCATCGTAAACCATCATGCCCCTGAACCAGCCTGACCTTTTTTGCTTCAACACAAAAGCTCGGCCATTGGGATGCATTGAACACTTCCGGATGATTCAGCTGCACAAACACTGGCTAAATCACCTGCCACATATCTGATCCCGCAGGACCTCAAGCTCAGTGGTGTTAACCCAGGATAGGACTTGGATGGGTGACCACCATGCATACAACTGTCACTTAATCGAATATATCTGCTTAATTCCTCCTGCACCCCCCCTCCCTCCCTTCTCCCCACTCCTCGCCACTCTTGTCCCCTCCTCGCTTCTCGGACCTCCTGCGTCTTCCTCCTCGCCCCGCTGCAAATATTGGTGATGAGGAGATGTTGAGCGAGCAATGGCGAGTCGCTGCCGAAGTGCCGCCGAGGAAAATGTTTTTTTTTACCAAAACCAGTGCTGTATGTAAATTCTTGGTTCTTTCGGTAAAGTCACGTCGAAGGGAAATAATAAAATAATATAAATATAAAATAATAAAAATTCTCACGACGTTTTTTTCAAATTTTCTTGCTGTGGATTTCACACCTGATGATGATTGCTTGTGTTGCAGTCGAAACGTCGTGAGAATTTGTATTGTTTTATATTATTATTATTTTATTATTTCCCTTCTACGTGACTTTACCGAAAGAACCAAGAATATGAATCCCTGCAGTAACGAAAGCTTTAAATCAAATTCAGTGCTGTATGGTTGAGGTAGAATATGCAAGGTTTAGTGGGCCCTGAGTGAAGGTTATGGTGGAGTAAAATTGTATATTTGTATGTTGAACTTCTTTCGCACCGTACATTGCCAACCGTGCTAGTCGTTGATGCAGCGTTGTGTTGCAAATCGTGAGCCCTCACGCAGCTCTGATAGCCAGAGCACAGCGGTGCCTGGGGGAGGGGGGCGGACAGCTGACGGGGTGTCTCCAATGCCTCCACTGGGTTTCAACCGAGGTTCACACGACTTGGTCCAACGTTGTCTGTACGTTCCAGCGTTGGTTCCCGTAGTCGCATGCCACCCCCAGGACTCTCGCCGATGTGCCCACATCCACCAATGAGTGCCACAGGATCCGGGTGCTTCAATAGGTGCGTGGGCCACGGTACGTTTCATTGGTGACTTGGCTCAAGGGCGCTCGATCGATTTTATCAAAAAAATGAGTGGCATTCGTAACGTTTACTCTCGAATGAAGTCAAAAGATTTCTTCCCAATAATTAGCTTCAAGCTACGTCTGTCCTTGACACGTCAAAGTTACCGTGAACATTTTGCAAAATCCCACCCAGTGAAGAGTCATTGCAACAACACAACAACCAAAAATCCCTATAAAAAATGAATTTTCCCTAAGCATGTCGACATTAAACGCAGCAGTAGTTTCCATTAAGCGCAATCGTGAGCGATGTTATAGGCACGGGGTTTGGAGCTTGTATTATTGTGCCGCGTAAAGCATGCACTAGCTTTAATGGCGGTGTAATGACAGCGCAATTAAAATGCCTCGTTGTTTGCACCCTCTTCAGAGCTAATAGAAACCATTGTAAATATTAACAACTCTAAGTCCTTATAGATGCATTGTGAGAGTGTCATCGTAATCCATATACTTTCCCTCTTTTTTTGTTTCTATTGCATTGGCAGTGGCTCACAAGTGCTAATAGCACCACTCAACATATTCGTCAATAATACTGAAGCCCTGAGGCGGGCAATTCTCATACCTCGATGTACTCAAGAAGACAGACAGAGGGGAGTGCAGTAATTCTTGAAAACATAAGCCTGTTTGGCGTTCAAGTTAAAGTTGCACACCTAGAATTGCTTGCTCACACCACTGCTGATTCAAAAGCCTTGACGAGAAGCCACCTCCCAAGACGTATTTGGCCTACTCTTCCATGGTGACCAGACGTGTTGGAACATTTGTTTAAAATGAGAATAGGCTTCACCCTTTCTGCCAATAAAATAGGTGTTAAGATGTTCAAACACCAAATAAGATATTTATTGCAAGTCATCGAGCCTGCATTAACCACACGTCCTTGTTGGAAAACACGCAAACCAACATGCTCTGATAATTTAACGATGTAACACGATTTTTGTTCCTGGGTAGTAAGTGTTATTTTCTAATTGCTTACGCCTCAAAAGTATAGAAAATGGATATTATTCCCCACAAACTTTGCTTTTATAACCAGGACTTTATGTGAACGAAAGACACAAATGCACACCACGTTTACTCATTGAAAATAGGTAACTTTCAAAATATCAGTCCTGGTCACCACAGCAAAGTTTGTGGGGAATAATAACCAATTTCTGTACTTTTGAGGCATAAACAATTAGGAAATAACTTACTACCCAGGAACAATAATTGTTTTTTGTTACACCGTATATATCACTACACATGAGTAGCGAGCGACTTCTGAGACACGTCGTGCAGAAGGCTTCTTATTTATCAAGACCACACTGGGCGATACATGTATGTGACACAACAACACATAGCCGACCCTAACACACAGCCCCATCGCCGGCGTCCAACGACGCAGCTGCAGTGACGGCGACGGAAAGAGCCTTGCATGAGATCGGCCAGGAAATGGTCTCGAACCGGTGATCTGTATTGCAAGTCCTGTGCGCTAACCATTGCACGATGGCAGGGCCCCAACGGTTAGGTATTCACCAAGAAAAATCAGGGTGGAATTAGATCTGAGAGTGACAGTGGTAGTGATCAGATCTTTACAGAGTTGGAAGGATGGGCAGGATGTTTGGGTTACCATTACAGACTTGAAGCAAGCCTGTGACCGTGGCACAGCAGTCGACACTCACCTGAGTTTGATTCCTGCCCATGACGAGCATCAGTGGCGAGTGATTACTGAACTGGTTCTGCTCCAGGTAATGGTCGATAATGATGGACTATTTCATAAACATCGTTATACTGTGCAGGAATATCCAATGAGCATTGCACAAGATGCTCGTTCTGTGAGCAGACTAAAGGTAATTCCAGCATTCTCAGAGGCTTGCGTGCGTACCGCAACTTTCTTTCCACTTGTATGTATGTTGAGCTTCTTTCTCACCGTACGTAATTAACCATGCTAAAGGGAGGTGTGGGGAAAGACAACAAACTAAACACAAAAAGCGGCCCCAAATAAATTAGTTTCCAATCTAGATTTGAAAGTGCATAGCTCCAGTGACTTCTTATCGGAAGAAGAGCGTTCCAGACGGCCGCAGAAGCGCATCCGAAAGGGCAAAGCTGACACCTGGCAAATAAAAACCCTCCCAAAATCATTCCCCCACAGTGGATGGCTCATTGGTATTGCAATCACGTGTTCCGAGGTACACACATTAGTACAAAAGTTTCCACTGTTACCTTCCTCCTGCCTGATGTGTCATCGCTATAAGTAACAATTCGAATTCTGTCAGGCAGACACCCTCATTTAACACGAGGTGAGAACCCGCTGCAGTAACAGACCTCGATTGAAGCTGGGGTAATGAAAGGGTGCACATCGGAAAGTTTGGTGCAACAGAGTACATTTGAAATCAGATTTTAGTTTTTGTGTTTATACAAAAACACAATACTTCTATACAAGTTAAATACCTAAATGTAGAAACAACTATTCTTTAATAAAATAGATAATAAAGTGACGCTGCCACCGTGTAATGGTTCACACACTGGCCTTGCACTGCAGGGGTCATCCGGTTCGATTCCATCTCTCTGCTCGGCAGTTAAAACAATGGACAAGTTGATTAAATCTCCCACTTCTGTCCATCCAGAAGTGCAAATGGGTAACGCCACAGTTGTTCTATTCGTGTGGTGGGATGGGATAAAGTGTAGGTACTCCCACCATCTGGCAAAATGTATGTGTAGGTCAAAAAAATATTCTTTAGAGGGGCTGTATAGAGCTCCCTCTAGCGGAGGCCCTTCCATCAGCAGAGCGGCAATTTTATCATTGCATTTTATATTTCCGCTTAATTTTGTTGGAGTACATCAGCCTCTTAATTTCATTCCTAATAATGCTCCTCAATAGCACTGAGAGTTCATAACAGTTAAATGGAGTGCAGCGAGATGTTAACTCCCTCGCCTGGTATGCAGGAGGTCGTGGGTTCAATCCCCTTTTGGAGGACGTCACCTTCTCATGAATATTAATGAGGGGGGCTGGTCGATGTGGAGTGACGTCACGAGCGTTAAGGACAGACATTCCTGGGTGATGATAGTAGGTATGGGTAACTGTTCAAAATTCAATTCAAGACTGTTTATCGAGAAACATACAAAATATATATACATTTTTATTCGGGCCCCATGGTGTATATGGTGAATGGGGCCGTCTCCAACTATCATTCACTCATTCTATCCGGTCTCTCGATCTCTCAGTTATGAGGAAGGACCATTTCCCGAACTGTCGCCTCTATGTTATATTCATGATATAATTGTTTTTCATTTGAGGGCATTGTTATTGACAAATGTGTTGAGATTCATTTCGTCACTGCTCCGGCAACCACTGCCAACTCAGTCTTGCAACAACAAGAAATAGTGTAACCTTTGAAGAACAGTACTTTAATGTGTCAAGCCAAGATGCTATTTTTGCAAGTTGAGAGCAGCCAGAGTGGTGCATAGAAAGGCGGCGAGCGCTGCGTCCTCTGCGGGTGATTCAATGACCGCTGCGACAGACGTGACATTGTACAGAGGTGGTCCTGTGATTTATACTTTCCGCACTGAGGGATAACGCAAAGGGAAATGATTGTCAGCTTCTGGGCAGGCGGGGACGGAATGGGCATTCACTGTCACTCGTGAGTGAAATAA
Organism: Lampetra planeri; assembly: GCF_965212315.1. Lineage (NCBI taxonomy): Eukaryota > Metazoa > Chordata > Hyperoartia > Petromyzontiformes > Petromyzontidae > Lampetra > Lampetra planeri. The sequence goes on from NC_136131.1 coordinate 5,526,167, forward strand.
CTTTGAGGCGTCCAGGGGATGTCGCCCCACGGAGTAATGAACGCGTGACCAGGACACACGGCATCCACATCATCGTCATGAGCCATGTTCGATGCACTGCTGAATGAAGGCCATTCCAGCTGCCGCCACCTCTGAGTCCACCTAGATCCTGCACGCAAAAAATGGTTTAATTGCGACACACTCTTAACTCAGTCGACTTGCAATCGTTTTACTTATTGTGTACTATTTAATAGACCTACGAATTAATTCATTAACGGGAGGAATGTTTAAAAATAAGCAACATTTATTTTCCACGGGCAGGATCTGAGCCGTTGCTGACACCTGATGACGCTCAATGTAATCTCCGGAGATACGTCGTACGTACAATTGTAAACATTTTAGTTGCTAATCCAAACTCCAGTTTTGCTAATGAACCAAAAACAAATACATTTTAATATTTGCCCACGTATTACTTGATTTCAGTGACTCCGTCAGGTATTGGAGGTCAATAGTTTTTTTTTAAATATCATTACACCTACAGGATGATATAAACCTTAATAAACCAATGATCAATCACCATATTGGTCATGAAAGCCAAACGTATGAGATTATACCTATGACCTGTCTGAGGCTATGGCATTATTTTACACCATTTGACTGTTAAGAAAGGCAAGTGGCCTTGAGCAGGACATGTCTCTAGAAGGGATGATGGCCGGTGGTCGAGACTCAAGGTGGAATGGCAGCCAAGCGAGAGAACGCACTTATGAAGACACCGACCATGGAGAATGAGTGACTAAAGTAGCTCATGTGCAGGTGCTTAGATGGATTGTCACATCGCGGAGCCACGAGAAATGGTGACGGTTTGGGGAGGCCTTCATCCAGCAATGGATTGATCATGGCTGATGATGATAATGATGCCGATTAGCCAGACTGTGTTACATATACATTTTGATTTAAAGCTTTCGTGACTGCAGAGATTCATATTCTTGGTTATTTCGGTAAAGTCACGTAGAAGGGAAATAATACATTTTCTTGCTGTGGATTTCACACCTGATGATGATTGCTTGTGTTGCAGTCGAAACGTCGTGAGCCTTTTATTGTTTTATATTTTTATTATTTCCCTTCCACGTGACTTTACCGAAAAAACCAAGAATATGTGTTACATATACTTATGGCTTCAAGTGCGAAGAGGGGAATTAGAGCTACGCATGTCAGGTTGTAAAAACAACATCAGCTCGGCCAATATTTGCCCCATCAATATGCTCATGTAAACGCAACTCTAATGGCACCGAAAACCCTATTCAAACAGGAATAGCCAATGCGAAAGTGCGCGTGCCGCTCCCCATGCAGGGCATAGACAACATATCACTGTGTGCTGATCGCAAGCGTATTCTGATTCTCCTTCTGCACTCTTGCACAGTTGTTTGGCTTTTCTTCATTTTAATATTATAGTCGTTCACCCAGCGAAGCCTCAACTGGAGGGACCTGCGAAGTTGGTGCGGGGGGCGGGGTTGCAGAAGGGAGCAATGCTGCAATCAAGTAATGTGCACGTAGCAGGGAAATAATATAATAATAATAATAAAACATAATAAAATAATATAAAATAAAATAATAAATAGTTTCATTATTTTATTATTTCCCTTCTACGTGACTTTACCGAAAGAACCAAGAAGATGAATCCCTGCAGTCACGAAAGCTTTAAATCGAAATTTAATATGCACGTAATTTTAGATTGATATGTTTTGGCCAGAAGCAGTTACATTGTAGGGCGCCACGGTGGCGAGATGTAACTACCTCGCCTGGTATACAGAAGATCGTAGGTTCGATCCCGACCCTGACGCCTGCTGTATATTTAGAGTTTCCAAGTGCTCCCGGTGGTTGCGTGGATTTTTTTTCCGGGTTCTTCGGTTTTCCCCTCCACATTTAGAAGCATTTGGAGGCTGTAAATTTCCACGTGATAAGCCACTTCGTTGAGCTATCATTTGTGGCCAGGTCGCTTCTGAGAAAGAGCTATTTAGCTCAGTGTGCATGAGCTGGTAAAATTAAAAATGTATTTAGACTATGAGACCTCCTTTACCAGTGGCATCTGGTCCAACACCAGATGACTGGTCCAACACCAATGGAGACTAGGCTCTAAAGAAAGCTGTCTCGGGTGTGGACCAATCAACTTCAAGGACAGTGCATATCATTACCATTATCAGAGTTGTTTCTTTTTTTTTGCATTTTGACTGCTTGTGTTGCGGTTATTGCAAACATGATGCCTTGTATAAAGGTGTCAGTTTTGTGCCAGTTTAAAGGGTAAACCCCTACTCCTATAAAAAAAATTGTTTAGTAGTTTTTAAATGATGGGGGGGGGGGGTTAGCGAAAGGATAAAACCAGAGAACGAGGAGGAAACTCATGCAGAACAGGGAGAGTGGGTGCACACACCCCACACGGAAAGGCACCCAAGTCAGAATTCGAACCTACGTTGTATTCTCACTCTTGAGGCCCGAGTGTGACCACAATGTAAAACCAACATCTTGCTTCATCTCCGCGACCCTCGACCATTTCCGTTGAATTCCCGGACCCAACATTGGCATTTACCTTTGGCTCTGCCTTGTGTTTGCGATGGACTGCGCGGAGCCCGGTATTTGTGAAAGGTTACTCTCGGAGGAGGGAAAATTTGTGTATTTTTGTGTATTTGTCATAGCGTGCCACGGGTGAGCGTGCGAGGGGTTTTGATGGCGCCTGTGGACCCGTTTGTCCACCGCGTGAGCGCCCCGCGCGCTTTGTCTTTGACTGGGGCATGATGCACCAAATGTTTTGCGGGAGGCAGAGTGGGAGGCTGGAGGCTGGATGGGCGGGGTGGGACCGAGGGGGGTGGTGTGATGGAAGTGAGCTGAAAGGGCATCCCGAAACTGTTATTAATGCTCCATTTTACTGCAAACTGTGCTCCGTGTTCCACAACCAATTGCCACGTGTGTGTGTGTAGATATATGCGTAAAGAAAAGCAATGCATTCAGCAAGGGCTGTACATCATTGCTATTTTTGTGTCAACAATTTCATTCTTTTTTAAATAAATAATTCCCAACTCCTGACAATTCCACTGCTCGATGAATGCTGATGATCAGGCTTGATGATCGCGTTTCAAGCTTTGATTATATTTGAGAGCAATTTTCAAAAACGATATGCACCATACAGCTCGCAATAATTGCTTCGGAACGCTAATTCGTGAACACTTGCCACTTACCACTGCTTCTGTGTGAAATATGCGGTCTTATATTATAATTTTGCTCACAGAAAATAATAACATACCCCCCCCCCCCCGCCTCCCCCCACCGTCACTTCGCTGCTAGATGCTTTACCACGGTTATGGGAGTTTGAGAGGGGGGGGGGGGTGTTGTTTGGCCATACTTCACCACGGTGGTCAATGTGGGTTTGGTGAAGTGGACAGACAGGTCCAGTTCAGTCACCACTCACCACCGACGGTAGCCATTGTAGGGAATCAAACTCAGGTGACTCGTTTTCAGAGTGCAGTGCCCCCCCCCTCCCCCCTTTATGCAGAGTATTTACTGAAAACCATAATAATTGCACCGCAATTGATAAACGTTGCTAAGACATCACCTTAGACTTGGACTTCACTCACTCCTGTCGTCAAGCCTGGTAATCCCTTCGGGACCTCGGTGCCTCAAACCTTCCTGCTTCAAGGTACCAATGGACAAGTTCATGAAATAAGTTGACCAGAAAGAGCTCACCACCGTCACCTTCAGCCAGGCCCGGACTGGCCATAGGGCAACAGTCCGGGCAAATGCCCGGTGGGCCGGTCCTTTCTGAGTGTATGTACGTATTTATTCTATATTTGAAGCTTTCGTGACTGCAAGGATTCATACTCTTAGTTCTTTCGGTAAAGTCACGTAGGTAAAAAATTTAATTAAAATTAATATATTTTTTCATAAAAATTTTATTATTATTAATTTCTTTTTTCTTAATTTTTATTTAAATTTTTACCTACGTGACTTTACCGAAAGAACTAAGAGTATGTAAGTACGTATGTTACACTTCTACCGCACCGTACGTAGCCAGCCATGCAAATCGAAGGTGCGGGAATGTGTATACGAGGAAAGGCTGTCACTGGTGATACAAATGGCACCAACGTTATTTGGCTTCACCGTAAGACTTTTAGAAGGGGGTGGCTGAGCCTTCTGCATGGAGGGTGGGGGCGAGGGCTCATCTACTTACAGCTCCCCCAATGCTAAGATTATTATTATAACTCCGCTTTTTCACCCAGGAAACTCTCAGTGTAGTCTTAAGACTTCTTGAGGAGGGTCCCGACAAATTTTTGCATGAGGTGAGGGAGGGGAGAGCAAAGTTTTGCGATGTTTATCCCAATTGAGTAATTTGCAGGTAAATGTTCGGCACACATTAGTATGTTTGGTCGTGATTCCAGCTACATTGTATGTGTGTGTATATTTGCAGCTCGCGAACAGCACTTGCCCCAACGGTCTGTCAAGGCTATGCGGGGGGAGGATCTTTGTCTTTGTTTTCAGCTATGTGAGGAAACCGGATATGCTGCAGGGCTATGTGCTTGTAGATTCTGGATTGTTACTGAAAGCCATCAACTAGAACAAAAAAAACACGCGGTGCCTGTGGGTAGAAGGGTATCAAACAAGTTCCTGACATCTGCCCGGAGGTTGATTCATCTCCTCTCACGTGCAAGTGTTTTCTTCAGACACGCTTGTTTTTTTTATCCGTCACACACAAAAAAACACTCCGAAGGAAATTCGTGGAACATCCAGAGCAGAAATGTAAACTTTTTTTTATTTACTCAGTGAGGTTTTCTAAAGGTAAATATTTCAAATGAATGAATTCAGGTTGTTCCATTAATCGATACCCCACCAAACACCATCCGTAAGCATTTTTCTACGTTTGTTCTTAACCCAGAACACAATCTAAAACAAATTCTATTTCACGAAGAAGACAAACCCAAATCTATAGTAGAGAAAATAAACGACAATTTAATTATATACCAGCCCTGCCCAGAGCTCAAACTTAATCTTCATTGTTCATTCTCCTTTACCTGAATGCAAGATATTCTAGATTTGAAGCTTTCGTGACTGCAAGGATTCATATTCTTAGGTTTTTTCGGTAAAGTCACGTAGGTAAAACATCAAAATTAATGAAAATAAAATAAAACAAAAATCACGACGTTTCGGAGGCAACACAAGTCTCCGTCATCAGGTGGGACCGTCACAGCCGAATTAGCTGCCTCAAGTGAGGCAATGATTCAATGCAAGATATTCTAAACGGATACAATAGGCGACATTTCTGACAATGGCCCCTTTCTTCGTGCAATGGATTGAACCAAGTCAAGGCAACTCAATTTTGTAATACTGCATTAGCAGTGGTGCACAAAGAATAATAACTGCAACTCAAAACATTTGTCAATGACAATGGACGAAAGAGGAAATGCTATAAAGGGCCAAAACCCAAAATGTCACCTATTATATATGAAGGGCCACTTTCCAAACATTGCTTATTGTATACATTTTTAAAAAAATAGTTCTTCCTTTTAGGGCACTGTTATCGACATGTATTGAGTTCCTGTTACGTGTGCGAATGCACCACTGCCAACACAGTATCAGTCAAAAACTGTACTTCCTTGACCTAGAGCAATTCAGTGTGCGACCAAAAAGTAAAATCCATTCAGTGCCCGTGTGATGAGGCCAAGCAGCGTTTTCCCTCCAATTCACTTTGCGACCCGCTCTAACATAACCCACGGTTTCTCAAACTCCGGTGCTCGCGACCCACCGCGTTTCAACTATAAATTAACACAAGTTAAATGAATGCATATTGAATGAATACAAATGAGCCGCATTCAAGCAGAAATTAACTCGGTCCACACTGATGGCTGTGTCTCGCAGCCCACGTGGCGCGCTAAGCAATTAACGCTGTGTTGTGTACACACACACGTGGAACACGTGTGGACACACATACACACGTAGAACACGTGTACACACACGCGCACTGAGATCTCAATCTTAATTTGAATCGGCGAGATGTTAGCTCCCTCGCCTGGTATGCAACGAGTGTTGTGTGTTCGATCCAGACCCTGACGCCTGTGTATATTGGGAGTTTGCGTTTTATCCCCGTGGTCGCGTGGATTTTTCTCCGGGTCCTCCGGTTTTTCCCCTCCACATTTAGATCAAAGTAGGGTCGGAGGGGGAATGGGTGACAGGCAGGAGGGAGGGAGGGGTTGACAAAGAAGACCCCTCACATCGAATACCATTCATGCGGCTCATGGGCATGTATGCTATCCTTTCACGAATTCTGGGGTTCGCTCCCACGACTCCCTCCCCATTTAGAAACATTTGTTTAGAGTATTTGGCTGCTATACATTTCCACATGATAAGCCACTTCGTTCATCTTTCATTTGTGACCAGGTCGCTTCTGAAAAAGAGCTATTTAACTCAGTAGGACTTACCTGTTAAAAATGTTTACGTAGTTTATAGTTTATTTAATCGTTAATTGTTTCTAACATCGCGTGGGGGCGTGTTTAACAATCATCGGTCGTGTGCAGCGTGGAGCGAGCTCATTTACATTTGAATGGGGAGTGAAGTGATGTAGACGGAAAGCTGGAGCGTGGTGGTGGGATATAATGAGGACTGGGGTTTGAAAAACCCTACAATACCCTCAACAGAGCGGTGCTTCGTTTCACTCTCATTGTCACGCTGCAAAACACTCACAGCAACCTGAAAGGACAGGTCTGTGCGATGGCCACATCGTGGGCTTTAGGGTCAAGGGGCTCGTTCCAATCACGTTTGTGTTCATCAGGTTTTTTTCCCAGTCGGGGTCAATCGGAGGGATTTTGATGTTCGTATGGTTTTTCATAATACCCGTCCAAAGTGTCGCAAACAGAATGCGTTACATTTCTCTGCATCAGATTCAAATGATATAATGAGAAAAGACGAAGAAATGCGTGTGTTATTGAATGTCATTGTGGAACCGATACTATTGTATTCTCCCAGAATAATGAGTAAGACGCACTCCAAACTTGGTCTAGGAAAATATCGAGTGAGAAAATTAAATAATTGTAGTAAGATATGCTCTACTATTATAACACACAGCACATTTACCTTAAAGGTTTCATCCATTAGCAAATAATTATAATGGTATGGCAGTTTGAACTGTGCGATCGGAATGTCGGGGTTATGTGAAAGATAAAGTGTTTGCCAAAAATATGCAAAATCTTGAGTAGACCTTCTTCATGGCAGAAGAGTTTGAAACAGTCACAGGCAATATTCAAGACATCTCCCATAACTTTCTCAAATCTCGTTTACAACGTGCACTCGTCAACACGACGGCAGGCACGCGGAGGTTTCGTCGGATGAGTCTCGTACGATAAAATATTCATACAGACAGTCCTCGACATGCGAACATAATTCGTTCCCGAGACCCGCTCGTGATGGTGTTCGTAAGTCGGGTTTTCGTAAGTCCAGGAATGTCTAAACTACTAAGTGTGGGAGTATTTGCTGCGGTGTAATGGTGAGTACGCTGAACTTGCAACACAGTGGTCGCTGATTCGATTTGTGGTGGTTGTAAAGTGTGGGTACTGACAACTCTTTCAAGATGTCTGGCTGCGTGGAAGAGTAGGCCAAAATACTCTCTAAATGGGCTCTCTAGAGCTCCCTCGAGTAGAAGTCTCTTCCGCCAGTATTTGTCAATAGCAATAAAATGCAGGGCTTAACCTTTCGTTTTATATCTTTACCTACAAAGTATTTACGCCGTTTTATTGCCCTGGATTAAACTGCGTTTGGGGACGGTTTTTTCTGTTGTTTTACTGCCTTGTCCCAGCTTAGGAATTGATGTACTTATGCAGTTTGAACTCATGTAATGTATTTCTTTTTTGTGATTTTCTTACCTTTCCAATACTTTGCACTCCTATCGCGACCCGCACTTTTAGTTTTTTTCGGTAAAGTCACGTAGGTAAAAAAGAATATAGATTAAAATGAAAACAACTCAATTAAATCACGATGTTTTGGAAGCAACACAAGCCTTCGTCTTCAGGAGGAACAGCCACAGCAAAATTACTGTAGTATGTTTTACCTACGTGACTTTACCGAAAAAAACTAAAATTATGGATTCTTGCAGTCACGAAAACTTCAAATCTAAAATTATCTGACCCGCCCCCACTGGACATCTGTGAAAAAGAGCTTCATAGCTCATCGGATTTCCCCAGGATGAATACAGATTCTGCTTTGTAAGTACCACGATTTAAAAATTACACCCTGTACACTGATTCATCGGTTATTTCCAAGTGTATAATTTACCTTCTACACGTCTTACACTCTAATTTGTCTTACAACAAATTGAACTCTAAATGTGTTTTCTTAGAGCTGGCAAGGCATGGCCACAAGTCACCAGTAGGAAGCAGTGAAAATTGTATAGGGGAACAAATCCAGGAATGGATCGTGTTGGCATTCCCTTGGCACGGCTACGGTGCGTGTGCTGAGCGTGAGAATGATGGAGCGTGCACGGGGAAATGAATTATGTATGCCTGCGATGTATGCGATTTTAGCACGTTGCTTCTGAATTTAAAATCGGAAACTCAAGTGGGGGCTTTTTAGTTTTTCAAGTGGAGGGAGATTGACACAAATCATGTCCGCAATGTGATGTAAAGCAAAACGCACGTGTGCATGCACAAGGACAAATATCCCACCATGCACAAAACAAATACTACTAAGATCCCTGTATATGCTTACCAGACTGTTGAGGCACATTCTTTTAGCGAGCACCTATGAAGGCCGGAACGGCACATAAGGGCGTGGGTCGCCAACACTACGCCCGGCCACCTTCATCTCACTAACGGTGATGTTTAGACATCGAACCAGGTACTCATTTGAGGCTGAGTCTATTTACGGTAGGACAGATTCAGATAATCGTCACTGGTGTTGGCCGTGAGCGGGAGCTGAACTCGGGTAGCTGGGTTCGTAGCTCATCACGCTAACCGTTGCACTATCGCTCCCTTCTGCACACACACTCAAACGCACTCGCTCCCAGAGACATACGGAGTATTATTCTCCATGTCAACGGATGCAATGACTGACTAGCTCTCTGAACTTCGAACAACCTAAGCGCTAACAAAAGGTCTGCATCTTCTTGGTTCTTTCGGTAAAGTCACGTAGAAGGGAAGTAATAAAATAATAAAAATAAAACATAATAAAATAATATAATATAATAAAATAATTATTTTATTATGTTTGATTTTTATTATTTTATTACTTCCCTTCTACGTAACTTTACCGAAAGAACCAAGAAGATGAATCCCTGCAGTCACGAAAGCTTTAAATCGAAAAGGCTGCACTAAAGCCTCCTAATTCTCAGGTGTGGGATATTGCAAATGGCGAGAATGAGCCGCCATTATCTATGAACTCGCTCGAGACGGCTCCACCATTACCCAAGGGTTTCTAAGCAGGACCTAGACCGGGTACTCGGATCAACCGTAGCAGCTGCACGAGCCACAGTCTCGAACCTCATCCACGTCTCCTCAGCATCACGAGGACAGGAGACAGCTGCCGATCCCAGCTGCAAGCGATGTTCAAATTCCCACTTGTAACTTTCACAACAGCTCGTTGAGACTATTTTGGCCAAGGGGATGCTAGGTGGACACACCCAATCCTACATAACAAGCAGATGGTCAGTGAACAGATCAACTCCACTATAAGTCCTGGTGTGAAGGACATGTGACTCAAACGCCACACCTACGCATACTTGTAGTATGCGTAGTACAGAGTTAGACTGATGGCCTTAATCTAAGTTGTCTTGTGGTTGTTGTTGTTGTTGTTTGACTTGCATCCCACTGGGATTTTTGCGCACAGTGTTGGTGTACGGTGCTTTTTCTGCAATATTTTGCTGTCTTTTCTTGGATTTTCTGTTTGCACATAGTCACTTTAAGATGTTTTCTTGTTCATGTTTTTGTTTTCTGTTTGTTGCGGTTGCACCCGATTCAAGAGCCGAATGGCTCACAGGGCTATACCTAATAAATGAACTTGAACTTACATGGAGAAACACCAACACAGAGATCTCCTGTATAGGCTGTTAATGAGAACGTATGAAGGCCATCCCAGGGCACGAGGGTGGTGGTGTGGCCAGAACCCTATCAGGCCGCCTTTGTCTCCCCAGCTCTGATGTTTATACACCACTCCAGGTGCTCATTTCAAGCTGAGCCGACCTTGGGCAGGCCCAGGGCTGGTTCAACTATCACTCGGCACTGATGTACGCAAGGCTGGAAATAGAATCCAGGTTGTTATATTTACAATGCAGTGTTGCTACGCACGATGCCCTCGTCCCCAACACACATGTAGTGCCTTTTTAGTCTCAGTGCTGTTAGCGAGCACCTATGAGGACCAGCATGGTGCAGGAACGAGGGGATTATTTCCAGCAACACACCCACAAACGTCTTCTTGGTTCTATAGGTAAAGTCACGTCGTGAGAATATTTTATTATGTTTTATTTTGATTATTTTATTATTTCCCTTCTACGTGACTTTACCGAAATAACTAAGAAGATGAATCCCTGCAGTCACGAAAGCTTTAAATCGAAATTTATACCCACAAACGGTTTAGATAAGCACCACCGATGTTGGCCATGGCGAGGGAATAAACTCTGGCTGCTGGTTTCGTAGCACAGTGCATTATAATGCTCCCCACACACATGCGCTCACATACACACAGTAACCTCACAGACAATGCCATTTCGTTGCAAACGGGAGTTCTGAATCAGAAGCACCAGGTGGGATTATTATAGTTAATTGAACGATAGGTCAAAAAGAAAATCATTCATTCATATGAAATATAATGGAACAGCTGGCGCTCTGTCCAAGTCATATCGCCATTTAGCATATCATTCATAACGTACACATGTACGTATGCCTATACATATATTTTCGCATAGTATGCAAATAATACAACGATGCTCATGAATTGGGCGATGAACAGGTGTTGCTCCAAAATGTGTGCAGGCCATCTCATTGCTGTGTCGGAAACAATATACATGTGTAATGACGACTTAGATGGCACTTTATTGAAGACACGTTCACTTGACATCAGGCGGGGAGACCCCCACCGCAACAGCCCCGAGTCTCCCGCACATCACCCCCTTATATACCGACCGAGGCCACGCCCCCCTTCTCGATCATTCTCGCTGACTCCACCGGCAGACTCCACGGTCCTCTTCCATCACGTGACCACGCTCCCTTCTCGATCATTCCCGGAGCCACCAGTCCCTTCGCACTCACAACTGCTATTGCCAATAAATTGCAACTTGAGTCACTACCTATGAGATCTTCACTCAAAACTGTTCTAGAGGAGTTGTACACCCCTAGCTGCCAGTGCTATTTAGTGGCCTAAAATAAAATGTTTCGCTCCGGATGATCGCTGCAAAGTATGACCTGTGTTTTTATTTAGTGTGCTGATCTTAAAGGTGCATTGAAAATTTATAATACTCCTATTGATGCTCCTGTTGTTGTGGAGTGACTCATGCAGCCAGCTATGGCTGCAGGGTTTTGGTAGAACATGTTGTTGGTCGTTTATTGTGAAAATTCCGTCACAGTTCCTTTGATCACTGTGTCATTGCTTTATTTTGGTGATTTCGAAAAGTTTACTGGTTTGGCCATGTTTGTTTGTTGTAGTACGGAGTAAGATTGATGGCCTTAATCTAAGTTGTCTTGTAGTTGTTGTTGTTGTTGTTTGACTTGCATCCCACTGGGATTTTTGCACAACGTTGGTGTACGGTGTTATTTTATGCAATATTTTGATATCTTTTCTTGGATTTTCTGTTTGCACTAAGTCACATTCACTGTAAGATGTTTTCTTGTTCATGTTTTTGTTTGTTGCGGTTGCACCCCATTCAAGAGCCGAATGGCTCACAGGGCTATACCTAATCAATGAACTTGAACTTATACCCCCGTCATTGCCACCCGTGGCTACTAGTGCATTCACAGCACATGTCGGCTCTACTGTCATTACACATGCAACAATGATTTCAAGTGTATGTTGTTAACCATCTCAAGAGAACAGGATAGGGTAGTCCCATTTGCAATTAGCAATGTATTGGTTATCTTTAATTTTTTTACGTCCACGGTTTAAAAGACGGCATCTCTGCTTGTACAGCTGCCCATTTTGTTGAAGCAGATATATTTGACTCACCCGATAAGCCATCATAAAGCAAAGCTGGAGGGGTCATCAGAATGGGGAGAAGTTGTTTTGTTATTATTTCAGAGGGGATTAGAACCTTGTTGGGGAATTTCCACCGTTGTGTGTGAACAGTTTTATCCCACAGAGACTCAGTGAAAATCAATGCTTATCAAATGCATCCTTTAAGGCCTCTGCCTACAGGTGTAACTTGAAGTCTTCAATTGCGTTTGAGATTGAATAGGTTTCTCTGCCCCAAGAACAGGTTGCCGAAACAAATTAAAGGCATGCAGGTGTGCGAACGTGACTTACACAAATTTCATATTATCATTCTACCAATGACCACTTGTGTTCGAATAACTCCATCATTATTTATACGCACGTGATTAACGTCGATTAAGTGTGGCTTTGCAGAGGCGGCGAACCTCTTCAACGTGGATTGGCTTAACATCGCTTGCCGGAATTCTGCTTTGAATCGCAATGTGTATTTTAGTTCAGCCCTCCGCGCAGCTTGCTGGGTGCACCAATTCCACACTGATGGGCAACCCCCGTAGGTGAAACCAGGACAACATCTCGCTCCAAGCAATTATTTGCGGTGGCCGCCCCATGGGTATCTCTTGTAGGTTCATTACTTTCCCTTTTTTTTTACATCAATAATGTCCTCTAAGCTGGCCCACCATCAGTCAAAATCTGATTGGAAGACCACCCATCATTCTTATCAGTGGCCCCATGCTGCTCCGCGCAGGGGTCCTGAAATGTATCACGCCCACGTCACTCGATGAGGCACAATGAAGGTGCCGTGCCTGAGCACAACGCGAACGAAGAGCAGAGGCCGTGTCGTCTCGCGCTCTCACTTTCCCAAATCGCATTCTCCCGCCAGCTCGTGGCAGTCACGTTATTCGTCGAATAAACTGTGTGCTTGAGGCCCTCAGGGAGCGCTTATTGATCACACGAAGCAAGCATTCACTCTTCTTGGTTCTTTCGGTGAAGTCACGTAGAATGGAAATAATAAAATAATAAAAATAAAACATAATAAAATAATATAGTATCATTTTTGAAAAATCTTATTTTATTATTTCCATTCTACGTGACTTTACCGAAAGAACCAAGAAGATGAATCCCTGCAGTCACGAAAGCTTTAAATCGGAAGCATTCAATCATTGCAAAATATATTCTTTGGTTCCCTCCTTGTGCTTTGCCACACCATGCAATAGTTCGTAAACATATCTCCTGTGATTTTTTTAAATTCTTATTTCCAAACCAGTTTCAATTTAAAGTGTCAATCAAAGAGCGACTCCGATTACGTAGAAGTGGGTTTCGGTCGGACTCATGACGCACCGTCTCCAAAACCAGCAGTAACTGGGCACCGTTGTGACTGGGGGAAGCGCGTAGAGCTTGTTAAACAACACGATGTATTTAACAGTAGGCTGTTCATTTATAAAGTTAAATTAATATGTATGTTGAACTTGTTTCACATTATACGTAGCCAACCATGCTAATCGGAGTTTCGAATAACTATTTATAAACCCAGGGACGTTTCACTGAGTCTGACGACTTTTTTTCATCAGGCGCACCATGTTTGAGATGTACAGGATTCAAATTGATATCTCTAAATGCGGAAACAATGTATCTTGGCGAAATATATCAGGTTAGGGTGGAACCAGGGCAGCACCTTTTTGAGAACACCTCAAGTAAGTGCTCCACAGGATCATGGTGCAACTTCAGTGCCCCTCACAACAATGGCCTAGGTTTGATCCCAAAGTCACACTTTCTGCGTGGATTCATATTCTTAGGTTTTTTTCGGTAAAGTCACGTAGGTAAAAAATAAAAATTAATAAAAGTAAAATAAAATAAAAATACAGCAAGCGTGCTGTGACGGTTCCACCTGAAGACGGAAGCTTGTGTTGCCTCCGAAACGTCGTGATTTTTGTTTTTGTTTTTTTTTTGTTTTTTTTTATTAATTTTAATTTTTTACCTACGTGACTTTACCGAAAAAAACCTAAGAATATGAATCCTTGCAGTCACGAAAGCTTCAAATCTAGATTTTCTGCGTGCAGTTTGTAAGTTCGCCCTCTTTAATTGGTTTCCTCGGTGGTTCTCCCGTTTTCTCCCATAGCTATAAAGACACAACGTGATCGGTGTTGGCCAAACATCCCGGTGCAGGACCCTCCCTAAAAACGATATCAGTTTAGCTTTCCTGGGTAAATAAGAAAAATGATTATTAGAACTCACTGCCAGATTACCTTTCTGCTCTGACAGCTGTCCATCATCTTAGTTCCTTGGCATGTTGTGCCACTGGAACATGACCGCTTCCTTTACCGAAACCTCCTTGCAATGGTCTCCACTTGTTTCTGTCCTTCCCCTGCGTCTTTCAACTGAGGTAGTAGCTTCCATCCCCGTTCAATTATTTGATTTTGGACATCCAGGCAGATCGCAGTCTTCCTCTTCCCCTCGAACCTTTGAGCGTTCCATTTTATCACCACTTTTCTTTTATTTTATTGAGTTCTTGTTGCAGAGTGTGAATGAACAACAACAACAACAACAAAAACTAAACACACTTGACAACAACACCACCTTGATTTCAAACAATTTCACCACTCGGTTTTTGCCATGGTTGAAAATTATCAATCTCATGACTCACCATAATCTTTTTTGGAAGACAGTGACATGCCATTTTGTTGTACTGCATTTTTGTATTTTTCCCCGAGATGTGACTTGCATGATATACCGGGATCTAATCACATGGCAATGATTCAACTATTGCTACTCAACCTCACAGCTGCGAATCTGTAACGGTGATTTCGACTATTTTGTTTTAATGCTATCCCATTATGTTTCTACCTCCAGACAAATTAACTGATGGCGGTAAACGGCTCGTGAAAATTACGTGAATATGATTTCCCTTAATGTCCTCCTACATTGCTCATACTCCACGTCGATCAACTGTCCCAACACATTCAACCTCCACAGCCTTGCCATCTGCTTTTTCCGAATGTCAGGAATTGAATTAAATACCATTTTTCCTTTTTTTACACACCAGCTTCACCGATTCACAAATCTGACAGCTTTACAATTGATGCGCATTAAGTCATTGATTGCATCAGCACGAAACACGGATGCACATTTAGATCGCGATTGGGTAATTCATTAACAGGGCTGTTAATTTAATCATTGTGCAGTCACATATCCGCCCTGACCAATTAACCGCTCACACCACCCAGTGGAGTATTTGCTGTACATACACAGCGTGACGGTCGTTTTCCGACCTTCTCACAACACAGCAATGGGTTCTAAATCTCACGTTTATCCCGCACATTTGAACAGCACATCAAGGCGTTTCCCCACGTTGAAAGCGTTTTGCGGTTCATATTTCTCCCGGCGACATATTCGTGCGTGGCCTACCTGGCATTTTCTATCGAAGTTCACATATCCTCCCTCTTCACAGAACCAGCTTATACCCCCCGTTAGAATATGAACTGTACAATTGAGCTGTTATTTACCCCTCCCTCCGCTCCGGATAGTTTTTGTGTATAATCTAGGCCACAATGTACTTAGATTATCGTAATGACGCCTTTGAGTGATGCGCTACATGCGCTTCTCGTGTGACAATCGAATTGAGGTCGGCCGATGCCCAATGTCCTGGTTTACAAATGGAATTAGACCGTTGTTGTATCCCTGCGCAGCGCGGCTCGTCATCAGTGTGAGATAGCATCAGACTTCATTATACCCGCATCTCTGATTACAGTACCGCATATAGCAGAGGAAGAATTCTGAAAATTAAAATTAAAACATAAATGCACCATGCAATACAAAACAACATTTATCACCGATTCTGTGTGAAATAAGCAGCGCACTGTTATTGTTCTTGCCGACATTTAAAAAAACACATCCATTTATCGCTTCTTTGTTGGATAGACTCACCCCTCCCCCCCACATCCCTCCCCTTTGACGTGTTCATTATGGGGAGTCATTGCACCATACCGCACAATGCTGGGCTGGGGGGGGAGTGATTTACAAAGACCAAATTTGTATTTAGCTCGCCACTGATGTCTTACCATGGCCGGGAATCAAACTCAGGCGGCCGTGTTCACGACGCAGTGCGCTAATCACTGCGCCACTGCTCTCCATTTCCCCTCCACCCCTCAACTTACACATCGCCAATATATTCTGTATGATCTCCTGTTGTGTTGTATCGGTCCAACAGTGCACCCAATGGATGCATTGTTCACTTGCATTTAAGATTGATGGTCGGGGGCAATGCACCTCCGATGTTACCGCACCTCCGATTAGCACGGTTGGCTACGCACGCTGCGAAAGAAGTTCAACGTACATACATACACATACATACACATACATACACATACATACACACACATACAAAGATCCCCCGTATAGCCTTAACAGACTGTAGAGACAAGTGCTGTTAGCGAGCACCTATGAAGGCCGGCACGGCACACGAGGGGGTGGGTGGCCAACACCACGCCCGACCGCCTTTGTCTCCCCAGTGGCGATGTTTATACACCGCACCAGGTACTCATTTAAGGCTGAGTCGACCTAGGGGAGGCCCAGGACCGGTTCACACACATACACACACATACACACACACACGCGGGGGCGGTGAAACAAGAGTTCCCATCAAATGCACTTATTGTGACTCTGAAACATCCGCTGTTAAAAATGCGACGGCTGCGAACACGTCAAATTTGAATGCGACGCGGTCGCACGCTTTGACGATTGCTCAACAACTGAGAACTGAACGCAACACGTGCGGAGAGTTCAGCGGCTCTGCTACCCCCCCCCCCCCCCATTCGCAGGCGGGGCGCGCCCCCCCCCGCCCCCTACATTCGCAGGCGGCGCGTGCGCCCCCCCCCCCGCCCCCCCCACAATCTCAGGCGATGGACGGGATCACGAGTGAAGATGCGAACACTCGTCGCAATGAACGAGCGTGGCGCGTCAGAAAACACAGGAGACTCGAGTCGTGATTTCAAATTGAATTTGACCACCGTAACTTGTTTTTTTTTGTTGTTGTTATATTCTTATTGCGCCGTCATTCCACACAGGCACTATAACTCATTTACTTGATACAGCGAGCGTGCTGTGACGGTTCCACCTGAAGAGGGAAGCTTGTGTTGCCTCCGAAACGTCGTGATTTTTATTTTATTTTTATTTTACTTTTATTAATTTAATTTTTTTACCTACGTGACTTTACCGAAAAAAACCCAAGAATATGAATCCTTGCAGTCACGAAAGCTTCAAATCTATAACCTATAACTGCCTTAAGAATTGTCTCATTCCCAGAACTGACCTCTAAAATCACGGTATTTACATGCCTATATGTAAGTGTCAGAGTGATCATCGGAAGAGGCAGCGGTTCGCAATCGCAAGTTGACGAGTTCAAATCCGTGAATGAAAGTTCACTCAGCCCATCATCGCCTCCCAATGGGGGTCAACACAATGAGTGCCACTTCACGTTGTCCAATAGATAGACTCAGCGCATTACCGCAATAGGAATGCAAAATCTCCACCACTGACCCGGTAATGCAAACAGATGAGTGTGGCCCACCTCAACGCTCACTTGAGCAGGAAATCACTTTGCATTTTCTTTTTGTTCGTCGGTGCAGTCTTCCACGAGCAGGTTGGGACAAACCTAGACCAATATTCGGGAGTGGCCCCATCTTATCTACACCAAAGCAAGGACCTCAGTACTCTGATAGAAACAAAGCACGAACCATCTGTGCTGGTCTCCTCCTGAGATCCGTTGATTTATAGTATCGACGCGTCGTGAAGGAGGGAATGCGTCTGTATTTGTCGTCGTCCGCGTTATGTCCGCGTTATACTTTGTGAAGCTGCCTTGTGAACGTCATGGTTAAGGGAAACCTGACTTAGTTGGAATGGAAAAGATATCATTTCAGCTAGACATACAATACCACCGTCTGCACGGCCTTGCATACGAGGGGATGTGACGCATGGACGACCAAGTGCAGTGCTCGTCTGGCCGAGGCAGACACCGTCCCGTTCAGTGTCATAATCATAATTCCGAATAAATCTATGGAGAAAGAAATTAATGGGAAATAAAAAAAAATAACTACGTCCTATGTCCATTCCCACAAATCAAATGTAGCATTACAGGCTTTTAACATATACACGATAACTGTGGTATAACAAAAAAAAAGCAATTAATGCACGCAAATATATACAGTGTACAAATTCAATATGCATGATTGTGGAGTATCATTACGTATGACACCATATACAGTATACAGACCTCCTTTATGACACGCAATGAGTTGGTGTTGCAACATTGCTTCTAGTTTCATACTCAGGCTTTCACAACCGATAATATACATTCATAATTGGTTAATTTCGGGCTAAATGGTCGTGTAGGTGTAATGTCAATGTCTGTACCTAATAACCCTCCACCACCCGACAGAGGCAATTTAATCAAGTTGTCACGTCGTGGGCACCAAACCGGAGGGATGATTTTTTGGGGGTTCACAATTTGACATGCGACGCTTCGCTGGAAGATTGACATCCAGCATGGTCAGGTGACGAGTAGGTGCCATGACGTCATCGGGGCAGCCATGCAGCTCAACAGAGTCGATTGCGCGTTGATATGTTTCCAACTGGTGGGTTAGATTCGTGTAAACACATTGTCCTGCGGAGGGAGCTGGTAGGAACGTTGGGTTGCTCCGTCAATGCCCAGGGTCAACGGCGGCGTGGTGTATTCCGCAAATATGGCCGACTGTGAGGGAGGGCACAAGTCGGCGTGAGTAGGTTAAACGTTGAGTTTTATAAGGGCACCACGGGGTGAACAGCCCCTCCACACCCATCCCCACCCCTCCCACCCCCCAGCCAGCCCCACCCTCCCCACCCAGCCCCTCCCCACTCTCCCCTCCCCACCCAGCCCCTCCCCACCCTCCCCTCTCCACCCAGCCACTCCCCACCCTCCCCTCTCCACCCAGCCCCACCCCTCCCATTTTTGGATGCACGACGGACGGACGGACACAATAATCCCCTGTTGGCTGGTGTAACCAGGAGGCTCCTACCAGTATTTTGTTGATCTCTTTCGGAGTTGATGAAAATGGTATTTCTTTAATTACATTGGGGTTCGTTTTGTTTGTTAATCTGGAAGCTATTGTGAGTCCAGTTAAGCGTTCATTGGTAATTAGGGTTCATTAAATTCGCATCATGGGGGGTTAGCACTTTGTGGAATTCGGGATACACGTTGATTGAGCAGATTATTGATGGTTCATTATTGGTACAATACTCGATCCGTTGATTTAATGGGAATGGCAAAAGTTATTTAATGTCGGTATTAATTTACTTAAGCGATTATTCAGTAAGATGAATCGAATTAGCTCAGACATAGTCTCTTAAATTTTCTTTTTTCATTGAACTGAGCCTTATTTTTAAGATGGAGCGATGTATGCATTATTTAAACTGGCATAATATCGGCACAATTACCTTAGTGATTATCCCTTTGCTCTATAAAAGTCACATTGAAACCATGATGAACGCTCTTATTTGTAAATGCATAGTTGTGAGAGAGAAAAGTTCAACAATAAATTGTATCCCATTGCATTTAGAATATAAAATAGAATATAGATATTTGAAATTTCAATTTGAAATTTGGGTCACAAGAATGCAAATGTGTCTGCAAGTTGATTACAAAATGTCTTCACGGGAAAGAATAAAAACAATGGGCTTTTGGCACAAGGACAGCAATCTCTCCTCCTCTCTCTGCTGGGAAAATATCACACACAATAGTTACGCTTGCTCATGGATGTATTTTGAGATGTTGTTTGGCACCATGCCCACGGGCACAGTTTTTGGATCACATTTAATTAAATGTCAGCGGAGGCATTGTTGTTGAGTGATAACCATTAGGCCCTCCCCGTCTTACTCAAAGAAATTAAATACAAACTGATATTGACACCCGTTCCGCCCACTTACTCCGCAATTTTGCTGACACGCTGCGAAGTAATAACAGCCACTGGAATCTAATTACTGCGCAAAAATGCAAGATAGTGTGTTTGTACGGCAATCGCTACACGCCGGAGCATTTGTTCAATAAAGTGCTCTACAATGTTGCTTTCTATTTGTTTAGTTTAAGATATATCCTCTGATTCAGCTGGAGTTGTCTGGTATTTAAAAATGCATTATTAGTAAATAAAGCAAAGTTGCTGTTGTCATTTCCCTGCACCTCCGATCCGCGGTTGGCTACGTACGGTGCAAAAGAAGTTAAACATACGTACATACATTTGGTGTTGACACTTCTTTAAGCACGATGCTTTCACAAAGGGAGTGCTATGTTTCGCAAACGGGTATAGTCTGCTAGTTGGGGCAATGTGCGTGATAGTTACTACCAAATTTATAAATTTCCCACGTAATAATGTGACGGTGACACGCATGCCCAAATATTTTTGTTATAATATACCAGCAGTATTAACCAGGGAGACCACCGCCAGTATGCACCGCACACCTTTGCTCGGCTATTCTTGAAGCGGATGTATTCAATCGGAATTGACGCTTACGTAACAATGTTCAACGGCCATGCCCATTTGCTTGTAAACTTTTAAGCCAAATAATAATTAAAGGTTGGCAGAGTGAGCCTTGACACTGTTCCAAACTTGTAAGGCAACAACCCATTTTTAAAAGAAGGCCCCTTTTACTCTTTTCACCAAAATGAAAAAGCAAAGGTGGCATAAGCAGTCCTTAATGATAACATCAAGGTTTTTTCTGTGAAAATCAGTTTATCCAAATAACCTAGACGCAATCACCGTCTGCCGTATTATTCCAAACACCACAAATCTCCGGAAGCGCAAACATTGGACCATATCGCCACAAACACATGGCCAATAGAATGTGCACCGACATGGGCCCTAAAAAACAGAGCTGCAAGTTCTGTGCTTTTTAAATTCCAGTCGAAATTTTCTGCCTAAAAACACAGCTGCCGATAACGGTGCAGATTGTGCTGTTAATCAGTGCGCATCTCACTGATAACAAATCACGCTCTTCGCTGTGGTTATGTGGAGTTCCTGCACATTGTAACACTTTGAAAATGGGTGACGTGATTTTTTAAGATGTGTTTTGCCAGTGTGCGCTCGTATGTTGTCGTGTGTGTGTGTGTGCATCTGCGCATGTGCGTATACGCACAAAAGCAGGTAGTTATAGCGCAGTGCGAGGCTAGAGCACTGCGCGAGAACCACAGCAACATAGGTGCAATTCCATATACACTCGTGGAACAAATGGTATGTATAAATGTTATAGGCTCCACCCTGCCCCTTATAGACTTGGCTTTGAATATGGACCCGGTAGTTAACATCTTGCCGAGATGTTCACGACCTCGTCCTGGTGTACACGAGGTCGTGGATTCGATCCCAACCCTGACGCAATCTCTCCGTGTTCGCGTGGATTTTTCTCCGGGTTCTCCAGTTTTTCCCTCCACATTTAGAACATGCGTTTAGAGTAATATAGTTTAAGTTGCGGGTCATAACTGAGTTCTATAAACAAAAAAACATGGTCAACATCAACAATTTGGGTGAGCATCCCAACCTCAGATTACAAGTTTTCTTTGTTCGAGATTAGAAGTTTTCGTGACTGCAATGATTCATACTCTTTTGTTCTTTCTGTAAAGTCACGTAGGTGAAAACAGCACAATCTGCACCGTTATCAGCAGCTGTGATTGAATTTAGTTCGTTTCATTTTTTATTTTATTATTTTCACCTACGTGACTTTACCGAAAGAACCAAAGAGTAAGTTTTCTTTGCTCACCTGCTCGAAGCAATGCGAGTTTAACATAAATTTGTTGGAATGTATCACTCGTTGAAAATTTTAATTAAAAACGAACGTTTAACAGTCACTCGGCAGTCTGAAACGGGCACGTTCACGCATCACTTGGCGATGTTTTAGCCGATGGCTATAGCCTGCATAAAAAGGCAAAAGAAGAATCTGTTTGAGCACATTAACTTTTGCCATGAGTTTTTTGACACATTTTATATTTGACGAAGGGTGCAATCATTCCCCCCCCCCCCCGCTCTCCCCCGCAACACCCCAACCACCCCCACTCCCCCCCCCCCCTCTCTGCTGTTGTGATTCAGCGTCACAATTCGGTTCGAGAATCAATGCTCTTTGCGACAATGTGGCGAACGATAGTGCCTCCAGGGGCAACATGAACCCATTACATGCTGCAGATACCAATCAAGGCGCATTAATTGTTACACGCGCGGTGCAATAGATGCATGTGTCGTGAGATTAATATATAATCGATTGATGAATCAATGTTTCACCCCTGTCTTTTACATATATATATATATACATTTGGATAGATGGCCATAATGCTGACCATATTTATTTAGTCCATGTTACAATTCATGTGAATTAGTAGGTTGAAAACCTTATTGACGATTCTCTTATCCAAGTGTCATTTACAGGGAGAAAATGAATAATAAACCCAGCACAGCCAAGTTTCACCACCTCAAACCCTCCGCCAAGTAGCACATTTGGTCTTAACCCATGAACTCCGGTTATTAGGTCTTGGATTTTCGTGGCTCATGCAACTCGTAACTATTGTCAGTGAAAAATATATAGGTGTGATCGTATAGATAAGCCACTAACTTCGAATAACCCTACTACTTTCGTATTAATGGGTGATTGACTACGGTGTTGTCAAAGTGATGGCTCCATGTTTTTACTGAGTTGAGTGTCCACACATTTATTAAGGTGAGAAATAAGTAGAGGCTTTAGATTAAAATAGTGTTGGTATTTTCCAAATGTCACTCGATTGTTTTAGTCGCGTATCTTGAAATGTATCACCCTGTATCATGATTTTCAGTCGAGCTGCTGACATCAGTTTTAAAGTACATCTTACCAATGCTAGTCTTAACAAAAGAAAATAAATAAATTTGTTAATGGCACTATAGCCTTACAAAAATAAAATAGGCAACGTTTTAGGAAATGGCCCTTTTACATAGCACAAAGGACCAAAGAGGTGGCACGTGACTCACCAAACATGAACAGATTATCACAGTTATCATGAACAGATCAGCACAGTTATCATGAACAAAGCATCATAGGTATCATGAACAGATCATCACAGTTATCATGAACAGATCATCACAGTTATCACGAACAGATCATCACAGTTATCATGAACAGATCATCACAGTTATCATGAACAGATCATCACAGTTATCATGAACAGACCATCACAATTAGCATGAACAGATCATCACAGTTATCACAAACAAAGCATCACAGTTATCATGAATAGATCATCACAGTTATCATGAACAGATCATCACAGTTATCACGAACAGATCATCACAGTTATCATGAACAAAGCATCACAGTTATCACGAACAGATCATCACAGTTATCATGAACAAAGCATCACAGGTATCATGAACAGATCATCACAGTTATCATGAACAAAGCATCACAGGTATCATGAACAGATCATCACAGTTATCATGAACAGATCATCACAGGTATCACGAACAAAGCATCACAGTTATCACGAACAGATCATCACAGTTATCATGAACAGATCATCATAGTTATCATGAACAGATCATCACAGTTATCACGAACAGATCATCACAGTTATCATGAACACAGCATCACAGGTATCATGAACATATCATCACAGTTATCATGAACAGAGCATCACAGTTATCATGAACACAGCATCACAGGTATCATGAACAGATCATCACAGTTATCATGAACAGATCATCACAGTTATCACGAACAGACCATCACAGTTATCATGAACACAGCATCACAGGTTTCATGAACAGATCATCACATTTATCATGAACAGATCATCACAGTTATCATGAACAGAGCATCACAGTTATCATGAACAGATCATCACAGTTATCATCAATAGATCATCACAGTTATCACGAACAGATAATCACAGTTATTGTGAACAGATCATCACAGTTATCATGAACAGATCATCACAGTTATCATGAACAAATCATCACAGTTATCATGAACAAAGCATCACAGAGTTGAAGAGAAAGAAAAAGCGACACCGCTAATTCCTCTAGGATCCTTGGGGTTTGTTGATGAAGGCCGTCATTTTGGACGAGGAAGTTTCTCAGTTTGTTGGCTTCAAAATGTATTATTTGGTGATGCTAGTTGCGTCGGCAAAGGTGCAACAGCACAGATAACAACCACAACACCAAAACTCAACACATCCGGCAATGAAGCTGCCGAAACTAACATGCAACGTTTCAGGCAATGGCTCTTCTCCTTGACATCACAAAGGCCAGAGAGTTCTACCTTTTCTATCTAAAAGCTTGTGTTATTACAGAGAAAGTAGAACCACTCTACACCTCTAGGCCTCTCTACATGCTCTGGAAAAGGCCATATCACCTGTTGTCTACTTTTTTCTATCTTAGGCAGTGTTATTGACAAATGCGGTTTGAGTTTTTTTTTTGCTATTCGTGCTTGAGCGACACTGCCAACGCGATACCACCAAATAATTTGATAAAATGCAGCAATGCCCCAGAAAAGAGGGAAAGAAGACATCATTCGTATGCAATTACTGCATTGTATTGCTGCTTTAGGCTGACTGTCCAATGTTCATTCTCAACGCTTCACGGTATAAAGGATACTCGTGTGTGTAACACCAAGTTCTAACAAAACGAGGCCGTAGCCATGGAGTCAACATTGGGGGGGACCAAATCTTTCAGGGGGTCTGGGGTCCCAACCCAGAAAAATATCTAAATTTGAAAACTAATTTCCTGACTAAAATATGTAAAAATTCACTAACACATGGAATGGACTTTTTATTTATTTTTTACAATAATGTCTAATAGTGTATTGTATTACATTGCTCTGTTGTTACTTTTTTACCATTTCTTGTTTCATTGTTTGTAATGTTTGAGCTTAGGGATTAATAAAGTACAACCATAACCACAATAATATAAACAGCAATCTATGCATTGATTTATATGAAGACAAGTCCAGATATTGTGGCCCAGGTTTAGCAAATTGTTTTTTTTATTTACATAGCATAGCAATCTTTTTACTTTTTTATTAAATTTTTATTGTAATATAATGGGGGGGACATTTTGAGAATATTTGAATATTGAGGGGGGGATGTGTCCCCCCTCAATATATATTATAATTACGGCCTTGTAACAAAAACAAATAAATAATTCTGAATAAATCGCACAAAAAATGTTGCGAGAGGCACGGTCATCATTGAGGCGCACATGCCTGACTAAATGTAGCCTCAGAACTGATGAATCCAAATCGATGCCATCTTCACTTATCAGAAACATCTTCATGCCGTCCATTGCGAGTCGCATCTCGTCTTCACGTTTAGTGACATTCCCACAATAACCTGAGATAACCTGCATCAGAAATAAGTAATTAGTTGTCAAGCTATCATTACCCGAGTTGTCAAGCTCTCATTCTGGCTTAGGCACAGCAAGGGAATTGCTTCGGAATGAGACGTGACAGGGCTTTGCTACTGCCGAGGCGTCCAGCTGCTGTGTCAGGTTTTCGCGGCTGCGCTTCATCGCTGTCCAGTGCGTGTTCACGTTGGTACCGCGTGCTGTTCAGCACAATGTCCGACGTTTCGCTCCGCCCGCTGGGAGCTTCGTCAGGGATTTTAAAGGAGAATGCGCGGAGTGAAACGTGGCACTGTGCGACGAGTTGAGACACTTTATTTAACAATCTCGTGTTGGCGGCTTGTTGAGGCCTTCATCCAGCAGTGGATTGAGCATGGCTGACGATGATAACTGTAATAGGATATAATCCATGCCGTGTCAAATTACATTGCATTCACTGCATCCTATGTGTATTCCTTGTGAAGAAAAATAGTGCGTAAAGGACACGTTCGGAATGAAAAAGCCAATCTGAAAGCGGGGAATGGACTGCAAAGGATATATTATTTTACCACACAGGCAAAAACATGTTTTACTTCACCGCTGGTGCCAACGCGGGGATCGCACTGAACATCTCAGATGCGTTGGCTCAGTGGCGGTAAGGGAGATCAATAACGTTAGGGAGTCACGTGGGCAGATTGGTGCCTATAACCTCGATCCGCCTTGCCACATGGAATGTCAGAACCATGCACGAGACCTCCAAGACAGCACAAGTCCTCAGCGAGATGGAAGGCGTTCAATCTCGCGACACCCTGGGGATGAGTGAATGTCGCTGCACCGGCTTTGGACTTAATGTGACGAAGGACGGATCGCTGGTGCTGTACGCAGGCCGTGAGAACACCCACAGGCATGGTGCCCTCCGGGCAAGAGGAGACCAGAGAGGCCAAAGAAAACCACCTGGCGAAGAACCGTCACCGAAGAGCTTGGTCAGATGATCCTCTCAAGGGGAGAGGTACAGCATGCAGCCGAGGACAGAAAAATATGGAGAGAGCTCATTGTAGCCGTATGTCCCATAGGGGATGAAGAGGAGTACGTAAGGAGATAAGCAGGGACAAAACGACTAATGTACGCCCATTGTACATTTTCCTTAGCTTTTGTGCTGGGATGTATTTTGAGCGTGGACGTGACTTTATGTTGAAAACGAGGATGAAAGGTACACAGAGTATTTGAGAATGAAATACTTGCTTTCTCCCATTATTTATCCCCCCCCCTGCACACATCTGTTCATTAGCTTTCATTCTATGTTGAACAGGGCCAATGATCAAGGAGAGAGATGGAATGGCAGCCATGGGGAATGGAATAACCTCCTGGAGGCCACCAGCCGAGGAGACGGGGCAGTGTAATCATTTCGTGGGGACATATCTTTGGTAAAACCCAAAATCTTGGAGTCGACAGAGTGGTCTTACACGTAGGCTTCCGCGAAAAATATCATCCGCATTATACGAAACGTCGTACTCGGATTGTGAATGTTGTGGATTTGCCCTCCAACACACCGGTGAGCTATGCTAGTAACACGTTCTGTTTACGTGACAACCCGTACTAATTGGCTGTGTCGGATAGTGGCGGGATTAACGACACATTTATAGGTACGCGATTTAACCCCAAAAACACCTCGATTATCGACATACTGTAGTGGTGTTGTGCGGAGGCAAAAGCGCAACTGATTAAAAAACCGCTGTTGGAAACGTTGTTCAAATGACATGCTTGGCCATGACTTTTCTAAGTAACTTTAGGGCCACGAAACTCACGTGCAAACACTTAAAAATGTCATTCACCCTCCATTAAAGGCGAATGATTCGTGCAAAGGCGCAACATTTATTTGTTATACATGCATCAGTTAGTTCCCTAGGCTGTATTTTACGACACCATGCACTGCCTCTCCCTCTGGAGCTTTGTAAAAGCAATTGTGTTAAGGGTCGCACGAGATATATTAAACGTGTGTAGTTAAACTTTTTTAGTTTGAAGCTGTTTAAGGCTGCGATGTTTCACGAGAAAATCACATTCTAGCCATGAGTGCTTACACGACTCGTCGGATGTTTCTGTGGACCTGACAAAATCTCACTGAAATCCTGAGCTGGTGAACTCCAATTCTCCAATCTTAATCTCAAACCCGTAACCCTTATCCCCTAATCCTGACACTATCAAATTAGCATGCCATCCCTGGGAGAGAACCTGCCATCTGCTTGTGTGAAGATGTTAAAGATCCCATGAGACTCTTGACAACAGAAAGTGATTGTCTTCTCATAGCTGCATTAGCACAACATTTATCTCCAATCCATCTGCCTTGTAGGTCACTTAGATTTATGTATTGTGATCGAGCACTCTGGCACTAACAAAACATAACTCAAAATAATCAATCACCTAACTGTGGAGTATATAACAAAATTAAAAGCGGACAATGGAGACTTCACAAAAATCCGTTTCTCCACGTAAACATTTTCAAAGTAGTTTTCTTACACAGCCCATCGGCCGCACGGCCTTCTGGGAGCGCGTCGTTTCAGGAAGCGTTGTTTCAAGAGACCCAAACTCGAGAGCAGCTTCGACGCACCGTGTCTCATCAGGAGAGCCAGGCTTGCTTGAACCAATCTAGATTTGAAGCTTTCGTGACTGCAGGAATCCATACTCTTTGGTTCTTACGGGAAAGTCACCAATGCTTTGGAACTGCCGATCTTACGGGCAAGAATCTCTTCTTGTCGACACAGCCGAAACCGTTGATGCCATGTGTGTGTATATATATATGTACGTTGTAATAGCGAGGGGGGAAGAGTGTAAAGAAAATGTATGTGCCATTGTCATGGATCAATGTATCGTTGCATGTGCTGCAGTGGTGATGCTGTGGTTAGCGCACTATACCGTGGACCCGATAAACCTGAGTTCAATTCCACAGCCGTGGGCTGGCATCAGTCAAGAGACATCTGCATCTGTTGTAGGTGCCCTCTCCTTTCTGCAACTTGCACTGACCAACGTGGTGAAGTATGGTCAACAAAAATGTATCCCATACCGATCCAGTTTGGGGGAGGTTTTAATCCTGCAATGGATTTGCAAACAACGTTTTAATGTATTCTTATTTGATTCATTGCAAAGTCTTGAATGCAAAGTCTTGAATGCTCGACTGAACTATGTCATTTTAAATCAGAGGAATAAGTGCGCTGGTAACATAGTAGTAGCCGTTATGCATGTTTATTTGATGCTGGCAAATACGCAATCTCTGCGGCTGTCCGGCGAAGGTGCCACGGTTTAGATGTGTGGCTGCAAACGAGATTACACGATATTACGCAAAAAAAAAACATTTGATATAACAAAGACGTAAATAGAATTTCAATAAAAATGGAAATGTCATCAAACGAGTGGGTATGCTCAGTGAATGAATAATCATTGTCTTGCGTGATGCATACAGAATTGGCTTCATTCTGTGCCCACTCCACAGGCCTCTTGGATGATCCCGTGGTGTCACAGTGAGCACCATTGGGCTTTGCAATCCAGAGGATGCCACTTTGATTTGATCTCGAGCGGCAGTCGCAACAACAACGATCAGAGCCCTCCACACTGCTGGCTTGATCTGAAGTAGTCACCCCAAAGCCCAGACCTTGAAGTATTCTCCTTGATAAATGTCAGTAAAGGTTTTGTTTAAACAAATCCTGGGAGTTAAAATAAAACGTTATATCGAAATGTTCAGTGCAAAAGCCTTTGTAGAGCAAAAATTTAAGTCGGTCTTCTTCATAATTACTAAACATTGAAATGTATTTTTGGGTGTTTTTTTTGTACATAAAACATCATTGCATGCACTTGTTATGTTTATTTTTTTCCGCTGTTATCAGGAAGCCAAAAATTAAATGAGATTGGCAAGCACATAATACTCTATTTAATTGCGGACATGGCCCTATGATTTGCAGTAGATTTATGTACTAGGCACACGGTTAATTGAAAAGGAATAATTTTCCACGTGAAAAAGTCCTGGGCGGATCCTTGGTGATTTATACGGTCCGGCAGGATGTCTTTAATCAACCCCTGCGCTTAGCAACAACGGCAGCGGCTCTGCCACACACACACACACGGATGGATGTCCCAACAATTCCACTGAGTGAAGCTTGTTGGCATCATTGACGTGGTGTGCGCAGAGTGATGCTGATAACCCTTTGCCGAAGCAAGGCATCAAGACTCTACATTTGATCTTAATTTTGGAGCTTTCGTGACTGCAGGAATTATTCTTTGGTTCTTTCGGTAAAGTCACGTATAAAGATAAAATAATAAATTAAATAATAGCATACGACGTTTCGATTGCAACACAAGCAATCATCATCGGGTATAAATGGTTAGATTTTATGTTGCTATTTCATTTATACCTGATGATGATTGCTTGTGTTGCAATCGAAACGTCGTATGCTAGTATTTAATTTATTATTTTCTCTTTATACGTGACTTTACCGAAATAACCAAAGAATAACTCTACATTTGCTAGTTTAACGCCATAATGAGCACAGGTGTGTTGGCGCTTGGGCGTAGGTCAAATGCTGACGACGGTGACGAATCACTGCATTTTAAGGGGAATAATCCACGGCTCATGGTCGGTATGTGTTCAGTACTCTATTGTAAGCGACGTGTTACGTTTAATTTTTTGACCGTCAACATCACGAATGAATGGCATCGATGTAGAGCGGCCTTTGCGCGCACGTGCGCGTGCGTGTGTGTCAACTAAGTTGCGCCAAAACCATGAAACCTACACCCACCCCCCCCCCCCGAAAAAAAAATGTCCATGCATACTCACTGATGAGTTCGTGTGTTTTTTTTTACACGCTTTTATTTGTGTTTCTCCGTTGTGATGGGACTTTGTAGGATTAACGTTGGGATTTATAAGGGCACGGGGTGACCAATAAGGTCTGTAATAAGGTAGGGCACTGATAATGGGTTGACAGGTATGATGTCTACCCCTCTAAAGCGTCTATGTACCAGCACTATCCACCTCCTACACAACACAGACGCTTTACAACAGCCACGACTACATACATCAAGTCTACATCGCCTGGTAAGCAGAAAAACCCGCATGCACATACACACACTCGCGTTCACAACACATTCCTGCGGAGGGAGCTGGTAGGAACGTTGGGTTGCTCGGTCAATGGCCAGGGTCAACGGCGGCGTGGTGTATGCCGCAAATATGGCCGACTGTGAGGGCGGGCACAAGCCGGCGTGAGTAGGTTAAACGTTGAGTTTTATAAGGGCACCACGGGGTGACCAGCCCCTCCCCACCCAGCCCCCACCCAGCCCCACCCTCCCCACCCAGCCCCTCCCCACCCAGCCCCTTTCCACCCTCCCCACCCAGCCCCTCCCTCCCCACCCAGCCCCTCATTGCACGACGGACGGACGGACACAATTATCCCCTGTGGGGCTGGTGTAACCAGGAGGTTCCTACCAGGATTATGTATGTGTACACACACCACTACACACATTATATTAATACTCACTTCAATCACTACACACAGTTGCACCCTCCAACAACTTACAGCCTTGGACTTATTCTTAGGTTTTTTCGGTAAAGTCACGTAGGTAAAACATCAAAATTAATGAAAATAAAATTAAAACAAAAATCACGACGTTTCGGAGGCAACACAAGTCTCCGTCATCAGGTGGGACCGTCACAGCCAGATTAACTTCACTAATTTGCGGATTTGTTTTCACGTGCCAACAACGGTTACAAATTCGCCTATAAATGATGTAATTACCATTCCCGACGCAGTCATTCACTCTCACACTCACTCTTTACTATTCCTCCTTGATAACTTTGAGCTACGCCTTTCATGTTGCTCATGGAAAAACCTTCACCAAAGCCGATTACACTAATTGATGCCATTTCTACTGCAATGGCTGCACCTACAACCAATGAAATTATTGCCCACCAATAAGCACGGCAGCTTGCAAACAGCACTACAATATACATTTTCTCTCCCCCTGCCGCTCTCTAAAATGTTTTACTAGGATTGTCAAAACTTCCAATTTCTCTCCCACTTGCCGCTCTCATTAACATGCTAATGTATCTGCTCCCCCCTCTCTCTATATATATAAATGCCTCGTCACAGAGGCGTTGTTTCTCTGTATCTCTGTGTGTGTCTCTCTGCGTGTGTGTGTCTCTCTGTGTCTCTATCTCTGTGTGTTTGTCTCTCTTTCTGTGTGTCTCTCTCCGTGTCTGTGTTGTCTTTCTCTCTCTGTATGCGTGTCTCTCTCCGAGCTTGCATTCATTCACACCTGATGACGATTGCTTGTGTTGCAATCGAAACGTCGTATTCTATTATTGATTTTTTTGTCTTTCTTACGTGACTTTACCGAAAGAACCAAATAGCACGACAATAGGTGCCTACCATCGAGCCTAAAGAAAAAGTCTACTTTTTCATACTACCCTCACTTCAATCTTGATTTGAGGCTTTCGTGACTGCAAGAATACACACTCTTTGGTTCTTTCGGTAAAGTCACGTAGGTAGAAAATAAAAGAAATCACGACGTTTCGGGCGCAACACAAGCGTCCGTCATCAGGTGAGAAAGCATGGTCTGCTGCTGAGGCAGACTGTTTTAAAAGGTTTGACATGGGTGTAGCCCAAGGGTGATAAGGAGGAGGTCGCTCTTCTTCCTTACGGTTACATGCTAATTTCTCACATTAACATCATGCTAACCTCTCACATTAACATAGCAACTTCCGTGCCCTCGTCGAGGAGGCCGCTCTCCTCCTATCTTACAGTTCCATGCTAATTTCTCACATTAACATCACTAGCCCCGGCCACTTCTTTATGACCCTTGGGCTACACCCATTTCAAACCTTGTAAAACAGTCTGCGCCTCAGCAGCAGACCATGCTTTCACACCTGATGACGGACGCTTGTGTTGCGCCTGAAACGTCGTGATTTATTTTCTTTTATACCTACGTGACTTTACCGAAAGAACCAAAGACTATCCTCGCTTCATTTACCCTTCTGATCCATTAGTTGAAATTGCTTCCATGGCTACTTCTTGCAGCTACTGCCATACATACGCAATGACACGGAAAGGAGATCATACAGGGCTACGATGCAACAGTGGCGAGGTTCAGCTGCCTACAATTAGTGACGCTCCACCAGCCCCTTCACGCATTGCTGAGACCCGTGCAAAGCCTGGCAACTTAGCTAGTTTAATACTGGTAGGAACCTCCTGGTTACACCAGCCCACAGGGGATTATTCTGTCCGTCCGTCCGTCGTGCATCCAAAAATGGGAGGGGTCGGGGCTGGGTGGAGAGGGGAGGGTGGGATGGGGAGGGTGGGGAGGGGCTGGGTGGGGAGGGTGGGGCTGGGTGGGGGGTGGGAGGGGTGGGGCTGGGTGGGGAGGGTGGGGAGGGGCTGGGTGAGGAGGGTGGAGAGGGGCTGGGTGGGGAGGGTGGGGCTGGGTGGGGCAGGGTGGGGAGGGGAGGGTGGGGAGGGGCTGGGGTGGGGAGGGTGGGGAGGGTGGGGCTGGGTGGGGGGTGGGAGGGGTGGGGCTGGGTGGGGAGGGGCTGGTCACCCCGTGGTGCCCTTATAAAACTCAACGTTTAACCTACTCACGCCGGCTTGTGCCCGCCCTCACATTCGGGCATATTTGCGGAATACACCACGCCGCCGTTGACCCTGGCCATTGACCGAGCAACCCAACGTTCCTACCAGCTCCTTCCGCAGGAATGTGTAATATATCTTCAGCGACTGCGTTGACACACGGGCAAGAAAGGAAAACCGGCTGAAATGCTTCCCCAACGTTATTATTGAGCACTTGCTGTGTAAATGTTAAACGATTAGCGCTCGGAGTGCGAGAAACTGCTCTGCTTCGTCAGACAAGGAGACGGAATGGAAGATCGAGGGCGGTTTTTTTTTTTAAAGTGTCATTTGTAGTTTTCCGTTCGTCATTTTAAGCTTTTGCAATTTTGTTTACGTGATTGTTTTCAGACCAGATTTTGCGGATAAATGAACACGGTTTCCTTTTGTAAAAATATATAAATAATCTGTAACCAATGTACTAATGTAGACAATCTAGACATCTTTAGAATAAATATTTAAGTCAATTTAAGTTCTTAATGCATATTCGGTTCAAATTACTACACGTGCAGTTTCCTTTCAATCACACTGCTAATTGTAGCTCCCTTTCACTACTTTTGACTGGATCATTTTAAAGGACAATTATTTTCTCATTACAATTAAATATTCCCAAAGAGGACTGCAAATAATGTTCAAAATATTAGAAATACACACGTCGTGTATATATTTGTTTCACCACGCTGTCACGTGATATTACCTTGTTGGAAATGTAATTTTGAAACCGTTTTAACTTGATCCTTCGACAAATGCGCAGCTTATTAAATGTTCATTCATAAGTAGCTTGCGAAGTACGCTGCACTTTCAACAATTCCCGGTCGCCTCTAACGTCAGTCCTGGGCTTCACCACCCCCCACCTAGTCAAGAGCCGCATGACTCACAGGGTTATACCTAATAAATGAAACTGAAACGTTCACCAACATGCACTGGCAAGCGTGGTGAAACATGGTCCAGCACAACCCTCCGTGTATGATGCAGCCGTTGGGAGCTCAACCATCCAACAATGGATGGGTGCCACGATGGAGAGATATTCACTATCTCGCCTGCTATACAGGAGCGCGTGGGTTCGATCCCGACACTGACGCCTGTATATGCTCTCCCCCATGGTCGCGTGGATTTTTCTCCAGGTTCTCCGGTTTTTCCCTCCATGATTCCACCCCTCCACATTTAGAAACATGCGTCTCGAGGGTATTTGTCTGCTCTAAAGTGCCACGTGACAAGCCGCTTCGTTGGGCTGTCATTTGTGGCCAGGTCGCTTCTGAAAAAGAGCTGTATATCTCAGCGGGCCTTACCTGGTGAAAGAAAACTAGTTTGTAGTTTAATGGATAAGCAAAGGACTGTGAACTGAATAAAAGTTATACGGGTAGGAACCTCCTGGTTACACCTGCCCACAGGGGATTATTGTGTCCGTCCGTCCGTCGTGCAGGGAGGGGCTGGGTGGGGAGGGGTAGGGTGGGGAGGGGCTGGGTGGGGAGGGTGGGGCTGGGTGGGGAGGGGAGGGTGGGGAGGGGAGGGGCTGGGTGGGGAGGGTGGGGAGGGGCTGGGTGGAGAGGGGCTGGGTGGGGAGGGTGGGGCTGGGTGGGGGTGGGAGGGGTGGGGCTGGGTGGGGAGGGGCTGGTCACCCCGTGGTGCCCTTATAAAACTCAACGTTTAACCTACTCACGCCGGCTTGTGCCCGCCCTCACAGTCGGGCATATTTGCGAAATACACCACGCCGCCGTTGACCCTGGCCATTGACCGAGCAACCCAACGTTCCTACCAGCTCCCTCCGCAGAAGGAATGTGTTAAATTCTAGCATGTGGTCACCTTAATCATTTATACTTTGTGTTGTACATCTTTCAGGAGTCGAATTCGCCAGTCACACTGAAATCAACTCCGTAGTGACGCGGTGAAGCTTGTAAGAAGCAAAACTCAACACACAGCCCAACCCCAAAGTAAAACCACACCTGGATTACAATCATCATCAGTTAAAATGCATCCACTGCTGAATGAATGCCTCCCAAAGCCACCGCTCTCCTGCGATGTGCATTAGATTGCGTACGCTCAATTAATAGCACAAATGTTTTCGCTGGACCTCGTGTTACTGTAGACCAGTGGTTCTTAACCTTTACTGCAACCTTGCACGCCTGTGGTTGACCAAACAAAGTCGTTGTACTTACGTGCCCGTGCCTGATTTGTGTTTCGATTATTGACGTCGTGCAAAAAAATCAGCCATGCCTCGCACTCCCAGGGGGGGGGGGTGCGTCCACCCCAGGTGAAGAACCACCGTTGTGGAGGCTCCAGATTGCAAAGTTTACAAATGGGTGTGCAGGACGTGTAATCCGTGCCTGTATGGGGGGGTGGGGGGGTGGGGAAGGGGGGGGGGCGTCGTGATTGCAACTGTGCACGTATGTGAGTGGTGGGTGAGTCAGTAGGGAGCGGTGGCGCAGCGGTTAGCACACTGCGGCACGGCTCCCCAATGCGAGTAGAATACTAATAAGATGTTTAGACTGCAGGGGGGAAAGGTGATTTTTTTTTTATGTAAAGCAGTGAGGGAGAGAAAAAAAATTCTGATTGAAAGGTAGTGGCAGATGGCCTGAATGTCTATTTCATAAACTCCGTGCGTTCCAATGGCCTCACAACTTATGCAATATTTATGTCAAGTGCAGATTGAACCTTGTTTTTATGTTCAAGCCAAATGAAACAAATGAAATCAAAACGCAGCATTCTGTCGCATAATTCTTAAAAAGAACGTGTGTGTTGGTGTTCTTTTAAAGGCAAAGCAATAACAATGTTAACATATTCACATATATTCATATGGCATAATATCCGATGGGATATGGCCTTGTTGTTGAGTAATGATAATTTATTTACATATCCCAAGTGGGCTGTCTTTAGCTTGTGATGTCATATTGCAAAAGCCTATTTGCATGCATATGTGTATACATGATGAAGATGATTATCATACTTTGTATACATATATGAATAATGTATACTGTACTGTATACACTTTACATTAATTCCAAGCAGCCACGATAGGCATCCAATTTAATATATGGCGATTAAACCCGAGTATTATTTCAATTTTGAACCCCACTGAGATACAATTTTATTTAATACTTCAAATGGCAAAATCTATCTGATAAAATATATATATATATCCTTGTTCGTAACCAAGGGAAAGACTTTACACAATCATGGAAATATTCTGAAGCAGTGATCCTTGGCACCGTTGCCCCTAACCTCGAACCACGAACCTTCACCCTAGCCTCGAACCCATATCCTCTACCCGAAACCCTCACCCCTAATCTACATCTATAACTCCGTACCATAAACCTTAGTCCTATCCCTTAACCCTTACCCCAGACTCTAACCCCCGAATCCTAACCCATCCCCTAACCTTATACCATAACCCTAACCTTAAATCCATAACCATGAAGCATAACCGCTAACCTCTAACTCTGCAAACACATTTTATAAATAGTTGACATATTTCGAGAAGAGGCCTGATGGCTCGTTGGGACATTCCATCTACAGGAAAGCAACCCACACGGATTCCTATCTAAAGCCTGACTCCCACTACCATCCAGCCCAGAAGAACTCCCTCATCAAAACGCTACACCATAGGGCCCGCTGCATCTCCGACCAGCGCCACCTAGCCTGTGAACTCGAGCACGTACACCAAGACCTCAAGATGAATGGATACTCAGACCGCACAATCCGCAAAGCTGTATCCCCAACCATGGGGAGACAACCATCTGAGGATCCAATCAAAACCATCACCTTGCCATACATAGCAAGTGTTACCAAAAATATATCAAAAATTTTAAACAAACACAAGATTCAGGTCTGATTAAATACAGTACACAAAATCCGTGATTTGATCCCATCTGTGAAGGATGTCATTCCTGACATGCAATACCCTGGTGTCTACAAACTAAGTTGTGTCTGCGGCAGCAGTTA
Source organism: Lampetra planeri (assembly GCF_965212315.1). Taxonomy (NCBI): domain Eukaryota; kingdom Metazoa; phylum Chordata; class Hyperoartia; order Petromyzontiformes; family Petromyzontidae; genus Lampetra; species Lampetra planeri. The sequence goes on from NC_136131.1 coordinate 5,563,245, forward strand.
CATTGGGGAAACGAAACGACATGTCTCGGACCGTGTTCGCGAACACAAGGCAGGTTTGAAACACGGCAGAACCAATACCTCTGCCATGGCTGATCATTGTTATAATGGAGTGGGCTCGCACGATATTGTTTTTTTCCGAGACCAAGGTACTCTGAAAACCTTCGGGCTACCATCAAAGATTTGTCCATGAAGCCATCCAGATATATAAACACAGAGACAATTTCAACCGAGAAGATGGGTATGAGCTGAGCAATCATTGGAAGGACGTTATTAACCAAGCAAAGTCGTAAGTTGCTGTGGTGCTTCCATTCTTCCCTGCCGTTTGGCTGTCTCCGACTCTCTGAGTTGCATTGCCCTGTTAGGTGCCTCTCCATTAAGGGGCTGTGGTCTCACTAACATGGCTACCTCTGCTCCCTTAGCCTCGATGTATCGATGGTTCTGGCTGTGTGATGGGCTGTGTGTCTCACTGGCGTGACCACCGTTGTGGTGGTTCTCTTGCGTGGACGCCCTTGCCTCTCACAGCGCAGTTGGCAGCGCCGCAGCTTGTGTTACACATTGACATTACCTTTCTAATCCCCCTAATCTCCCTGCCTAATCTCTCCCAGCAACATAGTGCTGATCTCCCATCAACACTGCTGTTGTGCGCATATGCTGGGACGATACTCTTATGCGGCGACAAAAGTTATTTTCATGCTAATCTCTCTCCCTAATCTCTCTCTCCCTTATCGCCCTCATTAACACAACTGACGTGCTTGCGTCTGGGGATGGAACTCCTTTCCAGCTCAGACCCCGCCTGCTTACCCTTCGCCACATATATAGCCTCTTGTTGTAACAGCTCTCTCGCTGGTTCAGCAGTTCCACTGCTGGATATTTTTTCCGCCTGAGGACGACCGCTTGTGTAACGATCAAAACGTCGTGATATATTATTCTTTTTTTATTTTCTACCTACGTGACTTTACCGAAAGAACCAGAGTATGGATTTCTGCAGTCACGAAAGCTTCAAATCAAGCCTGAAAGCAAAATATGTGAGGATTGAAAAGGTCCGCTCATGGGTAAGCATACCCCAAGCAAGGTCGTGATTGTAAGACAATCTGCTCTAAAATGTTAGGCCTCTTACCTCACCTTGCGCCGATATAACTCCATCTTTATTTGTTGACATTCACAGGAAACAAGGACTCCTTGGTAATTTTCCACAAACATGGGGCGGAGACAGCTATTATTTATCTCTCCCCGCATGGAAATGGACTTCGCGGCAAGTGTGCAAACCTATCAGTATATCCAGCTGATCGGCTGCGCTTTGTTGGTTACCACTTTTTACTCCTTCATACATTCATAATTCATGTCTTTCCTTTTCACGGGTCAGTAGCTATAATCTGAAGAAGTCTTGCTCATGGAACAATGCCGCCTAATCCTAGATAGGCGCTTTAATTATTTCCTTCTTTACTCCTGGTGATTTCTTTGGTTCGCATAAGCCCGCGTGATTACTTTTTACCTATCGGAAATACCCATAACTTATCATACGAACAAAAAAAAACTGTTTTGGATTTATATTCTTTTTAAATGCAACCACATGTCAAGATGCTGCACAAATCCAGCAGCTGTGGGACATGCATCATGGGGAGCATCTGTAGCCTATATCTTTTGTTCCTTAATTCGTTTATAAAAGTGGCGTTGGTGTAATAGTCAGTACATGGGTTGAGGAGGACTTCATCCACTAATTGATGTGATCATGGATGATTATGATGATGTTGACATACCATACAGCCTTTTTAATAAACAACATGGCATAAATATCCTGCTGTGGTGTAATGGTCAGTGCACTGGTCTTGCAACCTTGAGGTGATCAGTTCAATCTCTCTCTCTCTGCTTCTGTCCATCTAGCAATATTAATTGGGAAAACCACAGTTAGTCCATTGGCAGATCGTGCACGGTGGGGTAAAGTATGGGTACTGCCACCTCTTCTCAGTTGCCTGGCCAGTGTGAAAGTGTCGGCTAAAATACCCTGTCGAGAAGCTCGCTAAAGCTCCGAGGGCCAAGCCACCAACATTGGTGTGACATATGTACGTATACAATAATAACAATAAAATCATCAATAAATCCCAATAGTCTTTTTCAGGAGATGGGATGTTGGCTATCAACAACAAGGCAACTCCTATGACTAATTGGGAATGGGACGCAAGCGTAGGATTGATCACCCTGTCGCTGGCCGCCTTTGGGGAGGGTGTATAGTATGAAAGGCCGAAACACCCTAGGAACCATAGGTTCACTACTGACGATGAGCTCCCCAAATTTCACCAGGTTCACTGTTCATGAACTCTTGGAAGTGCTTGCACAAAGGATAGTAACATCTCATCCTGTGTTCTTGGAATCATACATTGTGATGATCGGGGAAGCATGTGAAGTTTGCATGTTCTCCCCGTGGTCACGTGGATCTTTCTCCGGGTCCTCCGGTTTTTCTTTCTTGTTTAGAAACACGCGTTTAAGAGTATTTGGCTGCTGTAAATTTCCACGCGATAAGCCATTTCGCTTGGTTATTATCTTTTTGGGCCAGGTTGCTTCTGAAACAAATCTATATCGCTCGGTTTTCCCTTACCAGGTAAGCTTTTTGTTTATAGTTTTACCGGTGACACTGACCAGCGTCGCGAAAGTCTGACCAAATAACCTCATTCGCATCAGTCTATCATTCGCATCAGTTTATTACTCGCATCAATTTATTATTTGGTGGTTGTTGTTGTTTGACTTGCATCCCACTGGGATATTTGCACAGGGTTGGTGTATGGTGATTTTTTTCTGCAATATTTTGCTGTCTTTTCTTGGATTTTCTGTTTGCACTTAGTCACATAGTCACTTTAAGATGTTTTATTGTTCATGTTTTTGTTTGTTGCGGTTGCACCCGATTCAAGAGCCGAATGGCTCACATGGCTATACCTAATAAATGAACTTTGAACTTTGAACTTTGATTTGGCAGAGGATTAACGAAGGGCCGTGCACGTACAAATAAATTATCCTTGAATGCATTTACTGACGGACAAGCGCCACTTTCCGTACTTTTTTTCTCCTTCCTTCCCATTTTGACCTCGTCATTATGCACAGACATGTAAATAATTGTAACCGCAATCAACTTTTAATTGCCCACAATCCTCTAGTCAAACTAAACCGCGTGCTCAGCGTCTCGTCAACAAATTGACCTCGCAATTCCAAGCAAGCTAAACACATCAAACTAAAGTAATTGTGTTTGTGCTAAGCAAAGCATGTATTCCAAATATTATATCAGTAAGGTCTATTTTATTAGCATACGCTAATCCCATATTAGTATGCAGAGCTTATGTTCTTGAAGTATGTTTGTTTCAAAATTTAATATAATATAATAAAGTGCACTTAATGCATTTCTATTTGCTCTTATAACTGCATTACTGCCCATGAATTGAAAATTATCTCATCACGTCAACGTTATTAAATGCCAAAGCGAATTAATGAGTTCACGCTAATCTTATTCAATTAGCTGTAACACTAATAGCTGAGTCATCATGACTTGCACACAGACCTATCCCGATGATGCTGAAATCATGTCACCTCCCTCTGCCCCATGTCTTGTTGCGGATACAGAACATCAAAATGCCAGGTCAGGACGTGGTATTTCGTCTCGGTGTAGGATACTCTAAGAACCTCACCAGTTCAATTTCGATTTAAAGCTTTCGTGACTGCAGGGATTCATCTTCTTGGTTCTTTCGGTAAAGTCACGTAGAAGGGAAGTAAGAAAATAATAAAAAATAAAACATAATAAAATAATTCTCACGACGTTTCGGCCACAACGCAAGCAGCCGTCCTCAGGTGAAGACCACGTCTGTCAGACGCTGTCTCCCCGACAAACCTCACCAGTGTGTTAATCCCACTCCTAGTAGCACTGTAATCGGGAAAGGTAAAGTTGTAGGCGCAGCCCTGCAATGGCTTGCCCAGCCACTGCTGGTGGAAGGGCCTCCGCTAGAAGGTCCTCTGGAGGGTACATCATCCGACGCTTTCACATTTGGCCAAGATCTCTTGGGCAACGTGTGAGTGCCCACATTTTACCGCACCATATCCGGACATGCCAATCGATAAACTGTGGTGTATCGTTTCATTCTGCTAGGTGGACAAAGGCGACAGAGAGAGGGGATTGAAGAAAGATGCCAATAGTACAAACTACAGGAAGATCAAGTCAAACCTCTGGATTGCAATGCCAGTGTGCTGCTCACCATTACACCGTTCCAATCGTTATTTGGGTGGACTGATGGACAATTGGTATCGAAGTGCGCTTATGAGCCTGGTGGCAATGTCAAGTGGTATCCAAGCCAGTCCTGGGCTTTCTCTGCATCAACCTTCACTGACCAGTGTGGTGAAGTATGGTCTAACAACCCCCCACCCCAATGACTGACATGGCATGGGAGGCCTTTATCCAGGAGTGAAATAGCAGCGTGTTTGCATTTATTTTTGTTTATGTATATTAGCCCCTGACCAGTGTGGTGAAGTATGGTTAAATTATCCCCCGTGGCCAGCAAGGCACGGGGAAGGTCCTCATCTAGCAGTAGATTGACAACAACGGACTGCACGTGATGGACACAAAATAACCCATTGAACGTAAGGAGCAGCGCCCATCATTAATATTGCTAGTTACTGCGCTAATGAATATCTCCCTCATTCATTCAGTTTAGCAAGTGGAGCGATAGAGAGGGCCCGGGGAACGTTTCTTTTTTTTTTTACAAACAAACCCCCTTTAAAAAATGTTCCCTTAAGATAATTGCAAATTTGAACAAAAGATAAACTTCGTGGATCATTTGTGTGGTGAGAGGGCCTTTGCGAGATTCGGCCCCACGTGATGTGATTTGGGTGGTGGAAAAAAATCTTCCTGGGGGGATCTACGAAGCAACATCCCAGATGGTTGTTGCGCTGTGATGACAATTGGCTTTTCCACCCTGTTAGCTGCGCGACATTTGTGCAAATGCCAAAAAGGGGGAAGGGGGGCGGGAGGGGAAAGGAGGTGGTTATATTTTTCTAGTATTTTTATGTAATGCGTTTGATTTTATTCATGCGTCACCTCAATGGTTCCTAATTTGAGAATAAGCCTAATTGTTTGTTGAAATGCCATTTCATCGAATTAATCTGCATCTACCCCTCCTCTGAGAGACTTAATGAGAGGATACGAGAGAAACCAACACGAAGAGGAGTGAGGAAACCACATCTGTACCGGATTACTTTGATTCAGATTGTGCATTAAATCGCATCGTTAGGAGAGTTCCACTTACACTAATTTCTATACGCATGAACGCCTTTGCAAAAAAATGTGAAAATTTACTTCGGCACTGATTCGCATCATTTGAGCAAAGAAGATCAGACGGGAGGCACCAGTGTATTAATGTTTCTGTTTTTTGTTGTTCTACATACAATATCTTCTTGCTGTTCCCTTCACTGTGGTGCCCAGCAAGAAAAGCGATAGCCTCCCTGAAACGGACATCAGTTGCACCCGAATCAAGAGCCAAATGGCTCACAGGATTATTAGAAATAAAATAAAATGAAACTGAAAACTGAAACGGACATCGGTGTAATCGCATTCTTCACACCGCCCTTAGACAGAGACATGTGCGAGCTTCCAAAAAGCAAAGTTGTGCTTTGTTTTTAAAATCTGTCACCTTGCATCATCGTCAGAGCGTGCAACAGCCATCTCACTCGCGCGGAGCCCTACTTTCATCGCTGCCGCGTGCAGTAAATAAACGCGAGGTTTATTTCAAAGAACACAGGACCATTTCGTGGTTGTTATGAAGCAATGTGCATGTCGAGCTGCAGATTTTACAACAACAAAAATAGCACACTCGTCAACAGCACTGCCTTTAAATATAATGAGAGAAATATATAATAGGCAAATTTTCAGGCAATGGCCATTATGACGCGCTATAAGGTAGGGCCATTACCCGCAACATTGATGATTATATATTTTTTTATTGTAAGGCTACAGTGTTGTTGACGAGCGTGTTGAGTTTATTTTATTAACCATGCTTGTGCCCAGGAGTGGTGCACAATCACCGACTGATTCGTACTAAGATATATGTAACAAAAAAATTAACCCGTAAAAACAAAGTTTTTCACTATAAATCCTTTATATGCGTGGCGGCTAGAGTCCTCTCGTCCTCTGGCTTGAGATGACTGCCACCTATGGGTCAGATGATTGCCTGCCACCATTAAGCAATTGGTAATTAAATATAATTTTTTTTCCTAAAAAGTGTAAAATTTTGGAGAAAAAAAATTTCACTAAAATAAATTGTCACGCACAACGAGTCTGTGTGCAAAATGTCAGCTTGATTGGATCACGGGAAGTGGGTTAAAAAACGACCGAAAGATTTGCACGGTCGTAAGCGCGCAAGCAAGCAAGCAAGTGAACTTAATATAAAGGATTTAAAAAACATTCTCCTCGTCATGATTTTCATTGCACAAGCTTGTGGTGGACAGTTGTGATTCATCATGTATTGTTTATGCAAGCGCCCGTGAGAATATGGTTTATTTGATCTGCACTCTTATTTAATTTACTTTCCGATTGTACAGATTTTACACGAGGCAACCTTGTATGTATGTATGTATTACTTTGAACTTCTTTCGCACCGTACGTAGCCAATCGCGCTCATCGGAAGTGTGGGAGAAGGACAACGAGCAAAACACAAAAGGCAGTTCTAAATAAATGAGTTTACAATTTAGATATAAAAGTGCATTGCTCAAGTGGCTTCCTAATATCGGAAGGAAGAGAGTTCCAGACGGCCGCAGAAGCGCATCTGAAAGTGCGCGATGCAGTCTTTGTTCGCTGGGCAGCAGCTAAAAGCCGCTGCTGCGATGATGACCGGAGTTCGCGTGATGATTCCTGCTCCTTGGCGAGATCGGCAAGGTATTGTGGTTCATTTATGGCAAGCACTCTGTGTGTAATGAGCGCGACCTTTTCATGTATTCGTTTGTTAACTGGAAGCTAATGCAGTTCGGCGAGCACTGGACGGACATGGTCGGGTCTTGTGGTACCCGTCATGACACGTGCCAAAGAACCTTCCTCGTGTATGAGGCGCGTGTGTAGTGGGGTAGTGAAGAGGCCATCACTTATTTGGCCATAATTGTGGTAAGCTGGTAAATTGGCTCGTGAGAAAATTTGAGAGTGTGATTGTCAAGCCATCTCTTTCGTCGTTTCAGCAGGTGCAAGGTCAGCAATAGATTTTTTTGTTTCCAGCTAAAATGGATATCAGTGTCAGGAAATTATTTTTTTAATTTTACTTGAAGGTTAGCCAACATCGATTCACGTAGCAGCGCCTCTCATCAAGGTAAACGCTTGTCACGTGCCGACTTTCCTGCACCAACAAACGTCCACTTTGCCCTTTGTGTTGTTGTTGTTATCAGAAATCTTTCTCGACAATCTTTATGCCAAACGAAAAAAGCCATACGCCAAATGAATGCCGTCACCAAGTAGTCATTAACCGTAAATCAGGGGTAGGGAACCGATGGATGCGACGCCACCATTTCGAGAAGACCTGCGAACGCCATTTATCCTTTGTTGCGAGCATCTTAGCCGCACTAATTGGGTACTAGAGGGGGAATATTTTCTTCCTGAAACACCGAGATTCTCATTTTAGCGCTCCTCAGTCACTTATGTCACTACAAGGGCCTCTCTACAGACGGTCGGCACGTGCGTTTTCACGTTATTATCGCACAACGCTGAGGTGTGTTTTTGTTCACGTGTGGCCCGCCTAAGGTATTCAAAAGTCATCTTTTGTTCTCAGTCAATCAACAGGTTACCCACATCTATCATAGATGAATCCCTTGTTTTGTTCTCTACAACCCAACAAAGACTGTACAAAAAAAAGCGGAGCATTTCAATCTCCCCGGCTCGTAGGTTTACTTTTTTTATTTGGTGACCAACACAAGTGATGCATAAGACACTTCACTTTCTTTTTGATTGCACACAATTGAAATGTTGTGATATGAAGTACGCTGTGCCGTTATGAGATTTTTTGTTTGTTTGTAAATTCACAATATTAAAATTTCCTGATTCAAATGTTGATCAAACTAAGTGGGCTTGAGGGGGCGGGGCACCATCGGCACGGGGGATGAAGGCCGATGGTCAAGTGGCGTGAGTGGCAGACGAAAAAAATAGAACGTGTCTAAGAGTTAACTATTAACTGTTTTTATTTCATCAGGTAAGGCCCACTGAGCTCTATAGCTATTTTTTTCAGAAGCAACCTGGCCACAAATGATAGCTCAACGAAGTGGCTCATCACGTTGAGATGTATAGCAGCCAAATACTCTAACGCATGTTTCTAAATGTTGAGGGATAAAACGGAATATCCGGAGAAAAGTCCACGCGACCACGGGGATAACATGCAAACTCCAAAATATACACCGGGCGTCAAGGTCGGAATCGAACCCACGATTCCTTCTTAATTTTAGAACTTTCGTGACTGCAGGAATTATTATTTGTTTCTTTCGGTTAAGTCACGTCTAAAGATAAAATAATAAATTAAATTAAATAATAGAATACGACGTTTCGATTGCAACACAAGCAATCATCATCAGGTATAATGAAATAGCGACATAAAATCTAACCAGAAAACTATAGACAGACATATTAGCAGATAGATATCACCAAGATACATAGAGAGAGCAACACAGGTAACAGAGAGAGGTGGTCGTCTCTGTGGGGTGGCCTTAAATAGACAGAGGAGGGCGGACGCAGAGAGAGGGAGGGGGGTTAGAGAAAAAATTAGCATATCAATGAGTGGACAACAAAACGTGGTGCTGCAAGTGCGATGACACGGCAAGCAAACCTGAAAATCAGGAGGACGCACTAAAATTAAATAACCTAGTAAAATATCGAAATGTAATGTAATACAACACAGAGGGTCGGTCAACACACAATTAACGCATAGCCTGGTTGATTACGTATTTCAAAGATTGCTAAGTTAGAATTTAAGTGTGAACATTCCAAAGAGAGGACACAGGCAGAGAGAACAAGATTCCTGTATACCAGGCGAGGTCATGAACATCTCACCGTGCCAAGCACAACCCCTGAGGAGATGGAGGCATGAAATCAGCTCGTGTTGCAGTTGCTTGGTAGATTGAGAGATGGTGGTGGCTTGGGGAGGTCGTCCAGCCGAGGATTGATCATGGCCGATTTCGTTGAAGCAATCTGAGTTTTAAAAATGATCGTTGGCATGGCCATCTGTAAACAGGCGTATGGAATGGAGGTTGTCTGATTGTACATTGAGCTGTGTACACGACTGTCCACCACTCTCCCAAGTCACCGAATTGCTGCCAACTTCAGTTAAATGTGAATGTCAAGAAATGTTAGACGGATGATGATGATGATGATGATGTGTTTATCTGTAGTAGAAATATCTCTCGAGACAAATTCACCGGTGTGCCCCAGCTTTTTGTCACGGGTAAATACTCAAATGTCAGAAGGGTACAGCCCTGCAATTGCTTGGTCACGCCACTATTGGTGCAAGCTCAAGAGGGCTCCTACTCTTCCATGCTGGTCAGAAGTCTGGGGAGTTACCCATCCTTTACCCCACCACGTGTGACATGTTGATCGATTTATACTGCTGGGTGAACGCAAACGGGAGGGATTTAAGAAATGCTCCCAATGTTTAACTGCCACGCAGGGAGGTCGAACCAGTGACCGCTGCGTTGCAAAACGAGTGTTGCTGACCATTACACCACGACACCATGCCTGAGTAAAACAAAATATACCTGCCACGTTGTACGTATTTAAAACAAAAACGCTGCATGGTATGGCATCATCAACATCAGCCACAATCAAGCCACCGCTGGATGAAAGCCTCCCAAACCCGTGGGCATCCCTCAGGGTCATGCGGAGCAACAATCCGTCTGGCGCCCACACACGAGCCCACTCCGTTGCTCCGTCTCCGCGGAGGACGTGCCATACGTGCCACATCTAGAAGCGATTTCAGGCTATTACACTGAAGCGTTAATCCATCCATTCTTAGTGTCAATCAGGACGCAGTCCAGTGCCACTTGAAATATAAAGTCGTAACGCAATGTCATCTTGTTCGGCGCGAGCTGAATACTGAGCATCGCGGAGTTTTTTTTTCCCGAGGGCCCAACTGGAGCAGACACTAAAGCTTTCCAGTCTCACACAACACTCGCGAGCAGTGTTTCTTTTAACTAAAACTTCCCCAAATTTAATTAGCAGTATGCAGTTAAAATAAATTTGGTTTACCGCGAACACTTCGTTGCAGCTCCTTTGACATTGCGTCAAGAGTTCTATCCCTGCATTTGTAAGATACGTCATATCCACTCCCTAACCGGCACTTATATTCATATAATAATCGTAAAGTAAATCAAGCAGAAGTTGTCTTTGCTCTGATTTTCTATTTTCTTCGTACTTTTTTTATATCTGCTTTGTTGTTGCGGTGACCCAGGTCACTCTTGCAAACGAGACTCATCCCTGCCTCTCTGAGCTCTCACCACTCAGGTTAAACGACTTCAATAACCGTTCAGAGCCCCCGTTTGTCAGCCCACGGATGGATGAAGGCCCCCCCACCCACCCCCCATAACGTGTCAATCACCGAGGGGCTCTTTGACCAGACGGTGCAGTTGTTCGCCACGCTGGTTAGCGCAGGTTGGTGAACGTGTGGGGACCCCCAGGCCAGCTCAGATATCACCCGGCACTGACGTTGAACCAGCACTGATATATTTTGAATTGATATTACCCTGCGTGTCTATTGCAATGCGTGCCAAGTTGTTTACTGGTCACATTGCGAATCAGTGTATTCTATGCAAGCAAAAGGAAAGCTAAAGTGGCTCCCTGAATAAACAAAATGAACGCGGTGGCTGAGCGTATCTCCTTTTGGTGGCCATGAGCCGAAAGGAGAAATTTCATTTGTCTCGAAGTGAGACCTGTGGTGGAACTATTTAGTTTTTAACATACATATTGAAAAACGTTTCTTATTCAGCTAATAACTCGACAACCAAAACCTGCCGGAGAATGAGCACTGCGTCAAAAATCAGGAGAGAAAATTTTCACCCTTTCCACGATTTTAGTTTTGTTTTTGAAGATGGCATTACCTGACCTTAAGAGTGAGGTAAAGGTTTATTGGAGTGAAGTTAGAAGCAATAATTATTATGTTATCTTGTCATCTCTTTAAAATGTAATTCCAAGCATGTGCATCTATGATTATTTGTGTAATTATCTGCTTTTTTGTCCACGTTTCTGATTAAAGACTTAACTTTTGTAATTTTACTAGAAATACATTTCATGAATGTGTAGTGTCAACGACTCGGAGACAAAGTTTATAGGAGGCACCTTCTTTATTAACATCTTCACAGTCTCATCTGCACACTCTCCACAGTAGCTCAGCCCAGCCTGTACACAACACCAACTGTCTAACACTGACAGCGCTGACTGAAATAGCCAACTACTATCCTTCGTAGGGCAATATCTAGCGGAAACGTTTCACGACGATGGCGACGAGACGACAGCAACGACGAGACGAGTCCATTCCCAGAACCGGCAGCCTCAAGCTCCCGCTCTCGGCTCCTTTTCTGCTACCAGCACGGCCTGGCTCCGCCCTGACCGCGCCTCCCTTCTCGAACCCGCTAGCAGGTTCCAGGGACCTCCAGATGGGGTCCTACGTGACCCTTACCCTAGTTCCTCCTCTCCGCCAACTCACCGTGCACACCCTTACCGGCGTGTGTACTGTCTATCCAACAGAGTTGCTGCCGCTGTCCAACAGCCGGCGCTATTACACTACATCAACCCCCTCCTTGTTGAAAAAAACAGCTGTCCCAGCTGATAAACAGCAACGAAACTGACTGGACAAGCAGAGCAACTCCCACAACCGAGGAACATCAAACCACAAAAAACAAAAAAACAATCAACCAAAATCATAGTCGCAATACTCCCCACGTATCAACAACCCAACAACTGCTCCACCCGAGCAAGTCAGTGTGCACACAGGCACACCGCACAACCGCGGTGCCCCCCCCCCCCCCCGCGAAGCGACAACACAACAGCCGTGACACTCGGCGCGCAGCGCAAGCAAAAAAACCCATCAACAACCACCAAAACAAAGCACACAACACCACACAAGCCCTTCTCAGTGTCCGTTACCATTTAACACGTCGTTTTTCCCCAATCAAACAGTACAAGGGAGAGTCTGCTTTACCGAAACATTGCTCACGTAAACCGGGTCCTCGACGCCGGTCCCCCGCCTTGGGCAGGATCTTGCACTTCTTGAGGGCTCCAAGGATCAAAAAAACGGCCTAAAGGGCGCGACCCCTCTCTGGCGAGGGCCGTCGGTAGGGCGGGCAGGGTCTCCTCTTCCGTCTACCCGACGAACACCTAAGCTGCTTAGAAGCGATGACGGAACGCCATCCAATCGCCTCCCGCCACCACAAACTCCAAAACGGGAGGCAGCCTCCATGGTCGGCACGCAGCTCCATGCAACTCCACCTGATGCAGCGCCCTGCGTCCCACTCCAAATGGTGCCCGCCAACCACGCCATGCCCTCCGCGGGCAAAATGGCGCCCGGCAACTGTGTGGTCTCTGCCGTGGGATTTGCCGCTGCAAACGGCAGCTCCAACGTACCCCACGGCCCCCTCCCAGCGGCACCCGCCAACAACGCCGTGCCCTCCGCGAGCGAAATTGCGGTCGGCAACCGCGTGGTCTCCGCCGCGGGAACCGCTGCTGCCGGAGGCAGCTCCAGCGAGCCCCGCGGCTCACGCCAAATGGCACCCGCCAGCCCCGCCGTGCCCTCCAATGGGCGAAATAGCGATCCCGATCCTGACACCTGTATATTTGGCGTTTGTGTGTCTCTCTCCCCATGGTCGTGTAGATTTTTCTCCGTGACCTCTGGTTTTGCCCTCCACATTTAGAATCAACTTGCGTTTAGAGTCTTTGTTTGCTGTAAAATTCCACATGATAAGCCACATCGTTGAGCTATCATTTGTGGCCAGGTCGCTTCTGAAAAAGAGATACATAGCTCAGTGGGCCTTACCTGGTAAAATAAAGCATTGCTTATAGTTATTTTTTTCAGGAGGATACTGCACCAGCATCTTTGGCCAATTCGTGCTTTGCGTGTGGGAAGACATTGGAGTACACTTAATAACACTGGTCTACAGCCAAAATGCTTCCAAAATGAATGTAGTCCAACTTTACTAATTCTGGGTCACTGAGAATGAAAATGATGTTTAAATTGTTGATTGGCTCTAGTTTTCCAGATATGCTACTGGGTCAGTATTTACGACCCTTGACTTGGGAATGGCGGAGGATAAGTGAGTTTACACTATGAGATCTCTTTTACCAGTGGCAAAATATAATGGTAGGTTTTTACCCTTTTAACTGGTACTAAACTTCTGGTGTCATCTGGCCCTACACCAATGGGGACTAGGCTCTAAAGAAAGCCGTCTCGGGTGTGGGCCAATCAACTTCAAGGACAGTGCATATTATTATCCTTATCAGAGTTGCTTCTTTTTGTTTGCTTTATTGACTACTTGTGTTGTGGTCATTGCAAACATGATGCCTTGAATAAAGGTGTCAGTTTTGTACCAGTTAAAAGGGTAAAAACCTACCATCATGATAAGTGAGTTATAAAGGGAAGGGATCTCGATTTAAACCAGAAATGACATAATACATCTTTGACTGGATCTATGAATATATCTATGACTCGTTTTGGACAGTACTTGCTTTTGAGCAAGACAAACGAATGGTGCAATCTGAACCTGGTATTGCGTCATACATGATATTCATTTCATCATGTTATTCCTAGAATTTCTGGATGATGAAATCATAACTAGGCTTACATCTCTCTGCTGAACAAATTGCCCTAGATCAGTTCTAGAAATCATACAGTGTTGTGCTCTCTTATTTGGAAGTGTTTGATTTTGCAAAGGGACACATTTCTGTTTAGCCAAAGGGAGAAGAGATGCCTCGTACTTGTGCGAACTAAGCAGATAACTTCTGCCATGTTTGTGCTGAAGTGACGTATGCATCACAAAAGCGCAGTAAAACCACTATGGTTAAGAAAGCCTATCATCTTTATTTTAGCTGCAAAATTCGAGATCAGGACCAGATGTAGGCCCCACACATATGCTGCAACACTTGTACAACAAATCTTCGCCAGTGGTTGAACAGGAAAATAAAATGTATGCCTTTTGCAGTGCCAATGGTTTTGAGAGAGCCAACAGATCATATCAGCAATTGTTACTTCTGCATGGCGCCTCCAGTTGGGAAAGGTGTGTCAAAGCAGAAAAAGTGGACTGTGCATTTTCCAAACGTTCTATCAGCTATATGCCCAGTACCCCACGGAGAAGGACTTATGGTTCCTGATGCACCAGAATCATTCTCACTGGTCCTGAACCATCAAGGTCACATGACCCAGATTTTCTCCCATCATCCTCCTCTGAACCACACCTCATAACACAAGGTGAACTGAAAGACCTTGTCAGGGATTTGGAACTACCCAAGAGGAAGGCAGAGCTGTTGGGCTGCAGACTGCGGCAGTGGAATCTCCTGGCAGGTGATGTTAGGGTTTCCATGTTCCGTGACCGTCAAAAGGATCTTGTCCCATTCTTCATGGAAGGTGATCTTGTAACCTGCAACAACGTGGATGGTGTGATGGCAGCCCTCAACATCGTTCATGATCCAGATGAGTGGAGACTGTTAATTGATTAATTGAAGGTGCGTTTTAAAGCTGTTTTACTGCATAATGGCAATGTTTTCCCATCAATTCCAGTTGGTCATGCAGTCCATATGAAGGAAACCTATGACAACATGAAACAACTTTTGAGGTACATAAACTATGACCAACATCAGTGGCAGCTTTGTGGCGATTTGAAGGTTGTTACTTTCTTGCTTGGTCTGCAGACTGGATACACAAATTACTGCTGCTTTCTCTGCGAATGGGATAGTCGTGCGAGAGATTCTCACTACATCAATATAGATTGGCCACTCCGACAGTCATTGGAGCCTGGGAGGAAAAGTGTTCAGCATCGACCACTTGTTGAATCAAGGAAGATTTTGTTACCACCCTTACACATCAAGCTGGGTCTGATAAAGAAGTTTGTAAAAATCATGGACAAAACACAAGTAGCTTTCAAGTACCTCCGTGGAAAATGTCCAAGGTTAAATGAAGCTAAGATAAAGGAAGGTGTCTTTATTTGTTGGTTCTCAGATTCGTGATGCATTTGACAGTGCACTGTGTGGCAAGGAAAATATCGCATGGAAAGCCTTCCAGTTAGTGGCAACACATTTTCTCGGAAACAACAAAGCAGACAACTACAGAGAGTTGGTGGAAAACCTATTCAAGGCATACAAAAGCCTTGGTTGCAACATGTCACTAACGATACATTTTTTGCACTCTCTTCTAGATTTTTCCTCCACCGATCTGCGGAGCAGTGAGCGATGAGCATGGTGAGTGATTCCTCCAGGACATTGCGACAATGGAGAAACACTATCAGGGCAAATGGAGCCCATCGATGCTTGCAGACTATTGCTGGACAGTCAGAAGAGATGCTCCATTTGATGAATACAAGAGACAAGCCAAGAAGTGCTGAGTAGACACTAAATAAGGACTGAACTAAGTACTTATAGTGTTAAATGAAAAGGACAGGTGACATGTTATCATGTAAAGCAACCATAAACACATGAAAAGACCGAGGTTTACAATGTATGAGTAAAACTCTACTATCTACACAATATACATAGACGTAAAATGTAAAAACTTTAATATCTTGGGAACAGTAGCCAATCAGTTGTTTGTATTGTCATATTTGAACTCAGCACATCAAAATACATAATAAGCAGCACATTTCATCTCTGAAGCAGACAACGTCTAAAAAATTGTACACCAGTATAATTATTACCGTATGCATTTTAGATTTCCAAATAAAAACAATACGTACAACTCTGCAAGATGTGTCATTTACAGCACCCCTTGTATATTCGGGAACGAGTGTTACGAGTGAAATGGAATCAGATGCAGTAATATTGTTGGGCCTGTAATGTTGTGGTTAGCGCACCACCACTGTGAACCCTGAGTCTGTTTCCCGGCGACGGCTAACATCAGCGGTGAGTGCTCTATGTAAGTTCACACATCCCCCCTGACCAGTTTGGTGAAGTACGGATAAACAACCCCCATGATTTATGCAATTGGGAGAGGTATTTATCCAGCAGTCCATGACGATAAATTGTAATTGTCATTTGTACATTTTTCCATCAATTAAAATTCAGTTTCACATCCTCACACATTAGCCATATACACCGCAAAGCCCACTCGAGTGTTGGACAAAAAAAAACAATTCTAATGAATCGATACACTTATTTGCAGTGGTATATACCTTTACGTGCATTGCAATTTACAGTGGTTAGATTATTTCCACTTCAAATTGGACTTTGGCGTGTAGCAGTGAATGGCAACGACTCGCTGAAGGAGGTGGATTGCTCACGTAGCAGTGGGAGGGAATAAGCTGAATGAGTTGATTATGTCACGTGGTAGTGAGGGAGAATGAGCTGAAGTGGGGGCGTGATTTGGCAGGTGGTAATGAGAAGGAATGAACTGAATGAGTTATGTCACGTGGTAGTGAGAGAGAATGAGCTGAAGTGGGGGGGTGATTTGGCAGGTGGTAATGAGAAGGAATGAGGTGAAGGAGGTGATTGGGCAGGTGGTTGCGAGAGGGAGGAGGTGCTGGCAGACGAAGAGAGGAGCGGGATATATAGGGGCACGGATATGGAATTTCTGCCTCCAACCTGTCTATGGACAGGATACTTCATGTCTTAATTAATGCATGAATGAGATAGTTTGCTTGGGGGACATCAAAATAAAACACTCTAACACTGTAACAACTGAACTTGTCGTGATGTAGGAGGCTAGAATAACAACGTTATCGACATTGCCGTTAAACCCAATCTGCCTTCTCAATCAATAAATAAAATCTCTAAAGACTTGTCATTTTCCAAACACGTACGCTGATTATATACGTTTTGTTCGAGGACAGTGTTCGGTAATACGGACAGCAGCAATGTATTTGCAGCACGAGCTACGATTAAGATCGTAATTTGCTCGTACTAGATTGCCAGTGTCACGTAAAAAAAGTATTTTAAATTGTTAACCGCAATAATTGCATTACACGGCCAGTTTGGCGTACTACTGCATTGATAAGCGATAATGAGTAAATAAATCATCGCGATGTTGACATTTAAGCTTTCGTTCCGAGCCTCCTTACACAAATTTTCCTGATGAGGGTTCTCATAGCTCTGACTCACGCCTGCGTGTCACGTCTGAGAGGGAATTGAGAAGCATGAGGTAAATCCTTTCACTGGTAAAAAAAAAAAGTTGTTCACAAGAAAACAAAGTTCATTTGGCATGGACATATTTCCACTAATATGCAGCCAGCACACATATTCGTAGCCTTGAGGCAATGCCTTTTTTACAAAAAAAAAATGGCGCTATTATTAATTTCTCAAGACAACTCAGATAATCAAAAAAATCTATAATTCATTTTTAATTACATAAACTTTTTCTCCTTTGCGGAATTTTGTTTCCTTATCCATAATTGCATGGGGATCTTATTTGATCTTGCATCAACATAGTTTGTAACAACATACCGGCGTTGCAGCTCCCTGGCATCTATTCAAGTCAAAGTTTTCTGCTCGAAAGTGGGGTCAGTGCTCACCTCTGTTGGTGTCCCTTACTCGTCATCGTCCTGGATGAAGGCCTCCCCCAAGCAGGTGACATGAGTGGTGACATCGCCTTGCGGTAGCACGATCGCTGATCGTTGCAGAGAGGCTCGTGGTTCGAATACAACAGCCGCCCTGATCATTACTGCGAGTGCATTCGCCGTAACAAATACATTTTGATTTAAAGCTTTCGTGACTGCAGTGATTCATATTCTTGGTTCTTTCGGTAAAGTCACGTAGAAGGGAAATAATAAAATAATATAAATATACAAAATATATATATGATTTCACACCTGATGATGATTGCTTGTGTTGCAGTCGTAACGTCGTGAGAATTTTTATTGTTTATATTTATATTATTTTCTTATTTCCCTTCTACGTGACTTTACCGAAAGAACCAAAAAAAGAATGCTGTCCGCTTTATAGCGGATATTAAATATCCCGTCACCTTATCCGCAAGAGGAGGCCATTGTGTACTCGCGTCATGGACCATATTTTCTAAATTTGAAACTTTACCCACAAATCACTCAATTGGATTACAACACAGCAATCATCAGCCCCGACAATTATAATACTAATCCAATATTATTCAATGAAAGCCACCAAGCACCTCTCACGATCGTGCGATGAAATAATCCGCCAAGTGCCTGCACATGAGCCGATTTCATTGCTCCGTCTCCTTGCTAGACATCTCAACGGAGGTGATCCATGCCCTGGCTGCCACTCTTGGTATTATTCTTGACCACCGGCTATCGTCCCTGATCGCTAAGTGTCCTGCCCAAATCCACTTAACTTTCTTCACAGATCGATTATGTCATTAGTGTGCCTATATCCTACTCGTCCATGTGTTCCTCTTTCAATGTTATTCCAAGCGTGCATTTCTCCATTTTTTTTCACACTTTTCCAGTTTTTTTATTTCATCAGTGACCGTGTTTCTATCCCTAATTGAGCGGTGGAAATTCCACATTCCCATGAACAGTCTCTTCAAAGAACAACTCTTCGCTCTGCAAAAAGTGTTACTCTTTTTAAATCCTTTATATTAAGTTCACTTGCTTGCTTGCTTGCGCGCTTACGACCGTGCAAATCTTTCGGTCGTTTTTTAACCCACTTCCCGTGATCCAATCGAGCTGACATTTTGCACACAGACTTGTTGTGCGTGACAATTTATTTTCGTGAAAAAAAATTCCAATATTTTCTACTTTTTAGGAAAAAAATTGTTTCATATTTAATTTAAAATACCAATGTGATAAAAATGAAACTCTTACTCAAGAAAAACAGAAATGAATAATAAAATAAAACCGATGCCAAGCATATAAAGGATTTATAGTGAAAAACTTTGTTTTTACGGGTTAATTTTTTATTGGCCCAACATCAATGATGGGCTGAGTCAACCCCGATCAGGAATTGAACTCGCAACCCTTGTGATTCCAAGTCAAACGCTCCGAGCGCAACAACGCCCCTATATCCTATATTTGCTTTCTGCTCCATCAGTCACTCAGTGTAAGGGTTACACAATCCAATCTGAAATGCATCACATGAAGGGCACGCTTTCCTTTATGGTTTCTTAGCCACGCGTGATTTGAAAAACAACCGTGGGTCACGGCCACAGAAGAAAGGCCGCCAGCAGATTAATTTCCATCTCCAAACCTCATGAAATATTCACCATCATTTATGTGGGCATTTCTCAAGCGCTGTTGATAGGCCATATAATCGTGCAAATCTCCCTGCTCCTACCTTGAAGTGATTTTGTTTGAAAACGAATTTTTTTTTTTATACCTTCTTCAAATGTGTAGAAAATCCGAACTGATCTCCCGAACGCACCTCTGTAAAAATGGCAATAGCCTTTTTTTGCAAGCAGAAGCTATTATCTACTTACAGGGAATGCGCTTGTAAACGGATTTACTTTTGTTACGCGAGCGTCTTCTTGTTGACAACCACGACTGTGCCGCCGCGTCAGTCGTTTCAAAGCACAACGACAGAGAGAATTTTAAAAGGAATTTTTTTGAAACGTGACCGTTGGCTAAAATAAAAAAGATAAATAAATGGAATTGCAATGCGTTGCAACCATTTTAGCTGGTGTTACGTTCAGGCCATCATCACGGCCAAAGACATTGATGCCTCCACCCCTTGGCATCACCCTCATTCCTTCCGTTAGGTCCCACAGCTCTTGCAAGGTCGACGCCTCACCTCCACTTTCCCCTGCGACCACTTCTCCACAGCACAGCCCAGCCGCACCGGTGCTGTGCTCAGGCAGCCCAGCGCGGCTCGAGAGGTGCCAGGCTTCTTGGCTCGCCATCGAACAAAGACGGTCACTGCATCGCGCGCTTTCGGATGCGCTTCTGCGGCCGTCTGGAACGCTCTTCCTTCCCATATTAGTTCGGCATTGGAGCTGTGCACTTTTCAATTTATATTGAAAACGAATTGCTCTAGAACTGCTTTTTGTGTTCAGTTTGTTGACCTTTCTCCGCACCTCTGATCAGCACGGTTGGCTACGTATGTTGGGAAAGAAATTCAATATACATACAGAGCCACACGCCCGGTTCAACTGATTTGGATGAGCGCCATTTTCGTTCTTGGCACGACAGGATTTTTTTACTTGTAAAACTGGCAAATGCCCGCTCGGATAGCGCTGTGCCTGCAAGGATGGCGCGGTGCAAGTTAGGACGGAACGTTGCCCATTAGAACGGAGCATAGCCCATTAGTACGGAGCAGTTCTCCACACTGTGGTGAGTTGCCACCTTCTCGAGGTCTGAGTCAGGGTCGTTGGCTTTAACCTCCCCGGCTAAGCGCAAACCACTGCCCCCACCAGGGATGTACTTTTGTTGTTGTTGGTATTCTTAATAAACTGGTAAGCGAGTTCAGAGTAAACAGAAGTTCAACAAACATACATACACAGTAGAAGCTGAGCCCATTCTCTCATGGAACGAGTCGAGACGCATGTAGATGACACGGTGACGCCACGTCCTCACCGGGCATCACGTCACACCACAATGAAGTGCATCATTCCCCCCCCCCCCCCAAATGAGATGTTTTGTGAGGCCATTATAGCACGCTTTAGTTCTGACTCGGCTCGGCAAATAGCCAGTGGCTCGGCACGGATGTCGCTGTGGAAATGGGGTGTATACATTGTCCAATTATATCTGGCGTGAGGTCTTCCACTTTGTCGCTTTCCTCCGCGTGTCACTCTAATGTGTGTGTCTCTAAGGAGCTTGAGTGTGAGGCCACTCGAAAAAGAACACACTATTTGGCCCAAAGCAATGGGGGTTCATCCTAAGTTCCCTTTAGTTTCTTTTGCAGCTCCGCTGTGCGGTCTACTTCTAGACGAAGGCCTCCTCGCACCAATGTCGGTCGTGGAGGTTGTTTGGCCACACGTAGCCATGCTGGTTAGTGCGGTTTCGTGCAAGGGGAGTGCCAGCAACAACTCTCTTCTCAATACATCAATCGCCACCATGAGCCGTCACCGGGGAATCAAATTCACAAAATCAAGTCAGTAGCTTGTCCCTCTCCCCACCTGCATCCACCACCTCGTGACTGATGGAATCGTATTAGTAACTGGTAATGGAAAATGCAGTATATCAGCCTCCACGAGGTTATTGATATCATCCATTATAGTCAGGCATGCACGAATAAATATTTCAACGACAAAAAACAGGTACTTAACAAAGACGGGCTTTTCAGATTTTCTGAAGCCCAAAATAAATTGTATACGGTATCACAGGCTGCCTCGCAGCCTATAGCACCTAGTATGCATGCGGGTGACCCATCCAAGCACTATCCAAGCTCAACCGTGCTTAGCTTCTGGGTGATTTGGTCACGGAAATGTGGGCCACGTGGCAGACGGCAGAGGGTAGAACCTTTGATCTTAATTTGGAGCTTTCGCGTGACTGCAGGAATTAATCTTTGGTTCTTTCGGTAAAGTCACGTATAAAGATAAAATAATAAATTAAATAATAGCATACGCCGTTTCGATTGCAACACAAGCTATCATCATCAGGTATAAATGAAATAGCAACAAAATTCTAACCAGAAAACTATAGACAGACATATAAGCAGATAGATATCACAGAGGGTAGAACCTTTGTTGGACTGTACCTCTCTTATCCCCACCTTTATCAACCCACACTGCCCGGCATGGTGAATTATGGTGACCCAACACACGGCATTGCGACTTGACATGCTTACATCACAGGCTTACATTATGTGCCATTGTCATTATTACAAAGCAAGACCTTCAAACCATCATCATCATCGTCTGCAGCCAGGAGTCACTCCACTGATGACTGACGATTTTCCCAAAATGTGTGGTCATCTCTCATCATCCTGTGAAGTAATAAAACAAAACTTTGTTTCATAATGTGGCTCTTTGTCATGTTCGAAATGTGCTCGCTGCTCCCAAAAAAAGCCTTTTACTGACGCAGCTCATTATTTCTAGAGTACATCAGTTATAAAGAAAAGTTTGCAGTTAATGTCAATCTAAAATCTCTTGAGATTCTCTCTCTCGACACTGTGCCAGTGCAGTGGCTGAAAATGTGAGTTGACAGCACGGAGTTAGCTAATGTACATTTTCCAAATTGTCTATGTCATGTGTGGCCGATAGGGGAACACCGCAGATTGAATATCAACCACACCGCCGCCACTTTCAACGACAAAGGGAATGGGCATCACGAAAACCATACTTTTCACGTCACATTTCGTTGAAAAACGCTTTCAACATGATGATGATGATGTTCATGTTCTTGTCTCAGAAATAACCGGCTCCATTCTTCATTCTCATGGTATTGTAGAATGTGCAACAAAAAAAACCTGTCTACGAATATTTATTGCCACGATGTAGCCGGGGCCCAATTTGATCTCCTGTCGTGGCAGTCGAAATAACGGTGCGAGTCTCATATATCACCCCTGCTTCTTCACACACACACAAACACAGCAATAGAGATAGGTGTGCATGGCCACAGTAGATCGATCGACAGGCCGGATGAAGTGTGAGTTCTCCCACCTCTTCTAAGGCGTCTGAGCAGCATGGAAGAGTAGGCAAATGCCCTCTACAGGGGCCTTCCAGCGCTCTCTGCAGCGAAGGCCCTTCCGCCAGCATTGGCACGAGTTAGCAAAAGCATGAAAGTTAAGCAGGTGAGCACTGTATTCAAATGTAATGTGGCGCTCTGTTAGGCTGTAACTAAAGCATGAATGAGTGAAAGCTGTTTTCTGGTGGTTGCCAAATGAGGACTTTTTGTACGTAGAGCCAGTTTTAATTAAATCAATTAATACATATGTATTAACCTCTGACAATTAGCCATTATTGTCGCGATTGCAGCCCATCCTCGCCAACAGTAAATAAATAGACGTAATTCAAATTGCAATGCTGTTCGAATTATACATCTATAAAGAATGACATTCGGCTTTTAACACCGCCTACTTTGCAGCCATCCTTTCAAAACAGTCGGTGGTTTGGCCACTTTTGTTTATATGAAAGTAGAGCAGACATAATGTCACGCGAAATACAATGTTTATTTCACGTTATTTTGTCTCCTTAATTCGTTTTCCTTTCGCATTTCCTCAAAATTGCTTCTCAATTGTTCCATCAGCGCCACATCACGAGGTGGCGAATCCATTCGGATCTCTTCCAGAGCAGTGCATTCTTGTGTTCCAGAATGGTCCGTGGAAGGAGATATCACAAAACTACGACTGAGATATCTTCAAGTGACCTTTCATTTCCCGTAGGGGGGTTGGGCAGATGTGTTTTCATTCACCCTGCATCGGCGTAATGTTCATCACGTGATGAGCAAATCCTGATTATTTTGAATTCTCCGATCTGGGAATTTCGTCAAAATAATTGGAACACCAGTCATTGGTGACTGAGACATCAACTCATTCCGACGACAACGCCATTTAATCATGGGCATGTACTAACCCGGCCCATACACGCTTAGCTTCAGACATCTGACGAGCATTGTTGCAGCTGATGGTCGTAGACAATACACGTGGTGACTGCAATAAACACCGCGCATGCAGAATGTATGTACACCAACCATGAACAATGCTTACGCAGCAGTCATCCACAACCACATCGTGTGCATGGAACCCTAGGTTGGCAGTACTCATAAATCTAATGTGGCAATTAACACTGAAGTATATGAATATTTGATAGTGAAAACTGGCCATAGAGCCAATCTTCAATCAACACCTCTAACGCCCTTGCTGCGAGGGATCATGCAAATGGCTGGGAGGGTCAGGTTATTGTGCTTAAATGGAATCCCTAAGCCAGGCGAGAGCTTTGAAATGAATATATGTAATCTTTAAACGCCCCCCCTCCTCCCAGAGCTAAAACACCTCAGCTTGTTGCAAGAAAGTCACAACGTCGTTTCGCGGAGCTTTCTTAGCCTGGAACAATGGACTTGATGTTGTTGTTGTTGTGGCTGTTGTTACATTGTGCAGTTATTTATCTACATTTAAACCGTCAAATCAAACTATCTTCACGCTCAAGCGAGTGGTGATACTGCATGTTGCTTTTCTCAGTTGGCAGCCCTCCGTCACTTTTGCGAATGATCGCGTTGGACTTCACACAAAAGCATGTGGTACTCATTTGATTTTAATTTGCAGCTGACCGCTTTGCAAAACAATACTTTTGGGTAGATTTGTGTTTGATGATAATCTAAACTATTACGCTTTTTAACTTCACCAGCTAAGGCCCACTGACCTATATTGTTATTTTTCAGAAGCGACCTGGCCGCAACAAAGTGACTTATAACGTCGAAATGTATACCAGCCAAATAGTATATAACGCGTGATGTTGATTCTGAATGTGTAGGGAAAACCCGGAGGACCCGGAGAAAAATTCACGCGACCACGGGGAGAGAGAGACACGCAAACTCCAAATATGCAGGTGTCAGCGTCGGGATTGAACCCACGACCTCCTATATACCAGGTGAGGTAGTTAGCGTCTCGATGTAGCAGTGGATATGGGACATCTGTCTGCCACTGTGTGTCCATTTACAAAGTCCATTTGCATCACTTGGCATTCGTAATGGTGATTATTACACAATTAACTTGTCTACATGTCCCGTGAATGTAATAACGCATTAATCCGCATGTGCTCCGAGCAAGTTTTCAAAGGTAATTGAATGTGTTGTCCCTTTGATGTATAATTCATTGCAACATTTGTATTCAAGCCATGTGTTGGCTCATGATCCAATATGATTCGCGTAACCGTTGAGTTTATTACATTTGTTAAAAGTAAAGATACTGTACTTGTGAAACCCCTGGTTGAAACGATCTCCTGAATTAGTAAATTGTTTCTCAGTGATATTTTAAGGTGATCAGTGTTTTGTGCATCCCTGCTCAGTATAAAGTGTTCAGAGGCCTGTTGTGTGGAAATATGCGTGCCAGTACCATTGTAGAGAATTTCCCACGGACGTACTCGGAGACGGAGGTAAGTTATGGGCTTTCGCCAGGGTTTATTAAAGCTGTTACAATAATACACCGCAGGGTACACAACTCCCAGGGGCTAGGGGTCCTAATCTGAGTCCGGGTCCCTGCCGGCTAGCTCCGGTCTCTCTCTCTCGTGTCGGATCGTGGACTCTGCCGACTCCACCGAGCGGAGAGAGAAGCACCTCTACGGCTACCACCGGCTTCTCCCCAGACTCACCACTCGATCCCTCTCTCTACCCCTGGTTCCCTCTTCACCCTTCTTACTCTACCCCAGGGGTCGGCAACCTACGGCTCGGGAGCCGCATGCGGCTCTTTACGGGCTGCTTCTTGACGATATGTACGTGAGTACAGTATGTACTCAGATGCATTGCGGCTCTTGAAATACTGAATTTTGTACCGATTTGGAAAGAAATGGCTCTTCTTGTTATTTTGGTTGCCGACCCCTGCTCTACCCGTTCCCACAGTGACCCCGCTTACGTCACGGGGTATCCCTTAAGTACCCTCGGAGACGTGACGTCATCACACTGAACGGCACACCTGACGTCACGTCCCCATTTTACTCCTCTACACCATTATGGGGCAACGCTACAATATATTATATATGAGAGCCACGGCAATCGTATGTCAATTTTAGCAAATAATATCATATTGTGACTATTGTTACAACTATATATTTATGTTTTTTAAAATCCTGAAAAATATATACATGTTTTAAATGACAACCGCTATACTGTCATTCAAATTCTGTCTCCCCTCTCTAAATCATTAGAAAGATGTTATTAACCAAGTAAAATGTAACTGTTCATAGTTGTTCCACCTTATTTACCGGGTATTAGTCTATTTTACCGAGTTAATTGCATCCTCAGCGTTTAGCAGCGCGGCTATTTTGCTTTGGATGCCGTCCTCTATCTTGGCAGTGATCGTGTTGCCTCTTTGCTCTCAGCGTCCCTGCAGCGCTCGCCCTCCTCTCTTCCCCCACCCTCCCCCTCTCTGACTTATGTAACTGCCCTAACCCTGGTTCCACTCCCACTTCAGTAAAAATGTCCTTGCTGTGGTTGTCACACCTGATGACGATTGCTTGTGTTGCAATCGAATCGTCGTGATTTATTTATTTCTATTTTTAATTTTTTAATTTTTATTATTTTCACCTACGTGACTTTACCGAAAGAACCAAAGAGTATGGATCCTTGCAGTCACGAAAACTTAAAATCTAGAATGAACATTACTACCCATAAAATTATATTTTGCTAAATGTTTTCCAGGGAATTTGATAGCGTACGTGTTAAATGGCATCGTAATTTTTTATCATTTTTTTATGATGATTTACTTCGCTTTGTGTAATTGGAAGGGTGTTATGAGCGTCGATAGTGTAGTGTTTTATCAGCCATAAACATAACAAGATCTGCTAAAAATCTGTTATTTTATGTGCCAGCTATAAATTTGACACGGACTCGAGCCAGCAATCTGCTACCAGAGCTCAGTTCAAATCAAGTCCAAACATCAATTCTCTGGCAATTTTTGTCCTGTGTGTATTCAACTATAACTAGGCTTAGGAAATCAATATAATTTTCAACTGAGTGCCCTGTTCCATAATAAAAGCAAATAAATAACAGTCACTTTTTAATGCCCTTTCCAAAAACTGGCGTTTGAGATTCCAGTGGTGTTGGCTCACGACCGTGAAATGGACATTATCCATAACTTCCACCCACACATGTACGACCTATTTATCAAGTTAAAAAACTACAATCATTTTCAGTAATTTTTTTCAAACCGATTTATGAAATACAATTTACATCATCGATTTCTGCCTTCAGGTTTGTTATCTTTAATTCTCAAGCCATGGCTTTAAGAAGCCATGCTCATGCCTTCACCATTAAAAATACAATTCCTTGCACAAAGCTTCACCACAATGACGTCAAAAAGTGATTTCTTTTTTGATGAATTACATCTTTTCTAAGCTTTTTTTTAGAATACGTTTTTCTTTACTGGAATTACATTTCCATCTCATATGTTCCATTTTAAGTGCTCAACCACTCGAACAATATTTGGTTCTTTAGGTTTAGTCGCGTAGGAAGAAAATAAATTAAATAATAATAGAATACGAAGTTTCGATTGCAACACAAGCAACCATCATCAGGTACGAATGAATGAGAAAAAACAAACATAGTAAACTCAGAAATACAATGCAATACACACACAGAGAGTCGGCCAACGCAACAGTTAACACCCCACCTGGTTTATTACGTTCTTCCAAAAATTGCTAAATTTGAGAGGACAAAACACAGACAAAGACACCGGTGTGTCTCTGGGTGTGTTCTCTCTCTGCTTGTGTGTCTGTGTTTGTGTCTTTTTGATAAATGTCTTCTCCTACAACATCAGAGTGTAGCGCCACATTAAATAAGCACTACAATTACAATATTTTAAAGAGATTTGAAGCATGTTTTATTTGGGGGGGGTGTGACTTTTTGTGACGCCGTGTGACGAAGAGGGGGGGGGTCAAAAATCGTCCAAAAATCGCGTGACGTCATTTATGGACGGCCCCTTGGACAATCTTTTATTTTGTATAGATTAAGAGCAGCAGATGAATAATGTAACTTTAGATTGTTGTTATCCACTCAATTGTCTGTTCAGACGCAGGGTGGATCTCTTCCGTTCCTCCTTTGCCGGAGTGAAGACAACAGCTGTTTACCACGTGGCTCGATCGTTTGGGATTTGTGGCCTCGCTCGCAAGCCGGCGAATCTTCGACGCGATATTCGTGCATCGGGTGGCCGCATCGGCCATGCCTGTTCCTGGCTCTGTGACCATTGGCGGCGTGGAAGGTTGCAACCGACGCCAACACAAATGATCTCTCATTTTTGCTATATATATATATAAATGACATCACGGGATCGCTTACGTCAACTGCGACGTCACATATTTACGGCTTACACAACACCTTGCAGTATTAACCAGGCTGGTCGCTGGTGTCGAACCGCGAAACCTCCGCAACAGACCGGCGAAGCGTGCTCACGCTCGGCTTTTGTGACTGCAGTGATTCATCTTCTTGGTTCTTTCGGTAAAGTCACGTAGAAGGGAAATAATAAAATAAGAAATGTTCACTCTCATTTTTTATTTTTATTAATATAAAACAATTATTTTTTTATATTTTTATTATTTAATAAAATAAAAATGCTTTATATTTGTATTAATATAAAACAAATATAAAACAATTATTGTTTTATATTTATATTATTTTATTATTTCCCTTCTACGTGACTTTACCGAAAGAACCAAGAATACAAATAGTAAGTTATTTATTTCGCGGAACAAACAGACACGCCAATATAAATTGGCAACACGTGTATTACGAGTACAAGAAAAACGTGTCAATTCATGCCACTGTAACCTGTTCAGAAGAGTGTTGTCTGCAAAGGTCCCTCGCTCGTGAGTGATTATTACTTGACCCTCGATCTGTTTGAAGGAAACTCCAGCGTGATGACCACAATAAAAACATCAAATAATGGGCGAGGCTGCGTTTGTAAAACACGATAAACTATAACGTTATATCATGGCTCAGACAATAGAGAGATATGTTGGGGTGCCGTGAGGTCTTGAATCTGCTTTCAGAATGGAATTAACAAAATGTGCGGTCTGCCCTTTTGTTGATGACATTTTCTTATCATGTACAAATTGTATGAACGTGAAATTGTTGAAAATTGTTGTATTCAAGCATGAATTTTTTTTTATTCCCTGAAATTGATTAAAATCCCAAACAGAACGGAATAACAAAACAAAGTAACAACAGCCTTTTGTCCCTAAACACTGCTTGATAAACAGCTACCCTTACCGTGTCGGTTGCTTCACCATACTTCACCAATCTCAATTTTGGAGCTTTCGTGACTGCAGGAATTATTCT
Organism: Lampetra planeri; assembly: GCF_965212315.1. Classification (NCBI taxonomy): domain Eukaryota; kingdom Metazoa; phylum Chordata; class Hyperoartia; order Petromyzontiformes; family Petromyzontidae; genus Lampetra; species Lampetra planeri. The sequence goes on from NC_136131.1 coordinate 5,592,264, forward strand.
TTGTTTCTTTCGGTTAAGTCACGTATAAAGATAAAATAATAAATTAAATAATAGCATACTACGACGTTTCGATTGCAACACAAACAATCATCATCAGGTATAAAAGAAATAGCAACAAAAATCTAACCAGAAAACTTCACCGCGCTGGTCAGTGCGGGTTGGTGGAAACGTGTTGGTGCGGCAGCACTGGTCTACATATATCGCTCAAACCCTGCACAGAACGAGGCCACCGGAGCAATGACCTTTTAAATCGAACTTGAAACTCATTTCTCTCGAACCGCTTTTTGTGTTTATTTTGTTGTTGTCATTCCCCCCCACCCCGCACCCTCCGATTAGCACGGCTGGCTACGTACGGTGCGAAAGAAGTGCAACGTACATACGTACGTCGCTGTAAAATCAAACTCAGTACACTGGCTGCATAGCGCAGAGCGCAATGCAAATAATCCACTCAAAGCTCCACACTAACAGCGGGTGCCCAGGAACCAGTTCAGATACACCTCGTGGCCACTGATGTAAGTAGTTGGCTTGGAATCCAACCCTGGATAAGCCGGATTTATAGCGCGTTGTGTGATCCGCTGCACCACCACCACCACCTCTCCTCTTCACTGGGTGACATTCCCTTTTCGTTGTTATCTGTCCGTGTGGCGCTGTTTCGCTGAGCACTCGGTTCACGATCTCGCCTCTGCCCTCACGCTGCCCTTGTTAGTTTCGTGCCACCAACTGGACCGGGGGATCGGCAACCAGCGGCTCCGCAAACCGCGCGCGTGAAGTGATATCTATGCGTGTGTTCGTTCGCGTGAATTCGTAGCTCTTGAAACATTGAAAAAAATGTCTCGTCTTGTGATGTTGGTTTGCCGACCTCTGGACTGGACACTCGTGCAGTCGCTGCCTTTGGACTAGAGAGGATAGCGGATGAAAGATTCTACGCACTCTTTGGTTCTTTCGGTAAAGTCACGTGGGTATAAAATAAAATCAATCACGACGTTTCGGGCGCAACACAAGCGTCCGTCATCAGGTGGGAAAGCTTGCTTGCTTTCACACTTGATTTTCTACCCACGTGACTTTACCGAAAGAATGATCATGTTAAATTTCGATGTAAAGCTTTCGTGACTGCAGGGATTCATCTTCTTGGTTCTTTCGGTAAAGTCACGTAGAATGGAAACAATAAAAATAATAAAATAAAACATAATAAAATAATTCTCACGACGTTTCGGCCACAATGCAAGCAGCCGTCATCAGGTGAGGACCATGTCTGTCGAGGAGACAGCGTCTGAATGAAACAGCACCATGCTTAAATATACGCTCCAAGCATGGTGCTGTTTCATTCAGACGCTGTCTCCCCGACAGACCTGGTCTTCACCTGATGACGGCTGCTTGCGTTGTGGCCGAAACGTCGTGAGAATTATTTTATTATGCTTTATTTTATTATTTTTATTGTTTCCATTTTACGTGACTTTACCGAAAAAACCAAGAAAATGATCATGTTGTGCATATATTACTGTACTTGTATATAGTGACACGCAGCGTATGGCGCGTGGTAACAAATGGAAAGCTGTTACTTTTCCCATTGCTAAGAGCAACTATGAATGAGAATACTTTTTTCCGATATCACCTCTTCATCTCTCTTTTATAAGTGACGGACACACTAGAACCTCCTGTGTGCCGCATGCATTGCCGAGACACTGTACGTTTGACAATGCAAGCTTCTAATCTGTGTGCTATTCTGTTTTTTTTTGCTCACCTCAGTCTCGCTGCGCTTTTACAAACTGCCGGGCACCATCTCGAGGCTTGAAATACGCGAGGGGGTTGGGGGGTGAAAAAGTTTTAATCGTTTTCCGTCTGTGCCTTTCCAAGCTGTGGAAATCCATAAATGTTACAATCTCTATCGAGCTTTCACGTCACGCTTATCTAAGTTTGTTGCGTAGTTTCTTTTGTGCTTGTTCCCCGTTTGGAGTGGTGAAGCTTTTTTGTTGCAGCCTTCGTAGCCACGATCAATGGATTTTTTTTTGTTAAATCAAAACCTCGACGAGTGGGCAGGACTGGCCCAAATACGTTGTAGGGGAGGATAAGAGATTACAGTGAATAACTATAGTTTATATAACGTCAAAGAATATATTTGAAGTTGAGGGGTGTACTGTGTATAAGTGATTATTTGAACGTAAAATTTGTGGTTGTTTCTTTGTTCGCCTCGGAAAACCTCACTCGGCCTCAACATTCTCGTTTTCAGGAAGGTCTTGCTGGCAACATTTGGGCTGCTACCTTTTTAATTATATTTCTAGGTAGGAAGAAAAAAATCACGGTACCTGGAGAAAAACTCGAGTATATGAGCAGAGAACTTTGCATTTCCAAGGCTCGAAATGGGAAGAAATTACAACCCCCATTTGATCTGGACCGTACACTAGATCTGAGGAGCTTCGATCCGTGTGTGGGTCTCTGTGCGCGTCTGTGGGTCTCTGTGTGTGTCTGTGGGTCTCTGTGTGTGTCTGTGGGTCTCTGTGTGTGTCTGTGGGTCTCTGTGCTCCTCTCTGGGTCTATGTGCGCGTCTGTGGGTTTCTGTGCGTGTCTGTGAGTCTCTGTGTGTGTCTGTGAGTCTCTGTGCTCCTCTCTGGGTCTATGTGCGTGTCTGTGGGTCTCTGTGTGTGTCTGTGGGTCTCTGTGTGTGTCTGTGGGTCTCTGTGTGTGTCTGTGGGTCTCTGTGTGTGTCTGTGGGTCTCTGTGCGCGTCTGTGGGTCTCTGTGTGTGTCTGTGGGTCTCTGTGTGTGTCTGTGGGTCTCTGTGTGTGTCTGTGGGTCTCTGTGCGTGTCTGTGGGTCTCTGTGTGTGTCTGTGGGTCTCTGTGTGTGTCTGTGGGTCTCTGTGTGTGTCTGTGGGTCTCTGTGCGTGTCTGTGGGTCTCTGTGCGCGTCTGTGGGTCTCTGTGTGTGTCTGTGGGTCTCTGTGCGTGTCTGTGGGTCTCTGTGTGTGTCTGTGGGTCTCTGTGTGTGTCTGTGGGTCTCTGTGTGTGTCTGTGGGTCTCTGTGTGTGTCTGTGGGTCTCTGTGCGCGTCTGTGGGTCTCTGTGTGTGTCTGTGGGTCTCTGTGCGTGTCTGTGGGTCTCTGTGTGTGTCTGTGGGTCTCTGTGTGTGTCTGTGAGTCTCTGTGCTCCTCTCTGGGTCTCTGTGCGTGTCTGTGGGTCTCTGTGTGTGTCTGTGGGTCTCTGTGTGTGTCTGTGGGTCTCTGTGCGTGTCTGTGGGTCTCTGTGTGTGTCTGTGGGTCTCTGTGTGTGTCTGTGAGTCTCTGTGCTCCTCTCTGGGTCTCTGTGTGTGTCTGTGGGTCTCTGTGTGTGTCTGTGGGTCTCTGTGCGTGTCTGTGAGTCTCTGTGCTCCTCTCTGGGTCTCTGTGCGTGTCTGTGAGTCTCTGTGTGTGTCTGTGGGTCTCTGTGCGTGTCTGTGAGTCTCTGTGCTCCTCTCTGGGTCTCTGTGTGTGTCTGTGAGTCTCTGTGCGTGTCTGTGAGTCTCTGTGCTCCTCTCTGGGTCTCTGTGCGTGTCTGTGAGTCTCTGTGTGTGTCTGTGGGTCTCTGTGTGTGTCTGTGGGTCTCTGTGCGTGTCTGTGGGTCTCTGTGCTCCTCTCTGGGTCTATGTGCGCGTCTGTGAGTCTCTGTGTGTGTCTGTGGGTCTCTGTGCGTGTCTGTGGGTCTCTGTGTGTGTCTGTGGGTCTCTGTGCGTGTCTGAAGGCCTTTTTGTTTGTCTGTTGATATGTTTGCGTGTCTGTGGGTCTCTGTTAGTCGAGGGGTCTGTGAGTCAAAACAATATTAATCTTCTTGGTTCTTTCGGTAAAGTCACGTAGAAGAGAAATAATAAAATAATATAAATAAAACATAATGAAATACAATTCTCACGACGTTTCGGCAACAACGCAAGCAGCCGTCCTCAGGTGAAGAACAGGTCTGTCGGAAAGACAGCGTCTGAATGAACACCACCAAGCTTGGCAACGTATATCTAAGCTGGGTTAGAGGAGGAAGGGCGCCTTGACAATATTAATCCTTAATTCCTTTTGGAACGCAGTCAGGGTTCACATTTTCACTCCCAACATGGCGTTCCGGCCCATTTCCACGACTGAGCATTTCATCTGGCCCGAACATTTTTTGGTGTAAATAATCTTCAGAGCACATTGTGGATTATAAACATTGCGTATTGCAGCACATTCACTCACTCTGCCTCTTCACGCCAAAGGGTACCAAAAGGATCCTGGTTAGGCAGCTCAGCTGCCAGTTAAAGAAACCCGGATGTCCTCCTGAACAAAAATGTAAAAAAAAAAATCTGTCATATCGTGCTTTCATCATGGAAAGGCCAAAGGGCGGGGGTGGTGGGATTGCTACCTGTGTAGTCGACGGCAGAGGTCGCAAACGGGTTTTGATTCCTTACCCGTACCCGGCCGCACCAGGGTCGCAAACGGGTACCCGTACCCGGCCGTACCCGTACCCTACCCGTACCCGGTCGGGTACGGGTAGGGTACGGGTATCGGGTACCCGATTGCGACCTCTGGGATGAAGCCATGTTGCAGGCGCGGGTGGGTTGAGTCTAGGAACTTGAATTGTGAGAAGAGACAAGACGTTGGGAAATGAGTGACAAACGGTTACCCACCAGTGACTCACGGCATACCCGTACCCGTACCCGGCCGCAAACGGGTACCCGTACCCGGCCGGGTACGGATAGCCGAGTATCGGGTAGGGTACGGGTATCGGGTACCCGGTTGCGACCTCTGGTCGACGGCGCCTACGAGAAAGTAGGTGAGGGCCGACGTCTGACAGCGCGAAGGGCCCACTCACTGCGTGGGCAGTGCGAGCGCCTGAGTGGGGGTGGCTATTGGGAGGTGGGGCGGGGAGGGAGGAAGAGAGGGAGGCTGTGTTGGTTACACCTATTATTATTATTTCATGGGACCTCCTTTGCCAGTACCAAAATATGAGAATAGGTAATTACCATTTTTTCTGGCAACAGAACAGCTGTGTTAAGATGTTAAAACAGCAAACTGAAACTTTTTACAAGGAATCGTGTCTGCATTGACCACAATGCTTGTGGTCAGAATGCAAACAAAAAACATACTCTGATTAAATATGCATTGTCTTTGAAACTGATTGGTCCACACCAGAGACAGCTTTCTTTTGAGCCTCGTCTCAAACGGTGCTAGACCAGAGGGCGCCAAAAGGCGGACAGCACAAAGACAATGCACTATCAGAGTATGTTTTTTGTTTGCATTCTGGCCACAAGCATTGTGGTTAATGCAGACATGATTCCTTGTAAAAGGTTTCAGTTTGGTGGTTTAACATCTTAACACCTGTGTTATTGCCAGAAAAAAGGGGAAAAACCTATTATCCTATTATTATGTTTCATGATTCTTCATCCTGGCAAAAAAGTCCCATAGATATAGACCGTGCTGGATCACCACGTATCTTGGTTGATGCTCCTAAAAATGTGATCGCTTTATTAATACACCCCAACAACCAAAAAAAATCCACCGCTGTAAAATGTCAAAAAACAAAGCAACGGTCTCCCCACATGAACACCAATTAAACCGAACGGCGAGCCCTGTGTGAACTACCCGTGCACACACTCACATGCACAATTTCAATACATTAACACCTTTATTTTCCGTAAAGGATTCCATTTCATGAAGTACATACATTTATTTAAATTATGACCCAGTATTACAGCCGTTTGACGGCCAACAGCACGGACATCTCAAAATCCCATTCTCAGATTCCCCTTCCCCCCTGCATGGCTGCAATCCACCCTCACCTCACTCGCCACTGAATCTCCGCATAATTGCCAGATTAGCTTGAAAACGTGACACGTGCTCTATAGCCTCTTACAGGGACGTCTCTTCCCCGAGAGGCGAGTGCCTCGTGTACAGACTCTTTCTATTTAATTTTACCAGGTAAGGCCCACTTGTAGCTCTTTCTGAGAAGCGACCTGGCAACAAATGAGAGCTGAACAAAGTGGATTATAACCCACGTGTATCACACACAGGCTATTCAGGTGTTGAGGCAAATGCTGATGCTTACCAGACCAGGCACTCATTTGAAGGCTGAGTCAACCTGGAGGAGGCGCAGGATATATTCAGACAACCACCCACTGATGTTACCTTTAGCCGGGACTCGAAATCAATGTGCAAGATTTGTAGTGCCATCAACAATCCACTATCTTAGAGCTTCCTGCAAGTACACACGTGCATTCACACGTACACAGCATGTTTCTTTTTTCATATCTCAAATACAAAATAAAGGGACACAGTGCGTGGTCCAATGCATAGATTTTTTTCCCCGAACAAAAGGCTTGACATATATATACTCTAGCGGTGCAAATAAAAAAGTAGTCAATTGAAAACACAAAGATCCATACGGTCCCATCGAATGAGACCACATTGTGCAATCGGACAGCTCTAGGACATTGAATGTAAATCAGATGCCTGATTCGTTTCAGTATTCCTGTAATCCTCTCACTACGAGTGGGGGTGTGTGGCTCACGCTGAGCTCCATGTTTAGGGCGCCACGGTGGCGAGATGTTAAATCCCACGCCTGGTATACAGGAGGTCGTGGGTTCGATCCCGACCATGACGCCTGCTGCTGTATATTTGGAGTGTGCACGTTCTCGTGGATTTTTCTCTGGGTCCTCCGGTTTTTCCTTCCGCATTTAGAATCAAAATGCGTTTAGAGTATTTGATAAGGAAGCTCTAAGATAGTGGTTAGTTGATGGCACTACAAACCTAGCACATTGATTTTGAGTCCCGGCTAAAGGTAACATCAGTGGGTGGTTGTCTGAATATATCCTGGGCCTCCTCCAGGTTGACTCAGCCTTTAAATGAGTGCCTGGTCTGGTAAGCATCAGCATTTGCCTCAACACCCGAACAGCCTGTGTGTGATACACGTGGGATCCTTGCCGCTGTGTGCTTAAGTAGAATTAAATCTTGACTTAAAGCTTTCGTAACTGCAGGAATTCATATTCTTTGGGTCTTTCGGTAAAGTAAAAAAAACTACGACGTTTAGATCGCAACACAAGCGGTCATCACGTGGAGAAGAGAGAGCAGCAGATGGTTTTAGGGAAAACCACTTGGTTGGTTCGATTAAGTATGTCGAATCAGTGATTATTTTATTGGTTTTCGTAACGAGGCTGTTGGTGGGATCCATCATTAAGTAGATCCTGTATTTTGTTATTGTATGTGGTTTTGTCCATGATTGATTTCCCTAAGACGAAGTTACTTTGCAAATCCACTGCCTATCAAACAAAGATTCATTCATGAAGCCATCCACATATACAGACATAGACACAATTTCAAACGAGAAGATGGGTACAAACTCAGCAATCACTAGAAGGACGTTATCAACCAGTTTAGGTCATAACTGGCTGTGATGTTGCCATTTCAGCACTCTCCGTTGCTCACCAGTTTTCTAACCCCCCCATCACATTAACATAACCTTCTCTGCCCGACATGTAGCAGCCCACCGTTTTAAATCCTTGACATTAACATAAGCTCCTCCTCCCATGCTGCCCCAGGGCCCTTGTGCCCCGCCCCCACTCCATTCTGACACTTGGGCTACGCCCATTTTTTAAACTTTTATCAACAGTTTGCCTTTAGAGGCTAACCCCCCTTTCTTCTCCACCTGATGACGACCGCTTGTGTTGCGATTGAAACGTCGTAGTTTTTTGTTATTTTATTTGAACCTATCTATGTGACTTTACCGAAAGACCCAAAGAATAGACTCAAGTCATATAGCAAAGGAAGCCGCGGTGGCGAAATGTTAACTCCCTTGCCTGCTATGCAGGAAGTCGTATGTTCGATCCCAACCCTGACACCTGCATATTTGGAGTTTGCATATTCTCCCCGTAGTCACGTAGATTTTTCTCCGGGTCCTCCGGTTTTTCCCTTCACATTTATAAACACGCGTTTAGACTATTTGGCTGCTAGACATTTCCACGTGGTAAGCCACTTCGTTGAGTTATCATTTGTGGCCAAGTCGCTTCTGAAAAAGAGTTCAATAGCTCAGTGGACCTTACCTGGTAAAACAAAAACAACATCGAATTTAGTTAAATGTTGGGTTTATCTGGTTCTGTATTGTGACAGACCCAGATACTACATACCCACCTGGCATCAATCCCTTTGTTTCCACAACGAGTGTCAATTGTGCTGCCTCGGTGCTTAAACCAAGAGCTCATTCTTCCCGCAGTGCTGAGCCGATCTCATAAAAGTAAGCAGAGCAACCCAACTTCCCGATCTCCTTTCCCAACCCGTGTCACACACACACACAGAGCCCAGGCATTGTGCCATCTCAGGGTCGAGATGCACAACACCGTGACATCACGTGATTAGCTTAACTTCCCAGCTGTGTTAATGTTAAATATGTAATAACTCAGTGAGACAGGGTTACGGGTTATAAAAAAAAATATATATATATACGCTTATTTACAACTTAGTTGCAAGTCCCGTTTTTCATTTTAACACCGCGGTATTTTTACCAAGCCAAACGTGGTCTGCACTATGGCTTCACACTTGGCAGCGCTGCGAATTGCTAACAAGATCACTATATTACAACTTCTGAGACCTTCTGTCTCCCCAAGGCTTGTTACAAGCTCGCTTGTATATGTCATATTTTCCAACCAGAGCCTTTGATCCTAACATTTAGTTGGGTCCTTGTTCCGATTTCGTAACGAGCTGCAACGATGCATTTAAAATACCTGCCGCGGGCCGCCTGGCTTTGCCCCCAGATTTTTTTTTTAATCGGCAACCGGCCCATCGTTACAAACGTGCTTTTTTACAACACCCCACGTTGGCTCTACCCATTGGATTACGATTGGTCTGCGAGGCTGCTCTGACAATCCTACCCCACTTGCAATGTATGCTCTCACTCTCGAAGATAGAGAGACCAACGCAGAGACGCAACGAATTATAAACGAGCAGGAAAAAAAGACAGCCAAGCGATGAGCTCGCATCACATTCTGCTGCGGCATGTGAATGTCAAGCAATGGGGGAGACAAAGGTGGTTGGGAAATGTCCAGGCTCTTACGTGCCGCGCAGGTACGAGTGGGTTCTCGTTCACAGCACTTTCCCCTATGGTCTCAGTGGCTGAATTGGGGGGGGGAGGGATTTTTTAACGTGTGAACTGTAGAAATAAAACCATCGGAAGTCTTGTAATAGATATTAGAATGTGCACGGTTGGCTACGTGCGGTGCGAACTAAGTTCAACGTACATATGAATTCTAGTTCATCATCGTTATTGGTATTTATAACCACGACAAAACAATGTCTTGAGCTTTTTTAAAAGCGTTTAATATCTTTTTACAAATCGAGTTTGAACAAAGACACAGGCCATATTGCCGAGAGACGTTCACGGTGCAAAATTAACCACATTGTCTCATAATTATCCTTCATTCATTTGAGCCTCGCAGTCTATACGCCTGGCGCTTCACTTTGTAATTTGTATTCCGAAGAAGTTGCGAACATTAACGTCAATAACTATGCTAAAATCTCACCTCAGTAGCTTGCGTTTCTTCGGCCCCGAGGATTGTCTGTGTCGCATGTGCAAATTGAAAATGATTGTAAGAACTGGCACATGTTACAGAACAATTCCCCTTGAGCATATTTCAACAATATAAAGGATTTACCCGCGGCTTTCACGCGTGCATTTTTGCATTTTCTACCGCCAAGGTACATCGTAGTTTTATTACGCTCGCACGGATGACCAGCTCAAGAGAAGAGGGGCCCTTGTGAGCTTCGTGATGGGCCCTGCCCCGTCTCCCTCTCCGTGTCAAAGCCAGACATGTCCATGGGACCGTCGTCACTGCAGGACCGCTCTACAAATCGTTTTTTTTTTCTCGATTTAAAGCTTTCGTGACTGCAGGGATTCATCTTCTTGGTTCTTTCGGTAAAGTCACGTAGAAGGGAAATAATAAAATAATAATAAAACATAATAAAATAATTCTCGCGATGTTTCGGCCACAATGCAAGCAGCCGTCCTCAGGTTGCGTTGTGGCCGAAACGTCGTGAGAATTATTTTATTATGTTTTATTTTTATTATTTTATTATTTCCCTTCTACGTGACTTTACCGAAAGAACCAAGAAGATAAATAGTTTTTTGTTTCTTTGGCTGCAACCCAGCAAGCTGTGCATGGGGAGGAAGAGGCTCGCTGTTGCGTTGTTGTCGTCGTTGGTGATGAACGCCAGGTGTCTCATCCTGGGCTGGGCCGCCACGGTGTTACCCCCCCCCCCCCTCTCTCTCCTCTTCCTTATCCCATGTCTCCCTGCCCTGACCCCGCCACCCACCAACCACACTCCTCTTCCCCTCCACCCACCCCAAAACTTTTCCCGAATTTCTCCTCAATGCGGTCTCCCACGTTGGTAAAGTGACTTGGGATGTTGGCTTTGTTGTTGTTGTTGAAGCCCTCATAAGGCGGTGATGCTGAACTTTCACCCTAAGAATGTAGGCCCTCGAATCACACCCCATCTCTTCTATGACATGCACACATTTGAAAAGTACAGTTGAACTTATGAACTTATGAATAATTGGGTTAAATCTTGCAACCATGGCGTGCCCTGCATGTTAAACTAATAATTAATCATAGCGTACATTGCCATATGTAGTTCTGGTCCTGGTTATACGTCCGCACCTCCGATTAGCACGGTTGGATACATATGGTGCGAAAGAAGTTCAACATACATATATGCATACATTGACTCCTCTACTTATGAACATTTGACTTACGAACTTTCAGAGATAAGAATGAACCTCATCATGGGAACTCCTTTGCCAGTACCAAAATATACTAATAGGGTTTTTCCCCTTTTTTGCAAGGAATCATGCAGAAAGCTGTCTCTGGTGTGGACCAATCAGTTTCAAAGACAATGCATAAATTATCAGAGTATTGTTTTTTGTTTGCATTTGACTGCAAGTATTGTGGTTAATGTAAGCATGATTCCTTGCAAAAGGTGTCAGTTTTGTTGCCAGAAAAAAGGGGAAACCCCTTATTAGAAGAATAAACCTGTCCGGATGTCCAGTTCCCTGTTCGGACCAAGAGCGTAAGTTCAACCACCGCACAATAGACGGTGGTGGTGGCATCTATATCTGCAGAACGTGAAAACCCAGTGGCATCTAGAGGAGATAATACAACTTTAATATCCATTCCCCGTGTTTAGTGTACATGCTATAGAGCATGTTTGGAATCGACAGAAGTTACGAACAAATCGACTTACGAACTCATTCGTAAGTACATAGAAACCACCACTACACGAGTGTATGCAAGTGTGTTCTGGCCTGCGACCAAATCACCTGAATTGTGCCCAATCTCATCGGATCTGGCAAGCCTTAAACCTGGATGTCATTGCTTTAATGGGTGACCACCATGCATTTATAAAAACAGGTGTTATAGGCGATTTCTGAGCTCCATTGTGAGCAAGGGCCAATGCAGAAAACAAATTGTTGTACTTTACTATGCTCCAACGTCTATGCTCCGCACCGTTACCAACCCGAATTGATCAGCTTTGGTGAATTATGGTCAAACGAACCACCATGACCCGCCCGCCATGAGGCCTCTGTTCAGCGTTGGATTGACACGAGTGCTGTTTTTACGCGTGTACTGTGTGTGTCGCAGGTGGATGTACGAACCCGGCAACCTACCTTCGCCCCGACGTTCTGGATAGCACATCAGTGGCGAGTCTACGTCAATTTAATCTTACATTGAGTTCCGTGTGGAGTGTGTAAAAGCAGCAGTCGTACTAAGAAGCCAAATTTGGAAAATGGGCTGCTGGCTGCAGTTCCGTCTCGTGGCATACAGGACAAAAAGGATGAACCGCTAAAAGCACTTTCACCCAAAAGGCTACAAAGGTAACCTGTTGTTTGTTCTGTACGTCTGCGGGCATGGATACAAGCAGCTGACCCCGTAATGTGCATCTGCTCGCCCAGGAGTCGGCAACCAAAACAACAAGAAGAGAAAAATCTTCGAATTCGTTCAAAAAAATAGCAAATATTTCAAGAGCCGCAATGCCTGTGAATACGAAATGGTGGCCCTTAATAAATAACGTCACAAAGCGGGTTGCCGACCCCTCCCCATGGTGAACTGGACTTCCATGGTGAACTGGACTTCCACGGTGAACTGGACTTCCATGGTGAACTGGACTTCCACGGTGCACTGGACTTCCATGGTGAACTGGACTCCCATGGTAAACTGGACTTCCACGGTGAACTGGACTTCCATGGTGAACTGGACTTCCACGGTGAACTGGACTTCCACGGTGCACTGGACTTCCACGGTGAACTGGACTTCCATGGTAAACTGGACTTCCATGGTAAACTGGACTTCCTCAGTAAACTGGACTTCCATGGTGAACTGGACTTCCATGGTGAACTGGACTCCTATGTTTGAAGCTTTCGTGACTGCAAGGATTCATATTCTTAGGTTTTTTCGGTAAAGTCACGTAGGTAAAACATCAAAATTAATAAAAAATAAAATAAAATAAAAAATCACGACGGCTAGCCCAGGAGTCGGCAACCAAAACAACAAGAAGAGAAAAAAGATTCGAATTCGTTAAAAAAATAACAAATATTTCAAGAGCCGCAATGCCTGTGAATACGAAATGGTGGCCCTTAATAAATAACGTCACAAAGCGGGTTGCCGACCCCTCCCCATGGCAAACTGGACTCCTATGGTGAACTGGACTCCCATGGTGAACTGGACTTCCACGGTGAACTAGACTTCCATGGTAAACTGGACTCCCAAGGTCAGGGGACGGCAACCAAAATAACAAGATCCAAATGTTTTGCTCGAATTTCAAGAGCCGCACTGCAGTCCTTAAAGAGCCACCGCATGCACCTCTGGAGCCGCAGGTGGCCGACGCCTGCCCAAGGTCAACTCAGCTTTGTGTCAACATCAATAGTGCGGAGACAGAGGCTGCGAGGCATGGTGCTCACCACATCGCCGCTGGCGTGCAGTGCCTGATTTAATAGGTTTGTCGCTAACGTGCTAAATGGGGTGTCTTTTCCTCTGTGTATATGTGTAGAGAAGTTCCGACGGACGCACTCGGAGACGGAGGTAAGTTAAGGGCTTCCGCCAGGGTTTATTAAAGCTGTTACAATAATTCTTAGGTTTTTTTCGGTAAAGTCACGTAGGTAAAAATTTTAAAATTAATAAAAGTAAAATAAAGATCACGACGTTTCGAAGGCAACACAAGCTTCCGTCTTCAGGTGGAACCGTCACAGCACGATAGCTGTATCACTTTTACCTACGTGACTTTACCGAAAAATACTAAGAATATGAATCCTTGCAGTCACGAAAGCTTCAAATCTAGAACTGTTACAATATTACACAGGGTACACAACTCCCAGGGGCTAGGGGTCCTACTCTGAGTCCGGGTCCCTGCCGGCTAGCTCCGGTCTCTCTCTCTCGTGTCGGATCGTGGACTCTGCCGACTCCACCGACCGGAGAGAGAAGCACCTCTACGGCTACCACCGGCTTCTCCCCAGACTCCCTATTCGATCCCTCTCTCTACCCCTGGTTCCCTCTTCACCCTTCTTACTTTACCCGTTCCCACAGTGACCCCGCTTACGTCACGGGATATCCCTTAAGTACCCTAGGAGACGTGACGTCATCGCACTGAACGGCACGCCTGACGTCACGTCCCCATTTTACTCCTCTACATATGTATCGGTAGACGTACGTGTGTGCGGGTAGCGGTTAGCGTGCTTCAAACCCGGCGACCCGAGTCCGGCTCACGGCCAACACCAGTGACGATTATGTGAACTGGTCCTAGGCTTCCCCTCGGTCGACTCAGCCTCAAACGAGTACCTGGTGCCGAGTGTAAACATCGCCAGGAGGAAGACAAAGACGGCCGAGCGTGGGAATGGCCACCCACCCCCTCGTGTACCACGTCAGCCTCCAAAGTAGCTCGCTAACATTATCTTCCCTAACATACTGTTAAAGGCTACGTGGGGGATGTTTGTCGTTGTATAACACTGCGAATAATTGCATTACTTGTTATTAAATTGCATAATGCACGGGCATAATATGACTTTGAAAACCCCCCGCCCACCTCCTACGCATTCCATAAGTAGTGACTAATCCCATATCTGCATTTCCCATAAATATGCTAAATTCCTCTTTATATGCAAATTCATTTGTCAAGGCGCTCTTCCCCCTCCAACCCAGCTTAAATATACGCTGCCAAGCTTGGTGGTGTTCATTCAGACGCTGTCTTTTCGACAGACCTGTTCTTTACTTTATGACGGCTGCTTGCGTTGCGGCCGAAACGTCGTGAGAATTATTTTATGTTTTATTTTTATTATTTTATTATTTCCCTTCTACGTGACCTTACCGAAAGAACCACGAAGATTAAATTACTCGTTCGCATCGTGAAAATATTGCAACTGCAAACCCACGAGACGTAACCCCGAATGTATTTTGAGCAACAACAAAAAGTTCGCCCTCCATGTCAAGTAAAAATTACTTCCCGTCAGTAATAAAATAAATCAAGCGGATCACAAGCTTGCGGTGAAGGGTAATGCCATGTTCACTTTTGCCAAGCGCAGAAGAACGACTCTCACTTGTCAACGGATGAACATTCACCAAGCGAGGCTCATTGCATCTCAGCGTCTCTCAAAATAGATTCTGTTCAATGTGCCTTCTTTCTCTCGGCTTAATGAAATTTCAGACATTATTGATTTGCATCTATCTTTTTTATTTCACGCAAATTTGTTTTAAATATTTATAAGTGTTATTATGATTATTATTCAGAGGCTTTTGTCAACACAATTTCTGGATGAAGTACCACACCCGTGCCATATCGGTCGGTCACGGGGGATGTTTGACCATACTTCACCACGCTGGTTGGTGCACATATCACTCATCGACTGATGTTCGCTCACGAATCGAACTCAAGCCACCAGGTTCGGAGCAGCGGCGTGCTCAACACTGCGTCACCTCGAATTTACTCAATTCACTTTGCTAGTTGGCTTTTTTATGAGCATCTACTTTAGCATCACTTCAATAGGATAGATGTGACTTAATATTTTAATATTGGCCCTACACGCAATTATTTATTCCCCTGTTTTATCGCAATTAACGTTTGGAAGATATTCAAAATCTGTTGGCAAGTGGAAAATGTTTTATCAAGACATTTAATACAAATGAAACTTCGGTCCAAATACATTTTATTACCAACATTTACAATTGTTTCAAAATTTACATTGATTAACAACTGTTACGGATTTTTTGTTTTGCTTTACATATATATAAGCAACTGCTTAGGGCAGTGAATCACCATAAAAGTAGAGAATTAAATATTTAACACGTGGTCAATTCATAACACAGCTATGCCTGATGATATAATGCAAGCGAACTGCATTTGTAAACACTCATTATGAATGTGATTAATCCATGAATGAAGCTTTAATAAAAACATAAAATGCAAGGATTCAGCACGTTCAAATTCATTACTTTTTAATTCCAATTTGATGAATGCTTGCGGACATTACAGATATATATCACGGCACACAATGTCCTCAGGAATATGCCAGTTATATACACACACAAACCAATAAGCAGAGTCTCTTAACCAGACCTGGTTAATAAAATGGGAGAAATCAAGTGAATCTGCGGCCACATGAGCATTGTGTTGGCACTCACCTCGTGGGGAAATTCCACATTGCCACGCGATATCCCGTTGTAGACTTCCCACAAAGTTGCTACGCAATTTACCGATCTCAGAAGGATGATAAAGAAGCAAGTCGATCGCGTCTCGCGACCAGTGGTAGGGCATTTGTGACGACTGCACTGTGGCAGAGTGAAGTGGAGCATGTCTGCTGTTTGGTTATTTCGGTAAAGTCACGTGGGTATAAAATATAACATGAATTAAATCACGACGTTTCGATTGCAACACGAGCAATCATCATCAGGTGGGAAAACTACAGCAAGAATTTCTTTTTTTTTACGTGACTTTACCGAAAGAACCAAAGAGTATGGATCCCTGCAGTCACGAAAACTTCAAATATAGATTGTCTGCTGTTGTTAGCCCACTTGCGCTACGAACCCAGTGACCTGAGTTTGATTCCCGGCTATAGCTAACAGCAATGAGCGAATTGTATATTTGATCTGTTCCCCTAGGCTTCCCGTTCACCGACTCGCACTGACCGGCTTGGTTAAGTATGGTACAAAAAAACAACCCTTACCGTGACCGACAGAGCGTGTAAAACACATTCCTGCGGAGGGAGCTGGTAGGAACGTTGGGTTGCTTGGTCAATGGCCAGGGTCAACGGCGCCGTGGTGTTTTCCGCAAATATGCCCGACTGTGAGGGCGGGCACAAGCCGGCGTGAGTAGGTTAAACGTTGAGTTTTATAAGGGCACCACGGGGTGACCAGACCCACCCCTCCCACCCCCACCCAAGCCCCAAACTCCCCACCAAGCCCCTCCCCACCCTCCCCACCCAGCCCCTCCCCACCCTCCCCACCCAGCCCCTCCACACCCTCCCCTCTCCACCCAGCCTCACCCCTCCCATTTTTGAATGCACGACGAACGGACGGACACAATAATCCCCTCTGGGCTGGTGGAACCAGTTGGTTCCTACCAGTATTACAGTAAGTAATATACGGTGCTCAGAGTATTAGGCGTCCCAACGGACTTTGATAGCAACTGTGTAAATGCGATTGGGTTGGTCTCCAAACATTTAGACACAACTCTTTATTCAAAGCAATATTCAATATGACGGTGTGGAATGTCGCCGGTGTCAACGTGAGAAAGGCGAGCAATAGAATGCATACATTTGTGCCAGATGGCTTCCTGGAGCTTGCATTGTCCTTTTAAGCAGTGACGTGTAAAAAAGAAAGGGCGTAGTTTTTTTTCTCACGACGCGTGTGTGTGTTGTTTTTTGTGTATCTGTGTCACTCAAGCGTGTGTAATGTTGTGGATTAGAATGGCGCATTTGGTTTAAATTAAAACATCTCACCCAAGACATAAATAAATAGAAAATATGTGAGTGGTTTTATTTTAAATAAACACTGTGCAAATACCGGTCTCCATGTTTTATGTATACGTTATACACTATACCAGTAAAATACGTCATGATTAAAAATTTGTAGCATTTTCAAACACGCGCAATAAAATAGACACGGGAGTAGCAAACAGCAATGCTCAAGAATATTCATAAAATAATGCCGCGGTTTCATTCCCAAGGACTTCGTGTCGTTGATTGACAGCTTGTGTGTGTGTTGACGTGTGGTACTAGTGAGGAGCGGTGGTGTAGCGGTTAGCATGCTGCACTACGAACCTGGCGACCCGGGTTCGATTCCCGCTCACGGCCAACACCAGTGACGATTATCTGAACCGGTCCCGGGCCTCCCCTAGATCTACTCAGCCTCAAATGAGTACCTGGTGCGATGTGTAAACATCGCCACTAGGGAGACAAAGGCGGCCGGGCGTGGTGTTGGCCACCCACCCCCTCGTGTGCCGTGCCGGCCTTCATAGGTGCTCGCTAACAGCACTTGCCCCAACAGTCTGTTAAGGCTATACGGGGGATCTTTGTGGTACTCCTACCGGCTTCCCAGATGTCTGGCCAGCGTGAAAGAGTAGGCCAATAATAACTTCCAGAGGGAGCTCCAGAGAGCCTCCCCCCCCCCTAGTTCTGACAGCAGTGACCTGAGCAGGCGATTGCAGCCAAGGTACAGCAGGAGTCACGAATATCAAGAGTCATGCACCTTGCGAAAGCGAGTTTTATCAGTGCGGTTTCACATTTATCCGTCTGCAATATGCCGCGAAAACCATTCCCATCGCACATTCCGGCCTCTTTACTAGCATTGAGGCCCATCTCTCATAACGGAGATAGCGCCCAGTGCCTCTGTTGTTGTTTGACTCTGGCTTTATTTTCAGCCACGGATAGAATTTTTATTCACAACGCCGAATCCCAAAAGCAAGCCCCTGACTCAAGAAAGAAAAAAAACTTCTGCAGTGGTGGGGGACACTGCGTGACAAGAGATTTATGCCGATCTACATAAGCATTGTGGATGACCGTATTTATTTGCTGCCTGTTGGTATTGTAAGATGAAATTAATCCAAGTGTGTGCCGGCATGATGTTACAGCCAGCTAGCAGACGGTACTTTAAGTTAAGACCAAAACATTGCATTTTTTAAGTGCACTCAATATCAGAAATACATTTTTCAATGTCACTTGTTGGTACATGAAGCATTGTATTTGAGGGTAAGCCTGATGTTCAATTGATGCAACCTTTTTGATGTAAAGCTTTCGTGACTGCAGGGATTCATATTCTTGGTTCTTTCGGTAAAGTCACGTAGAAGGGAAATAATAAAATAATAAAAATAAAACATAATAAAATTTCGATTTAAAGCTTTCGTGACTGCAGGGATTCATATTCTTGGTTCTTTCGGTAAAGTCACGTAGAAGGGAAATAATAAAACAATACAAATATAAAACAATAACAATTCTCACGACGTTTCGACTGTAACACAAGCAATCATCCTCAGGTGGATTTCACACCTGTCGTGAGAATTTTTATTGTTTTATATTTTTAGTATTTTATTATTTCCCTTCTACGTGACTTTACCGAAAGAACCAAGAATATGATGCAACCGTATTTAATTTGTGCGGAATAATTTGTGCGACTCTTCATCAACAATTATGCAAAATTATTTTGCTTGTGTCTGAGATGTATTTAATTAAACGTAATCATCCCTCTGTCAGGTGTGAGGCAGAGATGCTGGCAAACATCAAAGTCAGGAGTTAATATTTGATTCACATTCCAACAATTTGTTTACTGCAGGCTGGAGCAAAGTGCCACTATTTTAAGCATAAAAATTCTGCAGTAAGTTAGCCAGACCTCGAAAAAAAAATTCAAATTAAATATCTCACAATCGGCTGTGTAGTCATGCATATGTTCACACACATGCACATAACACTGCATTTTCAGTGCAACTCTGCAGCCTCCTAAAATTATACTGTGCATTGTATAGTGTGAAATATAACACATATTACTCCTTCACCTGTCGATGACTTTTTTTTATCCAAATACACATTGGCTGCATTCCAACATTTCACACATGCACATGCATTAACACGTACAGCGATCCCCAGCAAATGTTCTTTTCGGTTTACCATAATAACTTTAAAATAATGTCCATAATAATAGTAATAGGGGCAATGAATCGTTTTACGGGAAATAAAAACAAACATATCCAAGAGCAGCACAATGGATTCCCCTTCTGAGACATCTAAACGTACCGTTGCACCTAGCAAGGAGAAATATAACATCTGTAAATAACCACCAAAATCACCGTTTGTTAAACAAATATTTGAGGCACGGCACATATTTCTTTTTTAGTTTAAAGGACACAGGGTTGCGTTCGTGGGATCTGCAGAACCTTGTGGCTAGATTGGGGTGGTTGTCTGTGATGGAATGTCTTCATTTTGAATGATGGACTGAACGGTGGACGTGGCTAGAAGACACTGTAACTCTCGTAAAAAAAAAATGTTCCAGGATGAATGAAACTCAAGTCCACAGTTGTGCCGCGACAGCGAATGGGCTCTTACCCTGATTGAAATTGTACAAATTAATGAAAGGATTTCGTTTGCTGCCCAGCAACTTGGAAACACAAAGCAGAACCAAAACCAAAAAGTACTATCTTCTTGGTTCTTTCGGTAAAGTCACGTAGAATAGAAATAATAAAATTAAAAAAATTAAACTCTGTCTACTCGACAGACCTGCTCTCCACCTGATGACGGCTGCTTGCGTTGTGGCCGAAACGTCGTGAGAATAATTTTATTATGTTTATTTGTATTATTTTATTATTTCCATTCTACGTGACTTTACCGAAAGAACCAAGAAGATGAATCCCTGCAGTCACGAAAGCCTTAAATCGAAACAAAAAGTAGTATTTCAAATATGAAAACGTATCTGCCCAAGGAGATACCTTTCAGCTTCCATACCGTTAATAAAATACTTCCGAGGACAAAACACACGTTGGAAGGCGGTGGTTACGTAATCCATGTTGCTCACATGCTTCTCGTCGGAAAATAATTTATTTTATTGTTGTCTCTACAACGCTGCATTCTGACCCACTGCCCTTTTGGTGTCATCATCTTTTACGTGCGTTTTGTACAGCGCTTTGAGATGCGGATGCATTGACGTGTGAATGCAAATATTTAACCTCAACCTATGTTAACAATGTCCATGACACTTATCTGTCAAAGTGCACATGGTATACAGAGCAATGTTTGTAATCTGCAAAGCTATTACTAGTGACTCCTATTATCCGTGGGAGTTTTACGGTCGAAACCCCTATTATATATGATCCTAGTCTTCTCATTGTCTGCGATTCTCCAAGGATTTCTTTCCCCATGGGTAGTGGAGTCATTTCGTGAATTACCTCATGGGACAATAAGATCTGCGATGTTCATGCCCCACGTCACCAGATAGTTTTACCGTAATGGGTGAGTTCCTTTTTGTAGATTGAGAATGTTACATTCATATCATTCTTCAAAAATGCACCATTGCAGCACAAGAAAGTATGCCAAGAGGCAGACAGTGACCGGTACGGTAGAAACCAACAACAACACGTGAAAGCCAAACACACTGGCTTCACCGAGCCCAGTAACACAATATAATATATATTTAATATAATGAATTGTAACTTTTTTGCAAGTGTATGCATCCTACAAAGTTGTCTGCTTGCACTAAATCAAATCTTGTAATGTTACGCTTAGTTTAAATCAGGGATGGGGAACCTTTTTTCTGCCAAGGGCCATTTGGATATTTATAACATCATTCGCAGGCCATGAAAAATAATCAACTTAAAAATGTGCTTGTTATATTTGTTCAAACATTTAATTAACTCGCCCCTAATGTGATGGCTGGAACTGCTTCTCTTTGGCGAGGCGTGTGATGTTAGCTGGTTTTGATGATGTTGCTGCTACTCGGAATTGCTTTTCCAGGTTTGCTCCTAGATTTATTGAATTTCGAGTCCCGCCTGCGGTTGCCTTGGCAGGGCCACACCAAATGATTTCTCGGGCCTTATACGGCCCGCGGGCCGGACGTTCCCCACCCCTGGTTTAAATGTACTGCATGTACTGCATTGAACGTAAAACCTGTAGCATATGGATGATATGCACTGATACTTAAATAAGACATTTTTATTTTAGTAGTTCACGTTGGCATTGCAGACTCTATTAAATAATTGCTGTTATTGGCCACCAATAGCTGGTGATTCTAAATACCCCTTCGACGTATAAATACCTTCAAAAGTGTATTTCTAAGTCAGCAAAAAGGGGAAATTATGAGCATAGGATCACTCGTCCCATCATGCATTGCATCTCACGTGAAACCAACCAAAATGGACGTGTCAACGCAAAACAGCCTTGCTTTAACCAAATATTTAATACGAGCTCAAAAAGCCTGTCCAGACAAAAGTTTTCAATGAATATAATAATTAACCCGATTTGATTACTTTACAATCTGTATCTACGATCTGACACGAACAGCGACTCCAAAAATTTGTATTTTTCCACACAAAAAACCTAAAATTGTTGACGACTTGATTCAACTTCTTATATTTAAAGACGTACCCATCGGAAACCGCTCAATTTAAAGATCCCGTTTTTTATTAGAACAAAACATTAATAACTTCATACTCTGTGAGGGGAAGCTCATATTTGACCGTTTTCGAATTATTCGGGATTTGAACGTCATAAAATTCGTATATTTTTTCTTTCAAAACCGCTTTAATCCGAAATATCTCGAAAGCAATAAAATATGAAACAATGGTTCTCCTTTTGATTTGATTTGCTGTTTAAGGCTCTATCAAATGAAAACACCGCAATCTTATATTTTGAACGGTTTCTGAATGACATCAGGCACATTTTTATGGGGCACCTAAAATCGAGATTGGGGGCCTGAAAATTAAAAATCTCCGTTTTTCAGATGTTTCCTGTTGTTTGTGTCCTTAAAGCTACGTACAAAATTTCAGCTTTCTACATTGTTGGGAAGTGCCTAAGAGGTTTTCAAACATACACACATGCAGATTAAGGTCTTTACTTAAATAGATATAATCTCGCTTCTCTGAAATACAGGCATCGGTACTCCTAATCCCTCTGAGTATGAGTTTACTGGATATATGCATGGGGGAAAATGACAAGCGAACCATGATATTTTTCCACTTTTGTACGAGCCTGGTTAAATCACTCAGTGCTATTAGATAGAATGGAACCGTAGTAATAAATTACATGCACATTTATTACACTTCATCTAATCTCACCCTCCCACCTGGTTGCTCAATTACAATACCGCCCCCCCCCCCAGCGGATATATGCCGAGTGGCCTGACCAAATATTTGGGGCATTTAAAAGGCCGTTCCTTAAAAACCCATTCTCTTTCTTCCCTGAATGAAACCCGTCCCTGCCAACATGAGATTTCACACGACAGACGCTGCGAAAACTTCAGACAGGCCCCGTACAACACTTTGCTGCCTCTTGAGCATTAAATTAGCTACAGAATATATTTTTCGATACTTATCGCTGTTGAAAAACGGATGCATATATTGATGGCCATTTTCACATCGATGGTTACTTTTTTTTTCCAGCCTTAAAATTTGTAATGGCCTATGAGAGAGCAGCCATTAACGAACCGGTGTAGATGAAGCATAGACGGTACCGTCTTTTTGCTGTGGCCTGATCTCACGCCGTATGGATAGACCGTCCACAGAGAGTTGCACTTACCCTTGCTAATGATTCAATCAGATGCTGCGTGACATATCCAGTTAATAATGAAACATGATGGCATCCACTAAAATTTTTGATGGGAAATTTTTCGTGAAAAAATAACAATAGCCAAACCAATAGAATGCAATGAATACGTTCATCTGCAGATTGGCTATTTTTAATGCCTATTTGGATAAACATATGCCTGCTTGGCTAGAGAGCATTCCCTTTGCGCCAGAATGGTGTGATAAGGATCGATAATGTTGTTGAGTGCTAGATTAATCAGCTTTTGTCGAGTGGAAATTAAAAAGGAGTATTAAAAAAACCCCAATGGATTCTGTTGCTCTGCAATGTGTTTCAGGTTGTATACAACGTCTTTGCTCGGCTGCTTCGGGAAATGAATTCCCAGCACGCGGAGCGAGACGTCGGACATCGTGTCGAAACAACACGCGGTACGACCCGAAAACGCGTCGGAGGGAGCTGCCCATCACAACCGTAAACACCGAAGCCGTGGCAACTTATCTTGTCAGAACATTCATCATCGTCGTCACCTCCTTTACTTAAAATACACTCCCATATATATATATGTTTATAAAAATCACATTTCGCCAACGCATCTTCTACCAAACCATCCTACGGCAGCAATCGCCCTCCCAATTTCACAGTTGAACTTCCATATATATATTTATTTACATCATTGAATACAGTTCTTCTTGTATGAACATCAATGCAGGTATCCCTCAAGATTTACAAACGTTCGTTTGATGAAATTTCGCACTTGACAAACTGTGGACACCATTGGAACCTCATTTGCCAGTAAAAATATGATAATTGGTTTTTTACCCTTCTATCTGGCAACAAACCTGACACCTTTTTACAAGGAGTCATGTTTGCATAGACCACAATACCTGCAGTCATAATGCGCCTTTTGGCGTCATCTGGTCCAACCCATGTGAGACTAGGCTCTAAGGAAAGCTGTCTCGGGTGTGAACCAATCAACTTCAAGGACAGTGCACATTATCAGAGCTATGTTTTTTGTTTGCATTATGACTGCAGGTATTGTGGTCTATGCAAACATGACTCCTTGTAAAAAGGTGTCAGTTTTGCTGCCAGATAGAAGGGTAAAAAAATAATTATCATATTTTTACTGGCAAATGAGGTTCCCATAGTGTCGATGCTTGCCCCGAGCTCTCAAACTCTGATGGTGCATTGTCTTTGAGTTGTGCGCCTTTTGGCGTCATCTGGTCCAACCCATGTGAGACTAGGCTCTAAGGAAAGCTGTCTCGGGTGTGGACCAATCAACTTCAAGGACAGTGCACATTATCAGAGTTATGTTCTTTTGTTTGCATTATGACTGCAGGTATTGTGGTCTATGCAAACATGACTCCTTGTAAAAAAGGTGTCAGTTTTGCTGCCAGATAGAAGGGTAAAAAAACAATTATGAAACTGTGGACACTTTTCGATCGACGCAATCGAATTTCCGCGTGAACGAAATTCCACACGGCGCGTGCCGTGACATAAAACAAGGAGCACCTGGGAGGCTGCATCGTCCATCCGCGACAGCGTCGTAACGCCTCGCACCACCTTCCCATTCTAGATTTGAAGCTGTCGTGACTGCAATGATTCATATTCTTAGGTTTTTTCGGTAAAGTTACGTAGGTAAAACATTAAAAAGTAAAATAAAATAAAATAAAAATCACGACGTTTCGGAGGCAACACAAGCTTCCGTCTTCAGGTGGTACCGTCACAGCCACGACAGCTGTATTAAGTACTTGTCGTGGCTGTGACGGTACCACCTGAAGACGGAAGCTTGTGTTGCCTCCGAAACGTCGTGATTTTTATTTTATTTTACTTATTAATGTTTTTACCTACGTGACTTTACAGAAAAAACCTAAGAATATGAACCACCTTCCCAGTCAATTCCAAAATGCAGATCTGTTGATGCTTTCCCCGAAAGGTTAATTATTTTAGTTTGAAATGAATTATCATTCAATAGTTTTCATATGTGTGTTCTTTGTTGTTAATCAGTGTACTGTGGAAAGTGATATAGGTGTTTATTTTAGGTTAGGAAGAAGAGTTGGAATGACTTTCCGAAACGCATCCCTAATTTTAAGCATGATATGAATGGGAAAAGCCATTCCGATTTACGAAATTTCGTTTAACGCCGTGTTTATTGAAGAACGCATCCCTTTAGCAAAACGAGGGATGCCTGTAATGACAGACTGCAACATATATATATAAACACTCTAACGTGGAAAATTTGCAAAAACTAAATTGCAGTGTATATTGCACTGAAAATTACCACACTAATGAAGGCAGCCTAACGTTCAGATTTCAAATTTGTATTTGTACTGGAGGAATAAGCTATAAAGCTCTTTTTTTTTTACACAGAAGTACAGCAGGGTCGGGTCAGAAAGTTCTACAAAGTCGCTTAGTGATGCCGCAACACAGAAAATCAGCTCGACGAGATAGAGCCAGGGAGGGAGGGCTCCAAGGGAACGGGGCAGGGCGGCGAGTCAGCAACTTGCAAACTTAGATGATGAACACCGCACGCACCGGGGGCAAGCGAGCGAGCGTGCGTGCCGCGCGCGTGCGTGCCGCGCGCGTGCTGGCTACAGGGTGGTGGTGTGCGACGTGCACATGCCGTTGCCGAACACCGTGTGCAACGGCGCCGCCGCGCAGTTATCCGCGGCGGCCACGGGGGTCACCCCCACCGTGCTGGAGTTCCCGCTGGCGGTGCCGCCCACGTCCGCGCGCGCCCTACCGCCGCCCCCTCCCTGTTCCGTGCTGCTCCCGGCCAGGCGGGCGGCCATGAGCGCCGCCGTGGCTGCGTTCGCCCCGGGGTTGCTGCTGCTGTTGTTGTTTTGTTGCCGGTGGTGGTGCGCGCCCCCCCCCGCCGCCGGCTGCGCGGGCAGCTGCTGCCCTCCCAGCGGGCGGCTGCGTGGCGCCGTGGCGCGGTAGTCCATGGGCTCCTCGGCCGTGCCTTCCACCCAGCGCAGGCACAGGATGCGCTGGAAGAGCCTCTTGAAGTTGTCCGACAGGAAGCCGTAGAGGATGGGGTTGGCGCAGCTGTTGGCGTAGCTGAGGATGACGAAGAAGTTGGTGAGGCGCGGGTCGAGGGCGCGGCTGAACACGTTGACGAGCTGCATGATGTAGAAGGGCATCCAGCAGACGACGAACACCGCCACCACCATCATGACCATGCGGGTGATCTTGAGCTCGGAGCGCCGCCGCTGCTGCCAGCCCGCCTTGAGGGCGACGACGCGCATCTTGACGATGATGAGCAGGTAGCAGAGGCAGATGGCCACCACGGGCACGAGGAAGCCCACCATGAACGTGTAGACGACGAACGCCGACGACCACGTCTCGTTGGGCCAGATGAGGTTGCATATCACGAGGTCCTCGCGGATGAAGTCCGTGTCGGCGTAGATGATGATGGGCATGATGACGGTCAGTGAGAAGACCCACACGCCGAGGTTGATCAGCTTGGCCACGGTGGGTCGCCTGCAATAATCGTTGGACACGAGAAGGACAACGTCAGACTGCGGTGAAGCGAACGTGCTTCCAGTCAGGGAAATCCATCGACCACATTGCACTCCACCAGCCCGCCACCCATAGCCACTGGCGGAGCCAGTGGGGGGGGGTGGGGTGGCACGTGCCCCCCCCCCTCCAATGATCCGATCGAAATCCCTCATTTCGATCGGATCATTGGGATTTATTCGTAATAAATCGGCATTTTGCAACCCCCACTGCCACTGTGTAGCATATTATTACGTGTCAGGGACTCTATGAGATGATAGGACAATAGTTTGCCCCCCTACCTGAAAATCCTGACTTCGCCATTGCCCACAGCCAACCACCATCACGCGCGCAGTCGGATTGCCACTTGCCCTGGGCGTCCCAAGAATCATCCTCTTTCTGAGAACTTTTCTCAGAACATCTGTAAGTCCCGGTTTGTTTTTGTCAGTGATGAAATAACACACCACTCCCGTCAATGCATTTACTCGTAAGGTAATTCTCGCTCTTGGTGTTGTGCGATATTTCCCTTCGCGTGACGCGTCCCAGCTTTTTTGTTGTTGTACCGCGGGAGGTGGCAATTCTCGCTATCACTCACCTCCACCAGCCAAAATCCACCCTCAAATAGAATTCACAGCACCCCTCCAACACACCCCATTAGCAGGACTCCCCTCCCTATCGCTCACCCGGCCCCAGCCCACTGTCACTCAGATGTCTCACACGCAAAAAACGAACCATTCATTTCTCATGTAATTCTTCCCAGCACCGTGTTGCTCATGTTTAATAAATAAAGTGGTACAAAGTCAGGGCAATCCTTGGCGTCTGTGGTCACGGTTGTTTCTATTGAACATGTCATCCATTTCATTATCACCTTTTTGCACACGGAGCAATGTGCGGTTCTTTTCTCAGTAAAAAAAAAATACTCCTGTGCCTGCTAATGCATGCGGTAATGGGTGAGCAATTCCCACTCGGCGGATGGGTATGTTTAGTGGGTCAACGCACAAGACATTGTGTGATAACCAAATCACAGCTCTGAAAGGCACTCAGCAGGTGATAATGCATCATTAAGGCGCTTCCACACTACGCTCGTAATCGAGGTTTGTTTTTCTGCCATCGGCTCGAATATTTTACGTACAACAGGGCTTCAATAATCCACGGGGCTGCAGGAAGCCGCTGATCACTGGCGGTTAACGAATCCTTCCTGGACTCCCCAGGACCGTTGATCCAGAAACACTCGAAAAAAAATGTCACGGACATCGAGACCCGCTTACGGGAGCAGCCCATTCCCATCGCAATCCGCGGTGCACCGACTGCATCGGCTGCGTCCGCGGATTAACCTGCGAGCCGCGCCAAACCTCTTTGTTAATTCGCAAAATAAATATTTGTTTTGGGTTCAACGGAGGCGGCCAGCTCCTTCCTCAAAATCCACAGCGCACCGCGGTGGATGGGAAACCGCGATGAGCTACAGGAGCGGGGAGCTACAGGGAAAACGCGGAGGTAGGAGGTTGTTTTTTTTTTATCCTTTATATTAAGTTCACTTGCTTGCTTGCTTGCGCGCTTACGCCCGTGCAAATCTTTCGGTCGTTTTTTAACCCACTTCCCGTGATCCAATCGAGCTGACATTTTGCACACAGACTTGTTGTGCGTGACAATTTATTTTCGTGAAAAAATTTTTCCATAACTTTACACTTTTAAGGAAAAAAAAATTATATTTAATTACCAATTGCTTAATGGTGGCAGGCAATCATCTGACCCATAGGTGGCAGCCATCTCAAGCCAGAGGACGAGAGGACTCTAGCCGCCACGCATATAAAGGATTTATAGTGAAAAACTTTGTTTTTACGGGTTAATTTTTCTTAGCTGTGCTCCTGCAGCTCAGCGTTAGCCGTGCCCAACTTCTCTGAATGTCAGTTTGCGATCCGCAATGCATCATTTATTTAGACTAGCTGTGCCAACGTAATTCCTTGAGTAAATCCATAATAAAGGTTTTTTTGGGTTAGATCACGTAAATATAAATGTGTCGTTATACCCACCACCACCCAGCACAGCCAATTAGTAAGGTTTGTTTCGTAAACAAAACATGCCAATTCATTACGAGAACAGCACACCGGCGTGTTGGAGAGTAAACCCACAACATTTACAATTCGAGTGCGACGTTTTGCCAGTCATTACAAGCAGCATCATCAGGCGACAGCCAGATTTATGGAGACATGCTCCTGTTTCATTCTTAAATAGAGGGATACGTGTGATGACACATTTATATTTACGTGATCTAACCCATAAAAACCTCTATGACATTACCTACTATAATCACCCAGAAATGTCTGTCCGTCCCGCGTGTGACGTCACTCCACATGACGCCACCCCCCCCCGTGACGTCACTCCACATGAAACCCACCCCCCTCATTAATATTCATGAGTGGGTGGATTTTTACACTAACGCAGAGGAAGGTCGAGCTGAATGAAATAATTTATTACTCAAAGTCACTTATGACGTTTCTTTACAGAAAGTGACCGTACAAAATAAATATACGCAGCACAGTGCTACATCCGTGCGTGACGTCACTGCAAAAGAGCCCCCCCCCCTTCATTAATATTAATGTCCGCGTGGAAATTGACACTAACGCGCAAGAAGGTCGCGCACTCCACATGCCGCACACCTCCCCTCATTAATAATCATGAGCGGGTGACGTCACTCCACATGCTGCACCCCTCCCCAATAACCATGAGGGGGTGACGTCACTCCACATGCTGCACCCCTTCACAATAACCATTAGCGGGTGACGTCACTCCACATGGGCCAACCCCCCCCCCCCCCCATCATGAATAATCATGAGCTGAACAATTTTTCCATTGAATATTTCAGATTTGCTGCAATATTACACCCGTCCTTGGACGGGTAAAAAAGCTAGTGTATAATATTAGCCGCGAAAGCCTACGTGTTAAACAGAAAAGAAATTAACATTTATTTAGACTCCGATATCAAGTTTTTAAAAATGCAACAAAATTTTGTTGTTTTGAACCATCACCCACATGGTAAACTTGTGCCATTTGGGTCTTAGGAAAACATTGCCACCTCATTATCCGTGATTCTTTTTTGCTGATTACTTTAATCGCATGGCTAATTCCTCCTATATTCTGTGACGTACCCCACCAAATTATTGGGACAGACCTCTGCGGTGCAATATCCATGGTGCCTCCATGTTCACGGTGGATTATCGAAGACTAGCTATTCACATTTTTTGAAGACCTTTAACTTTCGCGTTCCCCATTGCAGAAGTTGACACCATGCATTCATTTCAGGTACCTAGGTGTGGCCGAATAAATAAATGTATGAGCTGGAATGAAACTTTAGAATGCCAAGAATTGTCATGCAGTGCATTAGTCACGATGGCACTGTGAAATAAAATAAAAAAACACAAAAGAACAGTAAAAACCGCACAGAAATGTATGAACCGGCCTCAAGCTCAACTGAGGAAGAAACCGCATTAGACTATGCCAACCCACGTGAAATAATGGACAATTTAGCAGAACAAATGACTGCGTGCAAAATTGTTTCGGATAATATTTCTTGGGAGTTTCATTCTCATACAGCTATTTTCTGCCGAGTGGTCACATCTTGTTGGGCTTGACAGCTCGGTTGCTTTGCTTTGTTGTAACAAGCGGAAGGAGACTTCCAATGAGACGTTGTGAAGGAAACATGAAGAACAGCAAGAGTCGGTGCTCGCCCCCCCCCCCCCCCAAAGCAGACGGTGGTGAACGAGCCTTTAAAGATCCAATCTTCAAAGTTGGCATCGAAGTGCAATGCCCTCTGCGTAGCAACATTTTGTTCAAATGTTTTCATGTCAGAGGTGAAGCGCGAGAGACGACGTTCACACGGAGGCCAGTTTGCAGAGGAAAATCATGCAAATTGCCCTCGGGCGCATTGAAAGCAGAAGTGAATATCTACGCGGAGTAGCTTGCTTTCGTTAATAACCGCTCTGACAGCTACAGGCTTAGTGCGGCCTGGAAGCGTATTTTTAAACAACACATCTTACAATTCCTTCTAAAGGAAACACATACTACACTTATTAACTGATTACTAATCTATTATATAATTACAATACTCCCCCCCCCACCCTCCTCTGATCTCTGCACCTGATGGGTTCAGAGATGACGTTGTCCTGCTACTCGATTTAGGACCGGAAGCAGGTGGATTGCTTCACTCTTCTGGCAAATCGCCCGATGATGCTGGTTGTAATTACCAGCGAAACGTAATATTCAAATTGTAAATGTAGATTTACTCTCCAACACACCGGTGGGCTGAAGTAGTAACTAATTGGCGCGTTGTTTACGCGACAAATCTCTTACTAATTGGCTGTGTCGGGTGGTGGAGTGTTACGACGCATTTCTACTTACGCGATCTAACCCAAACACCTTTATTATGAATAACATTCGTCGCGAAAGCCTGCAACGTGTTAAATGTCCTTAATGAGTTTGTCTCCTGTTTCTCCTGCGCAGCAACTGATATACAGAGAGAGAAAAAGCCACGTATGCGTTACAATGCAATGGCCAACATGCGGATAATACTGAATATGAATCCACAAGAATTATCGTTGACTTTAGTGTTCATGAAATTAATGACTTTTGTTTTTGAGTTTGTCTCCTGTTTCTCCTGCGCAGCAACTGATATACAGAGAGAGAAAAAGCCAAGTATGAGCTACAATGCAATGGCCAACATGCGGATAATACTGAATATGAATCCACAAGAATTATCGTTGACTTTAGTGTTCATGAAATTAATGACTTTTGTTTTTCGCCTCTGGCTCATAGGCCATCAATGCAGTACATCTCTCTGGCCGTTTCCAATTAAAAACACGAAATATTCCGCTTGCGAGCACCCACATTTGTTTTCCAAATTACTCCATGGTCGGCAAAGTAATCGTCGCGCAATTACAAACTGGATTTACGTAGCGTCTGGCGGAAGGGGGTTCTAGACTCTGGGTGCAGAAACAGAAATATTGAAACGAGTTGACAAGCCGAGGCATTAGCGGTGCCCCCGTGATCATCGTGGTTAAGGAAGAGATGATGATGATGATGACGATGGTCACATCTCAAGTTGAACTTCTTAGCCAACCATGCCAAACAGCGGGAATTGTTACTACTTTGCAGGGAATGGCATAGGCAGAGATACACTTGCACACAATACGGTTTGGATTTATTTGAGGCTGTACAGAACAGTGGGCATATTTATTTGCATTCAGAGATGTAGGCAAAGGGAATTTCAAAAAAATGAATATTTTTAGCCTTGGAATTGATCAGGAAGAAAGGAGGGGAGGGGTCGACAGCATGGACAGCTGGGGGGAACGTGTTTGGGACTGTGGGGCAGCAGAGGAGAAAAAGTGACCACCAACTGAGAAGAGACTTGACAGGGAGATTCAATAGAATGCCTTGTCTGCTGGAGCAGAGAGGCGTCCGTGAAATTGAGTAGAGTGGAGAGTTTGAGAGTGTGGCGAGGGGAGTGGAGTGAAATGACAGGGAAGACGTAGGAGAGTGCGTGGAGGGGAGTAGAGTTGGATGAGAAAGGAAATAGAAAAGAATGTGTGGAAAGGAGTAGAGTGAGATGAGAGGCAGGAGAGTGCGTGGAAGTGAGTAGCGTAATATGAGAGGGAAGAGGCAGGAGAGTGCGTGGAGGGGAGTAGAGTTGGATGAGAGAGGAGAGAGAAAAGAATGTGTGGAAAGGAGTAGAGTGAGATGAGAGGCAGGAGAGTGTGTGTGGAAGTGAGTAGCGTAATATGAGAGGGAAGAGGCAGGAGAGTGTGTGGAAGGGAGTAGAGAAAAATGAGAGGAGAGAGGCAGGAGTGTGTGGAAGGCATTCGAGTGAGATGAGAGTGGTGATGTAGGTATGGCCGAGTACATGGAGCATCTTGAAGCCAATGAATTAAATCTTGAAATTTGATCCGGGAAGTGAATTCAGAGCCAGTGGAGCGAAAGGAGAATTGGGGTGATGTGATTTCGTTCACGGGTGCAGGTGAGGACTCTGGAAACTGCATTTTGGATCATCTTGAATTTTGAGATCAGAGATTGTGTGTGGTGTCTGTCCCTGTGTGTGTCTCAGCATACCTGTACAAAAGCAGATGTTTTCCAATAACATTATAAATGAAACATCTATGACTCTGCCTCTAATTGCACCGTCGATTTTTTTTTCCACAATAAATGCCAAAGCGGTGTTCCGTGCCGTTTACTTTGTTTTAAAAGTTTTCCTGTTTGCCCTGGCTGATGGACCACGTGTTGCCGTCCAGGGCACAGAGGGGAGGAGGAGGAGGAGCCGGCGGCGGCGTGTCGCCAGGTAGCGGCGCACTGCGGGGGGGTGCGGGAGATTCCAGTGCGTGGGGAGTGGGGGGCACGGAGGGGGGCCTGGGTGGGAGGGCTACTGGGGAGGTAGTTTCGTGTTATATTATTTGAAACAAGTTTTGCTGGCTCGCTGGAGGGAGGGGCGGACGGACGGTTGGATGGACACATCTAAAGTCCGTGCGAGCTGCTAGTTTCAATTTAAAAAAAAAAACTGTTTAAAAAATAAGCATCTAAGGAGCTTTATTGCCCGAAGGTGAAATCATTTTTTGCTGGTTTTCAATTTAATTTCTTGAGTATCGTGTCGATTTTTAAGTGCCCCATTGTAGAAATTGAAACCTGCTAACATGATTGAGACTTTAAAAATAAATGTCTAAACCACATTACCGAGCTTAAATGGTTCACGCGACATGCCTCAAATAATTTGTAGCGAATGTGCTTTACTGCACTCAGCGCAAGGTCACAACACAATCCATTAATTCATACCGAATACATCTCCTTGCTCTTTAAAACGCATGGACAAGGAAGGGCTAAACACGTGATTCATCATTATTATTATTATTTCCATTTGGGTTCGATCGTCTTGTAGGTATAATGTCAACATTTGACTTTCACCCGCCACCTCCACCTGAACGAGCTGATCAAATCTAACTGATTCGGTATTTCAGCAAAACGTAGCGGAATGTTGAGAAGCGAGAAATGTATTTTTGACAACGTTGTACGACGTTTCGCCGCGGATTATCACACCCAGCATCATCGGGCGTTGACAAAAGTTGAGTTCCCCTCGCGCGAAAGAGCTAAAACAGAGCCCCAAACACGACGGTAAGATTAGGAACACCGGCCTCATGTTGCACAGGTGAGATGTTTCAACTTCAGTAAATACCATGGTGGTGGTGGTGGTGATGGTGGTGGTGGTGATGGTGGTGGTGGTGATGGTGGTGGTGGTGATGGTGGTGGTGGTGATGGTGGTGGTGGTGATGGTGGTGGTGGTGATGGTGGTGGTGGTGATGGTGGTGGTGGTGATGGTGGTGGTGGTGATGGTGGTGGTGGTGATGGTGGTGGTGGTGATGGTGGTGGTGGTGATGGTGGTGGTGGTGATGGTGGTGGTGGTGATGGTGGTGGTGGTGGACCTTTAAGGGCCCTAAGCAGTAATTCTTTTTTCTTGGTTCTTTCGGTAAAGTCACGTAGAATGGAAATAATAAAATAATAAAAATACAACATAATCAAATAATTTTTAAAACATAATAAAATAATTACTTTCTTATGTTTTATTCGTATTATTTTATTATTTCCATTTATTATGTTTTATTTTTATTATTTTATTATTTCCATTCTACGTGACTTTACCGAAAGAACCAAGAAGATGAATCCCTGCAGTCACGAAAGCTTCAAATCGAAATTCAGTCATTCTTTTTTGGTCTCCCCCCCCCCCTCCTCCACCTCGTGAGTTGAGATGACAAGATAGATGGACAAGAGTTGGATATTTAGCAAGATGAGTAAGAGGTTGTGATTTCATTACTTAACCATGAATAATTAAGTAATCACGTCACAACCTCAGTAGTATAGTGAACAATATTGACGTTAATTTCAATTCGCATAGCATTTTATAACATTTCTAACCCTATAATATAATTAATTAACTATGACTAACCTGTATCACCGGGTAAGTTTATGGACTTTCTGATTACATATGTAATATAATTTATTAT
Source organism: Lampetra planeri (assembly GCF_965212315.1). Lineage (NCBI taxonomy): Eukaryota > Metazoa > Chordata > Hyperoartia > Petromyzontiformes > Petromyzontidae > Lampetra > Lampetra planeri. The sequence continues at coordinate 5,626,533 of NC_136131.1, forward strand.
AACCAAGCATAACCATTTCGCATCATTAACTATAACTATCCTGTATCGCCACATAATGCCTACATATTAACATATCAAACATAATTAATTTTAATGTAATTGTTTATGTTAATATATTCACCTCTAGACATCACTTCCTGCTACCTCCTGCAAGCTTGTGGAAGTGCAGTGATAACATGACACCATCCATTTATGGGGCGTCCATAAATGACGTCACGCGATTTTGGACGATTTTTGACCCCCCCCCCCCCCTCGTCACACGGCGTCACAAAAAGTCAGGCCCCCCCTCAAACATGACGTCACAAAGCTCTGCACCCCCCCGCCCAAACCATACAGTATTTCCATTTTGAAAATAAAGCATGCTTCAAATCGCTTTAAACTATTGTCATTGTAGTGCGTATTTAATGTGGCGCTGCACTCTGATATTGTGGGAGAAAACATTTATTTAAAAAGTCTATTTAATTAAGTAGAACGTGTTGTTTATATTAATTTAAAATTGCGCATTTTGATGTGAAGTCACATTTCTCAACCCCCCCCCCCCCTGGTCACACATCGTCACAAATATCTGACCCCCCCCCCCAGGTGCGTGACGTCATTTATGGAGGGCCCCTAAGACCCGAGACTGGGGGGGGGAATTCACAATTGACGATGGTGATTGTAACGCCCAGCGAAACGTCTCACCCATTCTTCGTTCCGTGTCCTTGTGCAGTGCTCGCCAACACACGAGGGAGGGTGCTCGGGGCAATAACAAACTGTCACATTTGACCACGTGACAACTAGACTCTTGGGTGTTTTTTCGGTAAAGTCACGTAGGTAAAAATGTATAATAAAGTAAAATAATAAATAATGAAAATAACTCAATTAAATCACGAGACAACACAAGTCTCCGTCTTCAGGCGGGACCGTCAAAGCCAAATTTACTTGATACAGTATTTTAATTTACTATAATTTTATTTTATTATAATATTTTCCCTACGTGACTTTACCGAAAAAACCTTGCAGTCACGAAAGCTTCAAATCTAGAATAAACACGTGACAACTCTTACTTATTCGTCCGTGTCGGGTGTACGACACACATTGTCATTGCACCCACGTGGCAATCTGAGCTGAAATTTATTATGAATCATCTCATTTGTTAAATTTTAAAAAAGGCTCTGGCCTTGGGGTTTTTTTTTATTCGCGGGAAATCTGTTACTACTCCCCCGTCCTGTCGCGCACTCTCTGTACAGGGCCTCTTGTTTTCATTAAAACAAAATTGCCGCCGTGCCCCAACTGGTTGCCATTGAGCGTTCTTATTCTCAGCCACCCCTACAACAATGATTCTTGCAGGGGCATATCTCCTGATTTACTGCCCGCGTTATAATCCTGGTTCATAATCATGCTCATTTGGATTAGATCGTCGTGTAGCTATAATGGCAACTTACCAATGTAACCCTGCACCATGTATCGAAGCTAATACAATCAAGTTTTCACGTGGGCAAATGTGCCAATTAATTAAGTTTTTTCAGCAAAACGGAACAGTATAATATGCAAGCAAAATGTTGATAATTAGAATCCTATGCAGGTTTCCTCGCCTGGATGAAAGATCTCAGTTGAATGTGAAGTGGGCTTTTACAGTTTTATTATTTCAACCTGCCTTTGGCTCGGAACATTCTTTTTGTACAAACATTACACACTTTTATAATTGAAATTAATGGCTCAAGGGTGGCCACGTGAAGTAGTTTTGCATGGCCTACAAACAATGACCTATTAGGGTCACGGGGCTATCATTTATTTTTCGATTTTAATGAGGTTATTACCATGCTGTCACTTTATATGGCCATGCCTTTCACTTTAAATAGGGTAGAGTCACCAATTACCATCTGATACACTACTATAATGTCTAATCCACCTGTGCTTTATACTAAAAGAAATGGAAAAGCTAACATCCAGGTCACATCATTGCTTGTCTCGTCAGTTAAAGTGGCTTCATTATCACTCAAAATTAGTTCTATTCGCAGGCACCAGGAACAATTATGAAAAGATGAAACAATTACCGGTATATCTCTGTAGGTTTTGCGCATCAAAAATCCATTCCAATGTTTGCAACAGTTTCCTAGCAGACATGAATTATAATAATCACAATAACGCAGCTTGCTGGGGAGGCGATAAGTGTGCAATCGTGAATTCATCTCTCGTGAAATATGCTGCGTGCTAATGATGCTCGGAGATTTCAAGTTCTCCTTGTGGGCCGACGTTGACTTGAGATTATTATTCGTGATAAAGACACGCCGCCGACATTTAGCAGCGCGCATGCACAGCCCATTGGTCAACCCACCGCTGAACGAGAGCTTCCCCATGCTGTATGGGTCACGGGGATTTATTTGGCCTTATTCGGTCAAATACGGTGGCGAAATGTTAACTACCTCGCATGGTATGGATGAGGTGGTGGGTTCGAACCCGACTGTATTTGGAGTTTACGTGTCTCTCTCCCCCGCAGTCGTGTGGATTTTCCCCCGGGTCCTCCGGTTTTTCCCTCCACATTTAGAATCAACGTCGCGCGTTTAGAGTATTTGGATGCTCTAAATGTCTACGTGGCGATACGCCGCTTCGTCGAGCTCTCATTTGTGATCGCCAGGTCACTTCTCAAAACGAACTACGTAGCTCGGTGGGCCTTACACGGTAAAATAAAAATGTTTTTAGAGTATTTGACTGCACTGGTCAGTGTGGGTTTATGACTGTGGGGAGCATAGACATTGCAACATAGTACAGTACAACGATGAATTTTGCTGCACTGACAACGTGGCCCCACAAGAGCCTATAGCACCTGTTTCATAAATAAGTGATGTTCGCCCGTCCAAGTACGATCCAGTCTCAACCCCGCTTAGCTTCTGACGAGATCGTAGCGTGACCTTACTTAAAGGGGCATGAGGTGAGGGTGGGGGGTCATGGCACAGATGACGCCTTGTCCAACCCATGTGAGACTAGGCTCTAAGGAAAGCTGTCTCGGGTGTGGACCAATCAACTTCAAGGACAGTGCATATATCAGAGTTATGTTTTTTGTTTGCATTATGGCTGCAGGTATTGTGGTCTATGCAAACATGACTCCTTGTAAAAAAGGTGTCAGTTTCGTTGCCAGATAGAAGGGTAAAAAAACAATTATCAAACGTTAAACGTTAAATATTGTACCAACATATTTTTGCTTGCCTATAAGATGTTTGAAAGAGGACAGGGGGCCCCTCCCCCCGCGTCCCCCCTCCCCCCACCCCCTCATCCCACACCCTATGGCTGGATTGGGTGCATTCTGGGTGACTTGGTCACAGGCTTGACTTGAGATTAGCATTCTTACAATAGTAATACACATGCTAGCCATGTTAACAACACACAACACAATTTGGGTTGTGTGTGCAAGCGCAGTTTTTGTTGTTGTTGTTGTCACTCTTGGATGATGAATGCACAGGTTTGTGAAAGTCGACAAATAGCAACGCAATGCTTTAAACCACAGGGTCAAATTCTCTTGCCATCATGACTACCAAACACCATGAAATAAACAGGATATTGCAATCTCGTAACACGCTAACACATTAGGCGATGGTCTTTCGTGACCGGTGAATGTATGATGTACGATGTGGTCTGCAGAGGTCAAAACTCCTGCATCTGATGACCTTTCAAAAGTCAAATGTGCTATGAAAAAGGTCCAAAGCCCTACACGTCACCTAATCTAGATTTTTTTCCTTTTGGGGCAGTGTTCCTGACGAATTTGTTGAGTTGTATGTCTTATATAACCTATGTTAGGGACATTTTAACAATGTGGTAAGGGCAAGGAATTATATTTAGAGCAAATTTCATGAATGTAGCAATCAATGCTTGAAGACAGTGGCGAAGGCCGCAGCACCATGGAGGTGAGGGTTGGATGACCACACGAATGTTGTGAGAAGCCCTCACCTTGAGCATCAAAGCGCCAAACCCTGGCATGCCAGAGAAAGACAGCACCGCAAGAGTGTGGACTATTGCCACCTGTCCCTTAAGCTTGGGATCGAGTGTTGCCTCCTCGCACGTTTGGTGGTTGTTTTCCAGGCGCTCAGGTTTTATCCCACGCATAAACACTCATGCACAGCGGCTGTGCTGTACGGCTCTGCAATACGTTTCCAGATTGTGCCGCGTTGATTGTCGCGATGTCTGAAGCGTTTTGCTCAAAGTGCTCGGAGCTTCTTCAGGACCCGAAGAAAAACGTCGAGTTTGTGAAGAAACGTTGGGCCGCCATGCCAAACAACACGTGATACAATGCGAAACACACACCTGAGAAGCTGCACAGTGGGAGATTCAGAGGGCAATAATTAACTGAATAAAAAAAGAACACATTCCTGCGGAGGGAGCTGGTAGGAACGTTGGGTTGCTCGGTCAATGGCCAGGGTCAACGGCGGCGTGGTGTATTCCCCAAATATGCCCGACTGTGAGGGCGGGCACAAGCCGGCGTGAGTAGGTTAAACGTTGAGTTTTATAAGGGCACCACGGGGTGACCAGTCCCTCCCCACCCAGCCCCACCCCCCACCCAGCCCCATCCTCCCCACCCAGCCCCTCCCCACCCTCCCCACCCAGCCCCTCCCCACCCTCACCTCCCCACTCAGCCCCACCCTCCCCACCCTCCCCACCCAGCCCCTCCTCACCCTCCCCTCCACACCCAGCCCCTCCTTCTCCACCCAGCCTCTCCCTGAACGACGGACGAACGGACACAATAATCCCCTGTGGGCTGGTGTAACCAGGAGGTTCCTACCAGTAAAACCTCTGTCAATACTGTTTTCAAATAAACACAGCCAGTAATGCACCTAAGACGAAGGCACATTTACAGTTGGATTACGTGAAGATAAAAATGGTCACTGGCTTGTAAACAGTAATGTTCACTTCAGAATCTCTATCAGAATCTGAATTTATGCTGGATAAATCCGATGAGCTATGAAGCTCGTTTTTACAGATGTCCAGTCGGGACACAGGGTCAGAAAGTTGCAACCACAAACACTTCTGAAAAAAACGATAGGAGTGCAAAGTATGGGAAAGCTAAGCAAATCACTGAAAATCAATATGTATAACACGTTCCTTCGGAGTGGGCAGGTAGGAACTTGGTCGGACAGCGCATTCGTGCACGACAGACAGACAAATAATCCCTGGTGGGCAGTGTGGAACCTGTTGTTCCTACCTGTAATAGATCAAGTAAAACAGCAAAGAGAGTCCCAGACTGCACCAAGACACGCAGTCCCTCAATGGCATTGCACTATCACATTGAACTACCGATAACATGCGTAAGGATGAAAGTTTGCAAATCACATCTGCAAATGCAGTTGTATGCAGCACCGATCGACGGCTTCGGGATATGTCTGAAGGCAGATTGACGATCTTCTTGGTTCTTTCGGTAAAGTCACTGACGCTGTCTCCGCGACAGACCTGGTCTTCACCTGAGGACGGCTGCTTGCGTTGTGGCCGAAACGTCGTGAGAATTATTTTATTATGTTTTATTTTTTTTTTATTTCCCTTCTACGTGACTTTACCGAAAGAACCAAGAAGATGAATCCCTGCAGTCACGAAAGCTTTAAATCGAAACAGATTGACGATGTTACGGGAGGAAGCAAGGTTGTTCCAACAACCTTGTTATTTTGATTGTTTCTTCCCTTTACGCTGGTGGCGATACACAATTCGGCAAGGCTCGCATTGTCCACCCTTTCATAAAGGGAGCTGTGGCCAATCCTTCCTAATGTCATACCGCTCACTCATCAGAAGTCACATTTCATAAACCCCCGCTGTTTTCCAACCGAGCCAACGGTACAATGGGGGAGATTCTCTTTCGCCAAAGGCAATTCATTTTTTTTCTTCCTGAAAAACATTGGGAGGGCAGCGGGTGGCCTGCTCGCGCAACAAAAGCATCCCCGACCGAATCCACCGTCGGAGCTCGATATGTTCGAGGAGTTAATCAAGAAATGACTGCACAGCTACGCTACGTGGTTTCGAGGGGGCCTTCCAATAATGTATGGAACGAGGACATTTCTGTTAACAATCGTTCGTACCAAAACAACTCCCCCGTTCTCTGCCCTTCCGAGGTATGACTCACTCACCTAGGATCCGAAGAGGACCGCTATTTTTTTTTCCTAATATGGGATTTGTATTTATCTTCCGCTCGTCTAAAGCCCAGCCGAGAGATGGAGTGATGGAATTATCTCACGTGCAGGTGCTTAGATGGATGGCTGGTCGCATCGCAATGACTGTGAGGGATTGTGGCAGCTTTCATTCAGGAGTGCATAGATTATGGCCGATGATGACAAGTGTACGATCAAAATATATATATATATATCCCATGTCGCCTTAACAGGCTGTTGGGGCAAGTACTGTTAGCGAGCACCTATGAAGGCCGGCATGGCACACGAGAGTGTGGATGGCCAGCACCACGTCCGGCCGCCTTTGTCTCCCTCGTGGCGATGTTTTACACATCACACCAGGTGCTCATTTGAGGCCGAGACAACTTAGGGGAGGGGGGCCCGGGATCGATTCAAATAATCGCCACTTGTGTTGGCCATAAGCAGGAATCTAACTGGGGTCACCGGGTCCGTAGCGCAGCGTGCTAGCCGCTTCAGCACCACCCTCCACGTCGTGTCGGTACGCATTTGTACACACACACACAAACACGCCGCACTTACACACACACACAAACACGCCGCACTTACACACACACAGAAACACGCCGCACTTACACACACACACAAACACGCCGCACTTACACACACACACACACAAACACGCCGCACTTACACACACACACACAAACACGCCGCACTTACACACACACACAAACACGCCGCACTTACACACACAAACACGCCGCACTTACACACACACACAAACACGCCGCACTTACACACACACACACACAAACACGCCGCACTTACACACACACACAAACACGCCGCACTTACACACACACACAAACACGCAGCACTTACACACACACACACAAACACGCCGAATGCACATTGTAATGCTTCGAGTATATATTAGCGACGCCGAATGAGACCTTTGTCAGTCGGCACGCTGGAGCTTGGCTGAGCTGCAATGCATCGCAAGCAGAAGTTCAGCAATTGAGGGTGTCGTGGGTGTCCGGACTCCCCCCCCCCTCCAACAGTCTTAATATATTGCTGGGAGGGAAAAAACAACATGTGTGATTTGTCCATAGATAAGGGAAACTTTTACTGGTAGGAACGAAGTGGACCAGACCACCAATAGATTATATCGTCCGTCCGTCCGTCCGTGTATCAACATCGCCCCCTACTGCAAACACTTGGCAGGACCCTACAAAAACCTTTTGACTCAGTGGGGCTTTCCTGGCTTAACAAGTGTAATAATACATTATGTTTATATTCTTTGGTTATTCGTTCCTACCAGCCCACCCCGCACGGTCCTGTTTATTATTGTTATTATTCCGATTTGCTTCCCAGATCAATTGTTGAAAACCAACCTCTGTTGCCTCCGTGAGCGGCCCGCCACCCTTCTTAGGCAATGGAATTAACGTGCAACGAAGATTGCGTTGTCGTCATGTTTATGGACGGAAACAAACTCCCATTTCAGACAACCATAATATATATTTTCCAAGCTACTCGTAAAAGAGGCACCTGTGTGAATTGCATTGTCAGAGCATGCAACTGGCCATTAATTACCGGTTAAAGCACCATTACATTATCGACACAGTGCTGTAAATTCAGCGAGCTTCACGAAAAAAACCGTCTCTCATTGGGAGTTGGAAAATGTTGGAATCTGCCGTCGCAATCTCAGCCACGTTCAAATCCCATCTACGCCATTGCGTTTTGCCCTGTGGCCGCGTTTAAAGCATTCCAACGTTGGGTCTGAAGGCTGTCCGTGCTTTGACCTTTGGTGTCGTTTCACTTACGCGATGTCTGGTTGGATGATGTGGACTGTGAATCACTGACATTTATGGAAATCGTGTCAATGTAAATCGGGTTCATGTAAATCAGGTGATCAGTGTTCTACATGGAAAAAAATGACATTTAGACTTTGCTGCCATTTGCTATGGCAGCGGCAGCAGCAGCAGCAGCAGCACCAGCAGCAGCAGCAGCCATGGACAATCCACTGCTGCATGAAGGCCTCCCCAAACCTCCTCCAATCTTTCGATTTAAAGCTTTCGTGACTGCAGGGATTCATCTTCTTGGTTCTTTCGGTAAAGTCACGTAGAAGGGAAGTAATAAAATAATAAAAATAAAACATAATAAAATAATTCTCACGACGTTTCGGCCACAACGCAATCAGCCGTCCTCAGGTGACGCTGTCTCCCCGACAGACCTGGTCTTCACCTGAGGACGGCTGCTTGCGTTGTGGCCGAAACGTCGTGAGAATTATTTTATTATGTTTTATTTTTATTATTTTATTACTTCCCTTCTATGTGACTTCACCGAAAGAACCAAGAAGACTCCTCCAATCTCTCAGGATACTGCGAATGCAATGAACCACTACACATGCCATTAATAGGTGGTTTAAATGGCATTCTTACATATTTCACGTTTACATATACACACCGACACGTACGGTGCATGGCACATTTCACAAGCAGGGTATATTATTTACACTATGTCAAGCGCTCATCATCAGGTTCATTTGGTTCTTGGCAAGGTACGACACCGTACTCCCCACCGTGTTCTCGACTTTCAACACACTGTTAATAGTGACAAAGTATGTTTACGTAAAGAAAGGCAGAAGGATTAATGCCAGGCCAGTTCATCTCGTAAAGTGTATTTTCATAAGGCACAAATCAGTGTTTCAGGAAACAAATAAAAGCACGCTGTGGCTTAAAACGTTGATTATGTGAACAAGTCTCAATCATATGTAGCTCGCACACAACATAGCGGTGGTGTGGCGTGGCCCAGCTGTGCTCCTGCTGCTACGACTGCAACAGAGGCAATGCACTGACTGGGAGATGGACCCCCTTGGGATGTTCCTGCCCGAGCCAATAGCGTCATACCATATGCTCTGTGGGCACTACTTTTGGACTGAATTTAGACTTCATATCCTTAGGTTTTTTCGGTAAAGTCACGTAGATAAAAAAATTAAATTAATAAAAGTAAAATTAAAATAAAATAAAAAATCACGACGTTTCGGAGGCAACACAAGCTTCCGTCTTCAGGTGGAACCGTCACAGCACGATAGCTGTATCAAGTGAGAGAAATTCCAAGAAAACAGTCCTTGTATATATACTGGTTGAGGGTGGGAGGAGCCAAGGTAGGCCCTGAATATTATTTTTGTGAGGTTCGGTGCGGCTGAAGCACGCTGTTAGGAATGAGCCTTTGTTGTGTAAACTGGGTGCGGATGATGTAAAGGTGCGTGCAAATGGGACTGAGCCTTTTGTTATGTAGAAGTGATGCGAAAGCTTCAAATCTAGAATGAATTTAGACTGGTCCTTTCTGCATATGTATATGCACAACGCACACGTTCGGCACTTTGTCAATCGGCTGCTCAATGAACACCTCCCCCCAAACCGCGTGGATCATCGCGGTTATTCAACCGTACTTCACCGCCACTTGGCGTCTAATGAGAAGAAGACCTTTGATGCTGAGTGAAGACATTCAGATTTTTTAGGAGAGCAACCTCTTGACGAGGGCGATCCTGGAAAAGCAGTAACAGGTGGCGACCCTATTCTCCGCTCTGGCTCAGTGCAGGTTTGGCGGAGACGAGAGGACATGGAAGGGTCAAAGTGCGGTACAACCGTGGATTTGGTGCATCGCCCTCTGCTGCCCCCAGCACGGGTGGCACGGTTGGCGACGTACGGTGTGAAAGAAGTTCAGCATACACGCGTACGTGCATAGGCGACACCTGCCGTGCATGGTAGTCTCCCCGTCCGAAAAACCTATTTCAGCTTAGTGCCGCTGAGCTGTTGAGATATGACAAGATCAGGATCATTCCAGGTGGTTTAGTCATCGGCGCAAGGCTGTTATGCACGGGTTTGTAAAGAACGATATGTCATTAAGTGTATTATGAATAATGCCGCCCCCCCCCCCCATTAAATAACAACCTAATTTCCTCATTCAAACATTATTATTATTATTATTGAAACAAAAACACTATTTTCATAACTTAGCAAGAAACGTTGATGGCCACTGAACCAGAGTTATGGACGGAGTGGCAGCCAAAGGGAATGGAATGCGCCGAAGAGTGAGCTCCACCAGAGAGAGATGGAACAACGAAATGAGCACGTGCGCGGGAGCGAGGTGGATTCTTACACTCAAAGATTGTTAGAGTTGTGCCGAGGGTTTTGTGGAGGCCTTCGGTCATTCGCACGCTGCGCGAAAGAAGTTCAACATGCACACGTACATGGCGGATGGATTGTGGCTGATGATGATGGCGATGGTGGTTTGTAACCTACGTGAGATTGGGGTGTACGGCGTAAAAAGCGTTGTCTCCTATCTGATCCATCACCTCCCCACACTCACTTAGATTCATGCCCAGAGGGTGAGCCGAGCACCTCGCTGGGCTCAGCCATGTGGTAAAGGAAGAAAGGAAAGTGGTGAGGGGTTTAGTCCAGATCATGGAAACATAATTTGTGCTAATCTGTGTCAAAGCAGCTTGGTGCCACAAATCCCGTATCATTTCAGGACATTTTTTAAAAGGTAAAGCGAAACTCTCCGTCAATCCGTTCCAGGTTGGATCATTTTTTGTAAACATCCCTGGATCCATGTGCAGCTCCCCAGATAAAAAAAAAATTGTAGGAATAATAAGTAAAAAATAAATGAAATAAATGAAAACAACGACATGACTTTACCGAAAAAACCAAAAAGTATGAATCCTTGCAGTCAAATCTATAAGTAGGAATAATAAGTCCGATCTGTGAGTCGCTAACACGAACCAGTGGCGTAGGAAAATGCATTCCACAACCCAGAATCTTATAATGACGCTCGCTGCCCGCAGGAAAATTTATTTACAGCATTGTAGACGCTCTCCATAGGCCATACTAAATGTATAATAAGAAACTACAGAGGTTCTCTGTCAAAAGCAATAGTCAGTGGGTTATATGAACCTCAAGGTGCCTGAAATTTTAAATCAGAAAGGCATGAGTGTCTGATATTGAATTCCAAAATTACCCATGCACCCCCTCGTTGCCAAACAAAAGTCGGTTGTAACTGCTTTTGTTAAGGCTATTAATCTGAGACACATTGATTCATGAATAAATAGCAAGGTACTTGCCAATCCTATCAATTTAAGCAGCGATTTGTTTTTCGAAACACATGTAAATGCTTTCACTGATTTTTTATTTTTTAATCATGCCACACTCTCCAATACTTTTGAAAAACATTTTTGGTCTTCACTTCGAAATACGGTATGCGGCAAAAGGGTTCGTACATCGGCAGCCACCTGCCTAAGTTGAACAAGATTGGCAAGTATGTGGCGCTGATTGGTTTTTCGGCCCCTTCACTGGTTTTGTCAGAATCAACATTCCTCTATTTGAGGCAGCTGGCCTGGGAAAACCTCGACAGTCTCCATGGAACGGTGAACGTCAGAAAGTTTCGCCAGCTCTTGCGCACTTTCTCCCCTCTCCTGGTATTTGGAGACGGTTGTTTTCATCTTCGTTTTGTCCATGACATGCCCGAGTTCTGTTTGCACCCCAGCAGCGAGCAGCCCCCCTAAAGCACAACATGAAGACGAAGTTGACATGCACGGTGTGATTTACACAGCCAGGCAGATTGCAGGGCAGCTGCCGAGGACAGGAAAAATGTTTGTTGTCGCAAATCCGGGCATCCTTTAAAACTCAAGATTCACGGTTTAAGAGGTGTTTTTTTTTCTTCTCGTAAAACGCAAAACACTATCATCAGAAACGCAACACATCGGAAAATATCGATATCGGTCCATTGCTTCGCAGACAGCGTAGATCGACGTGGAATTTGCTGCTGCCCACCACCTAGTGCCTGCAGCAGCTTTTTAACACCTGGTAGGCATAGTGGTGGTCCATCCAAGCACTTATCCTCCAGGCTTACCGCTGGGGGGAATTTCGAGATCTGACAAGGTCAGGTGCAATTCCGGTGATTTTGGTCAGAGGCGTTTGGTTCTTGTCGCGCGGAATTGTTGAACAGATTACTGTTACCGATGTCGTTACATACAGAGCGGAATTAATCTTAATTTTAGAACTTTCGTGACTGCAGGAATTATTATTTGTTTCTTTCGGTTAAGTCACGTCTAAAGATAAAATAATAAATTAAATTAAATAATAGAATACGACGTTTCGATTGTGTTGCAATCGTTTCGATTGTGTTGCAATCGAAACGTCGTATTCTATTATTTAATTTAATTTATTATTTTATCTTTAGACGTGACTTAACCGAAAGAGCGGAATTAGTTTATTTTTGGGATAGATCGTGTGGGTGCATCGTCAGTGCTTAGCGAGCACACCCTCCACCCACTTGACAAGCGCCAATCAAATCGAGCTGTCGCGTGTGCAAATGTGCCGATGAATTTAGCTTTCAAACATGATATTAGTGGCGAAAGGCGACGTTTGAACGTAACAGAACACTTTCAAGTAATCTCATCAGCGGTGCATTTGCTGCCCAGTGATAATTCAATGAAGGCCAATCGAGTCTCTTAATAGCTTGGTTTGGAGAATTAAAGTGATTTTACAAAGACATTTAAGTTTATATGTACAATTAGCCCAACATATTCGCTGTCATGAGATGTAATAATGGTAAGGGCTGAATCGGGGATATTTATGTTCAACGCTATTTCATCGAAGCCCGCTTAATGTATAGGTTTTTTTTTACTTGTGATCTCAAAACCAGGGTTAAACAACAACTATTGGGGGTTAAACATTCTGAATGTGGCAATGAAAAGTAAAGTCGTTTTTTTTGCTAGCAATAGCTGCGTGTTGAACAATGAGCCAGAACGTACGATAATTGTGGGCCTGCCTGAGGCACCGGTGTTATTGATGGTGATATTTTTTCATATAAACGTTTAGCCATACATTTGTGATCAATTATTAAGATCATTATTTTGTTATCTCACAGAACTGCATGTACAGGTGAATTATGAGTGGATTTGACTGGTTCGTTGGGCATGCTATTCCAATTCAGGGGGCAAGGAGGCATGCTGGAACCTAATTACATTTTAAGGCCACCTCCAAAGCTGTGTGAGGATGCCCCCTTGCCAGTTCAATTAAATCCCCCAACTCTGTAGGTGAATGAAGCAATAGTGCAAGTTTCTTAAATCCCTCCCGCCTCTGTCCACACTCAGCAGTATACAAATTGGGCACACCACAATTCGCTGATCGGCAGATTGCGTGAAGTGGGGTACTTCCACCTCTTCCAAGACATCTGGCCAGTGTGGAAGAGTAGGCCAATTACACCCTCCAGCGAGGGATTTTCGAGAGCCGCCTCGAGCGAGGGCCCCTTCTGCCGGCAGTGGCGTGAGCAAAACATTTGCAGGGCTGCGCCTAAGACTCGAAATTTTTTTTTAAAAAAACAGACTGAGCCATTGCAACAACAGCCAGCTTAACGAGTGAGGAGGAGAAGTGGCCACAAGCAAAAGATGCAAGCTCTTGTGTCGACACCTCCTGCTGCATCATGGGATCAGTATAGGGTAGGGTTTTCGTGGGTGGTGAGAGGGGATCGAGGGGCTGCGTGCAGAACGAGAGAGTGAGCGAGAGAGTGAGCGGGAGAGTGAGCGGGAGAGTGAGCGGGAGAGTGAGCGGGAGAGTGAGCGGGAGAGTGAGCGGGAGAGTGAGCGGGAGAGTGAGCGGGAGAGTGACCGAGAGAGAGAGCGAGAGAGTGAGCGAGAGGGTTGGCGAGAGAGTTGGCGAGAGAGTGGGCGAGAGAGTGAGCGAGAGAGTGACCGAGAGAGCGAGAGAGAGAGTGAACGAGAGAGTGAGCGAGAGGTGGGGGTTTACATAAAGCAAAGTTATTTTTTTTTTATTACGAAATGATGAACGAAGCAAAGTGCCGACTACACCGAGCATTTTCTTGTTTCCACTGATCGTAAAAAAAGAGGGGATCGTGAATAAGCACTGGGGCACAGGCAGAAGGATGAAGGATAGTTCGAGCACTGATGAGTCCTACAGCTACATGGACAGATCCCGCCTACAACATCTGGAAACATAACAGCATTAGTGTCAAAGGTCTGACGCTGCAGATAAAACCCAGAAAATTGCCATACGGTCCAAAGTTTTTATGTTTAAACAAAGGCTGTTATGAGATGCTCGTCCCAAAGGCTAATTGGACAATGGACTATAAAGCATTTATATTTTATGTGGATGGATTAACTCGTTGTCTGCTTAATTATAAACACAAAGCATGCCATAAGCCGATGCCAGATATCCCTCTTGTGTGAATGACAGGTAAATGTTTCCCTTATCGGGAGCCTCAATGCTGCCGTAAGAACTGGTGCCATCTACTGCTGTCTGTAACTAATCAGTCAAACGCAAGAGCAAATTTTGCATTAATTCAAGTCCTTTATCAAGCTAGCTTCCAAAGGGATTTGCATGTGTGCGTGTGCTTGATTGTATTCTTCAAAATGTATTTCTTGCTTCTAAACATTCCGTTCGGCTGAAAAAAAGAAACTCAATTGGCAATACATCTCCCACGTGTCAACTTGAGTTGATTGCCTCTGTTGGGTGGTGTTGGGATATTTTTAAAATTGACATTTTTGACATTACCTCCATGATCGAATTCAAAAGAAACGAATTATCATTCATCAAGTCCTCTTTGCGGACTCCCGTATGATGAAGCTGAGTGCCTTGCCCGTGCCTCTGATGAGCACGATTGGCTATGTACGGTGCGAAAGAAGTTCAACATACATACGTACGTACAACCCACACGTGTTGTCGAACACTACTATGGATGAGGTTTTTCTTATCTACATTTTTCAGTTTCTAAAGAGTCAGCTTCAATTAATTTGTGTTGAAGTGGCATGGTGTCACGATGTTTCACGTATAAACTAAAAAAACAAAACACATCTATTTTATGAGCTATATAGCCCTTTCTCAGAAGCGTCCTGGCCAACAAATGATAGCTCAACGAAGTGGCCTATCGTCTGGAAATGTATAGCAGCCAAATACTCTAAACGCGTGATGTTGTTCGGATGTGGAGGAAAAAACAGAGAGACCCGGAAAAAATCCACGCGACCACGGAGAGAAAATGCAAACTACAAATATGCAGCAGGCGTCAGGGTCGGGATTGAACCCACGAACCTCTTATACACCAGGCGGGGCAGTTAACATCTCGCCACCGAGGTACTGTGATTAACATTACACGTTGCACAATTAACCCAACGAAGTGAATTTAATTTCAAGTTACGCCTTAACATCATTGGTGTGCGATATCTGAAACAGTCTTGGGCGCTCGAATCACCAACCCGCATTTGACCGGTTTGATGAAGTATGGTCAAACAACTCCCATTGCCACATGTCACGAGGAGGCCGTCATCGGGCAGTGGGTAAATCATGGCAGATGATGATGATGATGAAGTAATGATAATCATAATTTGCACTTCTATATAGCGCCTTTCACCCAGAGGTCACAAAGCGATTTGGAGCCACTGTGACATTTTAAAAATGCGCAGATTAACTTGTCTCCTGCTACAGGTTAACCAACGAGCTACACTCCAACTAAATGACATTTATTCAAAAAAACGGAACGTTCAGTAAAATAGGCGCTCCGCATAATTCTTGCAGCACCTGTAATTTGTGCATGCTCGAACTTGGAATGCAAAACACGATAATTCGTATTATATTAGTTTTACGACGAATCTAAACAATTATGTAGTGCGGCAGTTACAGCCTTAATAATCGGGAAACTAAAATTAAGTACAAATATGTAAAGGAGACATTTGTTTAAAAAGTTATAGTCAATTTAATTCTACATTGGGAGCGTGCGTGAGAAGCCCATTTTCCCCGATTCAGCCGCACGACCGAACTGCCAATCGTTTCAGGCCAGAAAAGAATTCACTGCTGCTCACAGTAATCAAACATCACGTAGGCAGTTGAGAAGTCTGGGATTTCAGCGACGATCCTGCAAGTGTGGACGGCGAGTCAGAGCCAAGAAGCGGCTCACTCTACGCGTCTTTTATGCCATCGCTCAAACGTGAAACATTTTTTGAGATGGAAATTGAGGCTGCCGTTAGCGAGAATGGAGGAGCATCGCTACAAAGAGGGAGATAACCTTTGTTCAACGCTTGGCAGCTCATTAAAACAAAGCCGACTCTCACCTGCGCAAACACTGTCAACTGCCCGTTATGACAGCAAGCCCGTGGCTTTAGGCCATGCTTACAAATCGTACCGCGCTTGGTGGGCACGTGCAACCTTAATGCGACCATTGTTCCCAGCGTGAGCCCCACGTGATCTCTCGCACGTGCATCGGAGTGCGATGCTGCGAGCGTGTCCCGAGTCCGAATGAATGGGTTTAATATCCCACATCATGTAACTGAGTCGAGGCGGTGTTGACCGTTCCATAGTTTGTTTACTTTGGGATAGGAGGCCACGTGGTAGTTTAATGTCCAACATTATTGTCATAAATCCCTCCACCGCCCAACAAGATTGTCACTCTGACAAATGTGTTATTTACGTGCGTCAGTCTGAGGATAGGTTTTCACATTTTTTTCTGGCAACAAAACTGTTGTGTTAAGATGTTAAAACACCAAACTGAAGCCTTTTACAAGGAATCATGTCTGCATTAACCACAATACTTGTGGCCACAATGCAAAAGGCCTAACACCGTTTTGAGACCGGGCTCAAAAGAAAGCTGTCTCTGTTGTGGACCAATCAGTTTCAAAGACAATGCATATACTATCAGAGTATGTTTTTTCTTTGCAATCTGACCACAAGTATTGTGGTTAATGCAGACACGATTCCTTGTAAAAGGTTTCAGTTTGGTGTTTTAACATCTTAACATCTGTTTTATTGCCACAAAAAGAGGGGGAAAACGATTCTCATATTTTGGCACTGGCAAAGGAGGTCCCATGATGCGTCATTCCGTTGATCCAATTCTGACCAATAATGCTCCTCACTGGTGATTAAGACTTTTCATAGCTTGAAGGCCACATCAACGTAGGACGATGTTTCACTCACAGTGCTCTGAGTGTACACGGCATGAGGCTTTGTGCAAGCCACGAAATAACATAGCCTTTTGTTTCATGACCCATTTTCAGGTAACAGATCTCTAACTCGGGGTAAGCATTTACACTAAGACCTCCTTTACCAGTGGCAAAATATAGTAGTAGGTTTTTACCCTTTAAACTGCTACAAAAACTGACACCTTTATACAAGGCATCATGTTTGCAATAACCACAACACAAGCAGTCAAAATGCAAACAAAAAGAAACAACTCTGATAATGATAATGATATGCACTGTCCTTGAAGTTGATTGGTCCACACCCGAGACAGCTTTTCTTAGAGCCTAGTCTCCATTGGTGTTGGACCAGATGACGCCAAAAGGCGTTTGCATTTTGACTGCTTGTGTTGTGGTTATTGCAAACATGATGCCTTGTATAAAGGTGTCAGTTTTTGTACCAGTTTGAAGGGTAAAACCCTACTACTAGATCTCTAACTATTCAGATGGTGCTGTACCTGCCAACAATTAGCAATATATGTTTGTTCCATAGTGCCGTGATTCCTATTCCACTCACTCCCCAGTGACAACTTCGGTGTGCAACTACCGAGTTTCTCCCACGCGCTCTACCCTTGTCGACGAAGCATGCGAAGTGTCCCCTCTTGATATGGCTCCTCCTTGTGACGTGGGGCAATGTTGGGTTTTGATCCTGGGATTCTTACCGCTTAAGATCCGTCTTCTCTCTCTGCAATCACCGTTAACCACGAACCCACTTCCACAGTCCGCGAACTCGAGTGGCCATACAACTTTGGAACGTTTCGATTTAAAGCTTTCGTGACTGCAGGGATTCATCTTCTTGGTTCTTTCGGAAAGAACCAAGAAGATGAACTTTGGAACGATGCTCTTCTGCCAGGCATGCTGAGAGTGCATTCGTTTTAACTGTTGGACGGGCTGCCAATTTGGGTGTTGCTGCGCCGTACGCTTTGTGAGCATGCTCGCCGTTTGTTGAGCATTCAAAGAGTTGACCGGTCATCTTCTGGAGCAGCTCGGTAATTTCCTGCAGGGAATGAACAAAGCCGTCCCACTCTAAAGTCGACATTAAACCCTCTGGAGCTGGATGGATCCGAGGTCAGTGCTCTGACCCCTGAACCAAGTCTGCAGCCACCCATCATTAAATCGGGTTGTCAAGTGCAGAGAGTTGATGGTCGCGGCTTGGCCACCATTGACTGCACGGCAATCCATCGTATTAAAAATGTGACTCTTGCGCGTATGTTTGGCTGAATTCCATCTCTGAGAATTTAGAAAACGCTTTGACTGTGATGCGACAGTTGGATAGCGGTGTGCGGGAAAACGCGACCCCGAACGTGTAAGGGATGAAAGGCCACTCTTTCGGGATCAGTACTTGTGCGCGTAAAGGTACTTTGCTCAGCCATTCTCTCTGTGCAGTGCGCACGATATTCTGCAAGGCTTCTGAATGGATTATTCATCTCGTGATGCTGAATGCACAAGATCTGCATTACATTGTGGGGGGACAAGACAAAAGAGCATAACTCAGTCCACGCTTTAACAACAATTGCTCATCATCCATTCGCAAGTGAACTTAAGACTAATAAGGTACAATTTGAACATCAAGTATCTAAAAGCGACCGCATCGCAAGATGCTGTACAAACAGGGAGGAACTTGCCAACACAAAGAGTTTGGAAGACGTGTTTCGTTGGAAACTTCACACACGTGGAAACATGCATGTCAAGCATTGTGGTCCATCCACCAGCGAAACCCATGGACACTGAGAGCGCGGATGTAAACTTCCCATGAGGATAGAGTCAACTGATTGTTCCTGAAGGGCTGGTCGTAATAATTACACTGGTCAACAAAAATTAAACATTTTTTTCTGGCCTGGACTTTTGCAGCTGTTTTAGACTAATTTCAGGGTGCTGATTCCAAATTTGATCTCAGATTTGCTCTATCACATCATTTTTATGCTATCGGCATAGCCCATTTTCATTGCTTTTACCAAAAATTAACTCTGTCACTTATGATTGCAAGTTGTTGCGAGTCAGTGACTGCTTTAGTGTTAAAATATGGTGCTGTATTTTTAGGATAGTGTGTTTATAATATAATTTTATGTAGATATCCACATTTATTTAATATTTTTCTTCTGCAGTTTTTATTGAAAATGCAATATTTGATATCTCGAAAACCAAAATTACCTTAAAACCGTTGGAATACCTTATGCCAGAAAAAGTGTGTTGACCAGTGTAATGAGCACCTCCTGGTGATAAGTAAATAAAAAAAATCCCCAAATTCGAACGTCTCCGTGATTACTCTGAACGAGGGTGATGTGGTGCTCCTTCTCGTCAGAAGCCCCGAGCGTGCGGGCAGAAATTCCACATTCCTATGGCCTGAAGCAGGGCTGAAACCATACTCTGGAAGTTGGGGAATGTCCGCCTAGTGAATGGTTCTTGGCGGTTATTGGATAGATTGCAGTTACGCAGTAGCCCGCTGTTTGCGAATGCTGTCATTAATTACGTAGCTACGACATTTGTAGAACAGCACTGACAGATCCTATTTGTATGTTTGTATGTTGAACTTCTTTCGCACCGTACGTGGCTAACCATGCTCATCGGAGGTGCGGGGGAAGGAGAGAAAACTAAAAACACAAAAAAAACAGTCCTGAAGAAATTCGTTTTCAATCTAGATTTAATAGTGAACGCACGTTTAACTTGACTAAATTATTGCACTGTGAATTATATACAAGAAATGCAACTACTTGCAACTGAGCACTGTAATGAACCTGCAGCTCGTGCGCTGCTACTACGACTGTGTCTTTAAAGGTTCCATTATCACTGGTCAACACACTTTTTCTAGCATAAGGTATTCCAAAGGTTTTAAGGTAATTTTGGGGTGCGGATTCCAAATCTGGCATCAGTTTTTGTCTATCACATCATTTTCAATAAAAAACTGCAGAAGAAAAATATTAAATAAATGTGTATATCTACATAAAATTATATTATAAACACACTATCCTAAAAATACAGCACCATATTTTAACACTAAAGCAGTCACTGACTCGCGACAACTTGCAATCATAAGTGACAGAGTAAATTTCGGGTAAAATCAATGAAAATGGGGTATGCCGATAGCATGAAAATGAGATGTGATAGAGCAAATCTGAGCTCAGATTTGGAATCAGCACCCTGAAATTAGTCTAAAACAGCTGCAAAAGTCCAGGCCATAAAAAATGTTTTTTTGTTGTTGACCAGTGTTATCAGCGTCATCAGCATTGGCGTCTCATGTGTTGTGGGTGTCTCTTAGCCGCATCTAAAATCGTGTGCCGTGGGGGGGGGGTCCCTGGACCCCCTCCACCCCGACCACGACACCCACAGTGGCTGGCAGCCATAGCCTGACCACATTCGCACCGACGGTTGGCTACGTACGGCGCAAAAGAAGTTCAGCATTCGTACGTACATGCATTCTCACACAGTTGTTGCTCACTCTAATGTTTGACTCATGGTGGCAAGGGCCGGATTGGGTTTAATGTGGTCTCGCGGCTGTTTTAGTTTTGGGGGAGCCCTCTTTATATTTCATTTCTCAATTTTACTGTCTTACCGCCACCCATAGCCGATGACAAATGCTCCCTTTCTTATTTACCTTGGTTCCTGTATTTCCGTTCCCCTTGTTGTGAAATCTGATACGCGAATGATAAAGCTAGATGAAAGTTAAAACGAACAAAACCGTGATAATTTCGGCACACATTTGCCAGTCGCACACGGTAATGCCACGGATTTCCATGGACACATGACACTGAAATATGTATCATAACGGTACATCAGTATCGCATTTAAACCACCCCGCACCTGCGAATATCACGGTTGGCTACGTACGGTGCGAACGAAGTTCAACGTACATCCAAGGCAGCCTGTATGTGTTTTGGTTGACCGCCTCTTGTATTTTTTTTATCCGAAGTCCAGGGGCAGCATCCCCTTAAAGCCCCTGCGCTAATCCGGCCGTGCCCACGAGATCCACAGACACCAACAACAACAACCACCACCACCACCTAGCGCAGGGACAGTCAGAGCAATCATTTGTTGTTATTGTTGTTATTGCGCAAAGCCGCGGGGAGGAAGGGGGAGGGGTGGTTAGAGAAGGGCCGTTGACAAACTTCGACAACGCGCGATCAACGGCCCCTGTAACGGAACCGATCACCCGAACCTGTAACGCGCCGACTTGATGGGGTGCACCACGGCGATGTAGCGGTCCACGCTGAGCACGGTGAGGCAAAAGATGCTAGTGAACATGTTGATGCCGTCCACGCTGAGCACGAGGCGGCAGAGACCCGCGCCGAAGGGCCACCGGTTTATCGCCGCCGCCGTGGCGAGGAAGGGCACGCTGAGCATGAAGAGCTCATCGGCCACGGCCAGGTTGAGGATGTAGATGTTGGTGGCCGTCTTCATCTTGGCGTAGCGCAGGATGATGTAGATGACGAGCGAGTTCCCCGAGAGACCCACCAGGCACACGACTCCGTAGATGAAGGGGATGACCACGTTGCTGGCGTCTGCGTCCCACGCCTGCCCCGAGCTGTTGAAGAAGTCGTTGTCATAGAAGGAGTCGTTGACGCTTCGGCTGCTGCTGCTGCTACTGCTGCTACTGCTGCTGTTATTGATTAAGTGGCCCATTGTTGGGGAATCGCGAAGGCAGCGAGCTGGTGGCTTGCTGATGGCGATGATGATGATGATGACAACCGTCTGGTGACTACACACGGTCTAGCAGCTGCAGCTTGCGTGGTGCTGAGACTGTGAGGCACACACAAGTCAGCACCGCGTATGGGAGTGGAGAAAGTCCTGAGAATTTAACCATTGCCTAAACAGACGGCGCTTCATCCGGCGCCAACTCGCGCTGGAGAGTCACTAATTACACCGGTCAAGCCACCACTGCTGCTCGCTCAAGCATTCGTTTACCGTCACCGAGTCGACACGCGCGCGTGCGTGCGTCATGCACGCGCATAATAATGATAATACTACACCCTCGCATCGCTGCCGCTGACCACAGCCTCGGTAGGTAAAGCCCTCGTCATGTCTTTTATGATCCACACGAAGGCGAATAAACACCACGTGCAAACCTCGACCACGTGTCTACGATGACTCACTCGACTGAGCACGTGGCCTTAATTGACGCAAATCAAAACGAGGCGCCGCTTTCAATTCGGTACTTTGGGAACCACGAAGAAAATAAATAAAAAAGCGTCGATCACGCTCTTCTCATCCCCCCGCACTGCGCGGCACCACGAGCTGTCGCTCGACAACAACCAAAACATCCGTGTCAAGTCGGGGCTGCCAGCTGATGCGGGCACGACAAGCCCAAACTTGGCGGTAGGCGAAATAAGACCGCTGTAACGATCTTCTCACACCACTAACTGCGTCTCGTCCACCCAGAGCTGCGTCTCGTCCACCCAGAGCTGAGTCTGTCCACCCAGAGCTGAGTCTGTCCACCTAGAGCTGAGTCTGTCCACCCAGAGCCGAGTCTGTCCACCCAGAGCTGAGTCTGTCCACCTAGAGCTGAGTCTGTCCACCCAAAGCTGCGTCTGTCCACCCAGAGCTGAGTCCACCCAAAGCTGCGTCTGTCCACCCAGAGCTGAGTCTGTCCACCCAAAGCTGCGTCTGTCCACCCAGAGCTGAGTCCACCCAAAGCTGCGTCTGTCCACCCAAAACTGCGTCTGTCCACCCAGAGCTGCGTCTGTCCACCCAAAACTGCGTCTGTCCACCCAGAGCTGCGTCTGTCCACCCAGAGCTGAGTCCACCCAGAGCTGCGTCTGTCCACCCAGAGCTGCGTCTGTCCACCCAGAGCTGCGTCTGTCCACCTAGAGCTGCGTCTGTCCACCCAGAGCTGCGTCTGTCCACCCAGAGCTGAGTCCACCCAGAGCTGCGTCTGTCCACCCAGAGCTGCGTCTGTCCACCCAGAGCTGCGTCTGTCCACCTAGAGCTGCGTCTGTCCACCCAGAGCTGCGTCTGTCCACCCAGAGCTGAGTCCACCCAAAGCTGCGTCTGTCCACCCAGAGCTGCGTCTGTCCACCCAGAGCTACGTCTGTCCACCCAGAGCTGCGTCTGTCCACCCAGAGCTGCGTCTGTCCACCCAGAGCAGCGTCTGTCCACCCAGAGCTGCGTCTGTCCACCCAGAGCTGCGTCTGTCCACGCGGCTCCGAGCGGCGTGTGCGCGCCAAATGCTCTCGCCGGCAACAGCGCGCTGCTGCTGCTGCGGCGGTGGTGATCGCGACAGAAGCAGCGACGCTCTGAGTCGCCGCGAGCGAGCGTGGTGGTGGTGAGTGGGGGGGAGGGTTGAGCCGGAATTCTCACGCAAGCCGCCACCCACCACCACCACCACCGCTTTAAGTCCCCTCCATCCCGTCGCGCCTCTCACTCCTGCGCGCGTCTTGGTGCGCACGGTGATTGGCGTGGCGAGAATGCGCGACGCACGAGGTTTGTTGAGAGACGCGATGGGGGCTCTTGGGGGGGGCTCTTGGGGGGGGGGGGGGCTCATCCCGTGTGTCTCGTGCGTCTCCCGCCAGCCCCCTCGCCACGCGATGAGACCGTGCGTGACCCTTTGGTTCTTTCGGTGAAGTCACGTGGATAGAAACATGAATAGATCGCGACGTTTCGATCGCAACGCAGGCAACCGTCATCAGGAGGTGAGACAAACACAGCCAGGAGGACTGCTGACGCAGGGGACTGCAGTCGCGAAAGCTTCAAATCAACATTGATGCCACGTGTATTGCGCTAGTGGACAGCGTGCTGCCCGATATGCGTATGTATGTTGAACTTCTTTCGCAGCGTACGTAGCCAACCGTGCTATGTGTGCACGTATGTTGATCTTCTTTTGCACCATGCTTCGCCAACCGTGCTTTGTGTTGATGTTGAACTTCTTTCGCACCGTACGTAGCCAACCGTGCTAATCGGAGGTGCCGCGTGGTGTAATAGGGTGGTGAGCGCGTCGGGATTGCGATCCGAAAGGTCTCCGGTTGGTTTTCGATTTCCCCGTGCGTTTACACCACAAGTCGATCGGCAGGTCACAGTGCGGTGGGGTAAACCGTGGGTATGCCCCACTTCTGCACGTCAAAAAGAGCTTCACAACTCATCGGATTCCTCCAGTCTAAAACAATAAAACAAATTCTGATTCTGGCCATCGTAGAAGAGAAGACCAAACTACCCAACTCTCCTTCTAAATGAGGGAAAACCGCCACGCGTCTTTTTTAAACGAGATATTGCAGACTGGATTCGAAGCTTTCGTGCCTGCAGGAATTACTCTTTGGTTCTTTCGGTAGCGTCACGTCGAAAATAGAATCAAACAATAATAGAAGACGACGTTTCGATTGCAACACAAGCAACCATCATCATTCTAGGTTTGTTTTTTTCTCATTCATTCTTACATGATGATGGTTGCTTGTGTTGCAATCGAAACGTCGTATTCTATTGTTTTTAGATTTTATTTTCTACGTGACGCTACCGAAAGAACCAAAGAGATATTGCAGGGCCGCACCTTTACCCCTTTACCCCTCGCCCTACATAGAGCGCAACAGCGCCACTCAATATTAAACAAAAGCGCAAACTTACACTCGAGCCTGTTATTCGTGTGCTTTCCCCGATGAGAGAATCATCCGGGGATGGGCTAGTTCTCGCCGAACATCGGGCAGCCGAGCGAGAGCTGAGCCTTGACAGCGCATCGATGGGCGCCCACCAATGCCCGATGCACAGGTGCTGTAGGTTGCGGCGGAGGTCACGTTGCCAGCAGAGGGCAATGCAGCAGAGGTCACGTGGGCCGAGGCCACCAAAATGTTCTCAGCTGATGAAGGCTCAACCTCCTCTCTCACGCTCCCCCCACCTTCGAAATTGTGATAGCCAAGTAAACAAATGTTGATGAACACACTTGATATATCTATATACATATGCGCGTTTCCTTGGGTATGCAGAGAGTTGGAGTTCGAACAGACTGCACGACAGCAATTGGCGCCGGATCAGACCGATATTCATTCTGTTGTTTTCTTCTGCTCCTGCCCTTTTAAAATAAGGTCACGCTCCACGGTTGGCATAGATAGGCCGTGGGGGGCGTGGGGGGGGGAGGGTCTTGGCCACTAATATTGCGAGAAGAGAGATTTTGTTTCGATTTCGGTAATGAAACAAACCGAAACACAACAACACCAACAAGTCACGTGGTGAATAGGAGGACGCTGGGCCTTGACTGGATGACGTCCCAAAGTAGAGCCGCCGTGGGTCTTTTTATTATTACTACTACACGCTTTCATTTAACTCACTCTGTCTGTTGTTGTTGTTGTCGTTGTTGTATCCTCAAATCTTGTAACTCAATTTTAACACACTTCCCAATGTGGTATCAACTGCAAACTTGGTATACTTATGTCATACTGATGACAATACTATATTATATCATTAAAAAAACATTCTTTTTTAGATGTTATGTTTCGGCTTGGGTCTAAATGTCCACGCTCAACTGACGTTGGCTGTAATTGGTCACGTTCCCTTACGTTATGGCAAGCTTCGGGGCCACTTCCTGGAGTCGTGGAGTTCTTCCATTACTAGCACGGTACATTTCATAAAAGCGTGTTTTTTTTAAAGTTTTTTTTTTAATATTACTTATTTTGTGTGTTGTCGGCTCGCGTGGCGTCGGCAACACACCAAGACGCGTCACAAAGGACAAACGCCCACAGGGGTTTGGGACAGTGGTGGTGGTGGAGGGTGTTAGGGGAGCGATAACACGTTGGCACAAGCAGACCGCAGCCTCTCAAGGAACGGCGCGTTCTCGTTTAACAGATTAATGTCCCGGTAAAAACTAACAAAAAAAATACATTTTGTGAAGGTCAAATCCACACAGGTTTTCCACCCAATGGTAACGCGTAGTCTCGGCTCGGTGGTGCTGTACGTCTGTACGATGTTGAACTTCTTTCGCACCGCATGTAGCCAACCGTGATAATCGGAGTGGCAGCCGAAATCGAGATCGCGTGCCGAGGCGCTGAATGCATTGCCCCGTTGGGGGAACCGTGCGAGATGGTGCCAGCTTTGCGAGGCCTTCATCCAGCAGTGGATTGATTGTGGAGGATTCTGTTGATGATGATGGGTGGGACTATGACCAAAGCCTTCGATTTAACAAGTAAAAGGTCGACGGTAGACGCCACCCATCACTTCTCTGGCGTCATTAAAAATGGAACCAATATACAGGAAATACACACTGGCCGTTCCATGGTTAAACTGGCCCCCGCCATCGTAACGTGGAATGTCCAACGCTGGCTCAGGACCGCTGAAGAAAATTGAGCGCCGTGAAACACGCACATGAGAAGGGAAAGCACTTTGACATGACCCAAGATATATCAACGTCCTTAATTTAAGCCTCACTGAATCTTCATACTTATAAAAAAAAATAGGATCATGTATTGGAATGTTTGGCCAATTCCGTTTCTGTGCATTTGGCTTTATAGGAAGAAATCTGAGTTCCAGGATGAAACTCGCACGTACGCGATGCTAAAGCTCTAAACTCTTGACGATGAAACACAACGCTGCATTGTTATACTGCCATCTTCTGGCCACCTGGCTGCCCAATCACACAACGCCTGCCATTGCCAGGCGATTACTCATCTCAATCATCATAATCAGGCTCTTTTTCTGCTTAGCTTCCGAGATGCAGCGCGATCGGGGCGCATCCGAGGTGATTTCATTATTCAAATCGCTCTCTAAGCACCAGGCAAACGTGGCTCACCAATGCATAGCTTGTGATTATAATACATGGGCACAGCACAGCTTAATACGCACGCACATTGAGACATCATTTGTTGATTATTCCACAACGCAATATGCACGGAACGACTATTAATCAAAGGCGAGATTGTAACACAGTTTGAGCGAATTTACATAATCCGATGTGCTACTAAATCAGAAGTTCATGAGGCTCGGCGCCAGGAGAACATCATCGGCAAGTGGTCCTTTGGGCTATTTGCAGACACTAGCATAGCAATGAACATTACGCCCACATTTATCTTCGCTTGCCCTTGCCCCGTAAACATAATTTCAACAATGCTTAATTAGAATCACAGCCGATCCGTCACAACCAAGGCAAAAAATATACGTACAAAGCGTTCATTTAACATACGCACGTCAATGCGATGTTGCACACCCCACGAGGCAGATTTACAACCCTCTGTCAATCCACTGCTGGATGAAGGAAGGCCTCGCGACGTCGTTGGGTCACGATGGTTGTTGTCCACACTTCACCACGCAGGCAGATGTGTTGCTAAATTCGTGCACACTTGCTTGGCAATGTAAGTAGGTGTACGCATATTGTAGCCTACATGTACATGTGGGGCATCGTCTATTCTATTAAGATGCATGCCGACGGCGTTCAGTGAGGAAGTTGATGGAATGAACAGAGGCTGGGAATGGAGCAGATGTTGCTGTGGTAGGTAAGGTGGAATAATATTCTTAGGTTTTTTTCGGTAAAGTCACGTAGGTAAAAAAATTAAAATTAATAAAGGTATAATAAAAATAAAATATTAATCACGACGTTTCGGAGGCAACACAAGCTTCCGTCTTCAGGTGGTATACCAGGTGGAATAAGGTGGAGTGTGATGGTGAGCGAGGGTGTCTGATGGGGGCAACGTGGACGAGAGGCAGTGAGGTTGTGGGAGCACACGTGTGAAGTGGTGAAATGGGTATGGATGAGGGTAGGTGAAGGTTGGTCGGGGCAGAGGTCTGGTGGCCAGACAGTTGAGCCGATGGAGGAGCACAGCGTAGGGCTGGGAGAGAGACGTGGCTAGGTGCACGTGGAGAAAGCGAGACGTGGGAGCCGGGTCAGGAGTTAGGGTCGGAGGAGGAGGAAGATGACGGGAGGGCCTGGGAGTAGGTTAGAGGCGGGCGATGGAACCGGTCGGGGTGGAGGCAGTACGAATTTATGAACAACTTGTGATTACATTAAACTATTTAAACTAAACTCTTTAATGTAGCTCTTTTTCAGAAGCAACCTGAGTACACATGATAGCTCAACGAAGTGGCTTATCGTGCGAAAGTTTATCGCAGCCAAATACTCTGAACGTACGTGTCTGAATGTGGAAGGAAACCCCGGAGGACGCGCAGAAAAACTCAAACGACCACGGGACGGGAGACGTGCAAACTCCAAATATACAGCTGGCGTCAGGGTCCCGATCGAACCCACGACCACCTGTATGTATACCAGGCGAGAGAGTTAACATCTCCTAGCCACCGCGGCGCCTTATTGATCTGGCTATGACAAAATCACCAGGGATGATGCCCATTCTCGTCAAATCTCTGGAGCCCAGAAGGGCGGTTTGAGCTTGGTCAGTGCTCGGATAGATTGACCACCACCAATACTGCCATGTGTAATAGAGAGGTGTCGTGAGCGCTATGAGCAGCAAAGGGGTCGCTGCAGCTAAAGTCTACTTTGGCCTGCACTCCCCATCAACCCAACCCCGCAGCTGACCAGCGTGGTGAGGTTTGGTCCGAAAAAAATTAACCCGTAAAAACAAAGTTTTTCACTATAAATCCTTTATATGCGTGGCATCGGTTTTATTTTATTATTCATTTCTGTTTTACTTGAGTAAGAGTTTCATTTTATCACATTGGTATTTTAAATTAAATATGAATTTTTTTTTTCCTAAAAAGTGGAAAATTTTGGAAAAAAATTTTCACGAAAATAAATTATCACGCACAACGAGTCTGTGTGCAAAATGTCAGCTCGATTGGATCACGGGAAGTGGGTTTAAACACGACCGAAAGATTTGCACGGTCGTAAGCGCGCAAGCAAGCAAGCAAGTGAACTTAATATAAAGGATTTAAAAATATCCCCCACGGCTCACACGCGCGCACGTGTGCGGGGAGGCATCATCCAGCAGCTGGATTAAAACAAAACAAAAACGAGGCCGCGCATCTACGAAGTGATTTGGGAGGCGGTGAATGAGATTTTAAGTGATAATTGTTTTGTTATGAACATGAATTGAAAAACTTCGCCAACGACCAATTATAAACCCAGAGATATAGCCCGTTTCCCCCCTATAGCCTGCTAGAATTCGTGAATACCTTTGAGAGAACAGCAGTGACATTTCACGGCTGTGTTGTTATCTGCCAAAGGATACGATTCTTGTGGAATTAATTATGAAGTGGCCAGCTTCCATAGATATCCGAAAGATACGTGCTATACACGCACATACTGCAAGGCCACTACATTTTCTATTTATATCCATAGCATTTTCCAAACTGTGTATGGGTGATATTTCCGTGGTAATTCCTGGGATTAGCCTTCAAACCACGCAGAATGCGACATTGTTACCGCTGGAACCTTTGTTGCGCCCAAGGCCAAAATCAATTGTCCGTGAATCGCGACGTTTTCGCCATCCCTCGCTCTAGGCTGCACCTCAGCATGCAGCTCACGCCTTTAAAAAAAAGCCCTTTGTGAATCTATGATATCGGTATACCGAACTGCTATTGTTGTAGATAAAGGCGCAGCCTTGCAATGGCTTGCTCTCGCACCACTGCAAGCAGAATGTCTTTCAGCAGAGGAGGCACGAAAAGGACAATTTTTGTCTAAAATTCCACGGCGATCGGACGTCTCCGAGCAGGTGGGAGTTCCCGCATTTTACCCCACCACACGTGACCTGTCGATCGACCGGGGTGGTCTCAATTATACCGCCTGGTGAACGAAGAGCGGCGGGATTTAAAGAAAATCACCCCATTGTCTTGACTGCCGAAACCGGCGTCAATGGATTTCAAGACCAGTGTGCTGACCGTTACACCGCGGCAGCATCCAATGGGTAAGTGGCGAGTACACATTCTTATGGGGGGAGAGTTGACTCATCATCTCTCCGGGGTCATCTATCCGGGGTGAATCAAGTATTACTTAAGCACACAACGTTGGTACAAAAAAAAAACACAGCAGCGATTGTCCCACGAGGAGACTGGTTCCCGTCAAAGTAACGTGGAATCTTCACCGCTGACTTAGCGCCGTCAATATAATATGAGCACCACCCACGCTTGTTTAAATGATGTCAACAATTGGCTAAAACTAAGTTCAATATTACATGAAACCGAACGCGTGAACAATCCCGTTCTTTTAGCTGCACTGCCCTCTGATGCCCACTACAGAGCCCCCCCCCTACCCTCCCTTAGCCCTATGGCAGCCTGTTTGTGCATAGTGGTCATCCGTCAAAGCGCCACGGAGACTCAACCCCTGCTTAGCTGCCCGGATTGGACGAGATCGAACGCGTCAGTGAGTTTGTCCTGAGCAAAATAAAACGGACAGTGTCAAATTAGGCGCCGTGGGGTAAATATCGCTGCAACTCGTACATACGGTGGCCACATTCGACGCATAGGCGTGAAAAAGTACACATGCCATCAATCCGCCCATTAATGAGACAGCCGACAAGGTGGTCTTTGTGCTTTCTTGGCCCGGTGTAACCTTTGAAGTTCATATCAACGGGTGCAGTTTTTATGGCCACGTGTGAAATTGGGGCGGGGGAGATACTTTATTTCTCAGAACACCCAGCTGTCTCCGAAAGAACCCAAGTCTAACAATTAAATCACAGCTGCTACAAAATATTGAGATGTGTCAGACCCTGCGGCCTATTTGTGTGTACGGTGCCTCCAGGAGCTGGTTGAGGAATAGAAAGCGTTGCCAGGATGTGGAGGCATCAGTGGCTTTGCCCCATGATAATGTCATTTATTGTTGATCTTGATCAACGAAGCTTGCACGAGCCACACAAAGTAAAGATGCCTCTCTCTCGGGGGTTGTGCACGTTGCACGAAAAGCTGAACATGCACGTGCATGCGATTCAAAACTAGTTAGGTCTTAACACAAATTCAATGAAGGAACAACACGTGAGACCGTTAAATATCGCGTAAATAAATCATGAACTGCTATTATTACATAAATGCTGCACATGTGAATTCTATAATGAACGTTGAAATACATGTTGAATACAGTAAACCAGTAGCACCAGCATATTCATGTGCATTGTAATATACCTTAAAACATTAATTACAGTGCAGTATAATTGCTTATAAAGCAAGGGTTCTCAAATGTCAGCATTTATATTTCCACAAACGCCTACACTTCCACACACAAATCAAAACATATCATCTTCTTAGGTTTTTTCCGGTAAAGTCACGTAGAAAGTAAAATAAAATAAAAACAAAAATCACGACGTTTCGGAGGCAACACGGAGACTTGTGTTGCCTCCGAAACGTCGTGATTTTTGTTTTTATTTTATTTTACTTTCTACGTGACTTTACCGAAAAAACCTAAGAAGATGATTCCTTGCAGTCACGAAAGCTTCAAATCTCAAAACATATCATCATTAATTTTAAGGTTATATTATCATTATTGTATTACCCATTCCCTTCCATCCTAATTGGACAGTCTGATTTGATATTAAATGATAATAATACAAAAATTACAATAATGTTCAGCCCTTTGTGCAATCGACTTTTGTCGGTTTATGGAAGGGGTTGTTTGACCGTACTTCACCACTCTGGTAAGCGCGGGTTGGTGAAGGGGACGAAACACGCCAGAATAGAAACCTCGTGCAACGTTGTCCAAGTGTGCTTGCACCTCAGCATTCCGGTCTTGCTAATAAACCAAATAAATTTGCATATCGTCTTAGCCCACGACGTGACAACTTGATTTGATTGGCTCTGTTGGCTGGTGGAGGGTTACAATTGAAATGTGACATTATGCCTAGACGACATAAATCATAAGAAATGAATTATGAATCGGGACAAGACACCCGTTACTTTTAGTATTACAACGCACGTCTTGTGCACGGCTCGCCTTCACGCGTTTCTGTAACCATCGTCGGCTGGGTAGGGGGGGGGGGGGCGTTTGGCGGGGAAGGGGGAGTAACTGCTATGATTGGACATGCTCTGCTAATGAATGCCTCCTCCTATCCCTTCATTTAAGCTCGGTCAATAAGGAAACTGCGACACTGCGGGCGCGCATAATGTGTGCCCCAATGATTACGACAGAGCCATCTCTGCATGCATTGCACGATGCGCAGATGCAGCTCGTTCCCCCCCCCCCCCCCCCCCCCCTAGTAAAAAAAAAACAACACACATCCCTGGTCAGCTCTCCTTACGTGAAAACTATAATTTCCAATAAATCAAAGCCTGCTTATTACGATCCGAGGCGGGGATCCATACGAAGGTCGCCTCAATAAACACAGAGTCTTGGGACCAGGGGCGCTGTCCGTGGTGCTGAATTATGCGCGTGCTCGCTCGCGCGCGCGCGCACACTCTCGTAACGAGCGGTAATTAAGCCCCACCACGGATTAATGGGATTGTGTTCCTCGCAGCGAGATGCCCGTCTGAGAGGATGCATCGCCAATCATGGCTCGATGCTGTTCGCCGCTTGAGCTGAGCTGTACGCTGTTTCGCATTCGCTTTTACGCTTGCAAGTAACATCGGTTACATTACAATAGTGTGCACTGCTCTGTATACACAGCGATTAAGATTCAGTGTTCTCAGATTAAACCAGCGTTGGGTGGTTACTGATTCCTGTTGGCAATCGTCAGTCAAGTGTGAAAAATGCAACATTTCTATGGCGATGGCCGTTCTATCTCTATAGACAGGCACTGTCTATAGACAGGCACTGTTGTATAACACACAATCGCTATGTTGCTTTGTTGACGTTGCATCTTTATTTATTTCACGAGGCTTTCGTCCATGACCTATTTTATCGTTTCGTGTTTGCTTGTAATGTATATAGATTCATGCCTGCATGTTGTTGTTGTTGTTTTATCCCAGGCAGTCGAAGCTAAAGATCATTGTCTTAGTGGACTCTGGTTTGGCTATAAAAAACATTGCTGAAAAACAGCACTGGCTTTAGTCGGAAAACCAAGAGCGTTGGCAGCAAGCTGTGAGCACAGTCAATGGCTTTCCTGTGTTTATTGTCGTGTGCAACACCTACATATACATTGTGTCTTCAAGTATTAAATGAAGCACTACACTGCTATCATTGTAAAACAGAAAAACACAACTCTGAAGAATACTGCAACCTGTAATTAAAGATGAATAACAAATGCACGAACACAACTTGACACAAAACATACGAGTAAGCCTAAGGACTGGTGACTAACCATGGACACACCAGCAGGGTTGTGCCTGGGTTAATTTTCTCTAGATTTCCTAGAATTGCTTAGATGATCATTCAATTATTGTGGTACACTGCCCATCCACGATAGAAACGCGCCAATTGTTTCGACTGCTGTGCCAACAGAGCGAGCCGGCGCTACCTCTAGACTGCAAGTCCAGCGTGCTAACCACGACACCACAGTGACATTCCGGCTCCAGTCGAGTGAGCCCTCAATAACCTGTGGCGGTGGCTTGTCTGTCAGCTCAGAGCACGTGGAGGCACAATGCTTGCACCACGTGGAGGCACAATGCTTGCACCACGTGGAGACACAATGCTTGCACCACGTGGGGGTACAATGCGTGCACCACGTGGAGACACAATGCTTGCACCACGTGGATACACAATGCTTGCACCACGTGGGGGTACAATGCTTGCACCACGTGGAGACAATGCTTGCACCACGTGGAGACACAATGCTTGCACCACGTGGAGACACAATGCTTGCACCACGTGGAGACACAATGCTTGCACCACGTGGGGGTACAATGCGTGCACCACGTGGAGACACAATGCTTGCACCACGTGGAGACACAATGCTTGCACCACATGGAGACACAATGCTTGCACCACGTGGAGACACAATGCTTGCACCACGTGGGGGTACAATGCTTGCACCACGTGGAGACACAATGCTTGCACCACGTGGAGACACAATGCTTGCACCACGTGGGGGTACAATGCTTGCACCACGTGGAGACACAATGCTTGCACCACGTGGAGACACAATGCTTGCACCACGTGGGGGTACAATGCTTGCACCACGTGGAGGCACAATGCTTGCACCACGTGGAGACACAATGCTTGCACCACGTGGAGACACAATGCTTGCACCACGTGGGGGTACAATGCTTGCACCACGTGGAGACACAATGCTTGCACCACGTGGAGACACAATGCTTGCACCACGTGGAGACACAATGCTTGCACCACGTGGAGACACAATGCTTGCACCACGTGGAGACACAATGCTTGCACCACGTGGAGACACAATGCTTGCACCACGTGGAGACACAATGCTTGCACCACGTGGAGACACAATGCTTGCACCACGTGGAGACACAATGCTTGCACCACGTGGAGACACAATGCTTGCACCACGTGGAGACACAATGCTTGCACCACGTGGAGACACAATGCTTGCACCACGTGGAGACACAATGCTTGCACCACGTGGAGACACAATGCTTGCACCACGTGGAGACACAATGCTTGCACCACGTGGAGACACAATGCTTGCACCACGTGGAGGCACAATGCTTGCACCACGAAGCCAACTTAAATATCATAGGGGGAGCCACCCCTCTACATGTAGCTCCGTCAAGCACATACAAGAGTTCTGACTGCTTAGAGCTTATATAGCAAATCAGAACTCGTATGAACAGCTAAGCAAACTATGTCAGTTCAGATTAAATAATTTGTTGCGGAAAGAGGGTGCATCTAAATATTGTAGATGACCACCTGAGGGTGACTTTGTCTCGACGGAACCTAACCATAGGACAGACTCATCGAAAGACCTGCGATTCCCTTACCTGCCAAGCTGAAGTTACAGCCGATAAGCCCAAGTGCCAACCAGCAGAGAACCTCCGTTCTTTCCTGGGTTTCATTTTGTGCAAACAACCACACGTGCACCGCTCGCCGTGCAATCTTCGAATGTACCGAGGCTCTCCACGTCTAAGTTTCACTTCGCCGCGGTGCACAATTGTGTAACATCGTCATTATCATAATCATATTGATGGAGCTTCACGTCACGCGATGAGATGACATCGCGATCGGAGAGACGCGCGTTGAAAATAGGAAGGGCCCGATGACGGACCCCTCCTCCTCCCCTGCAGCACGCGGACTCGGCACGGGCGATGACCGTTCGTCGCCCGGCTTGACGAACTGTGATCGACCACGTAGGTACAAAGCAATCCACCCCAGTACCCCCCCCCCCCTTCCAATACACCGAACAGTGACCTCAGCCACCTGATGGTGTCGAAGTCGGCTCAGAGAGAGAGAGAGAGAGATCTAGGTCAACCAACACTGCGGCGCGCCAGTCGTCCGTGTAGTAGAGAAGTCTCGGTGCTGTGGAACTTCCGGGTACGCCGACTGCAACGGGGATGAATCTGCACATCTATTTTAGATTTAAAGCTTCCGTGACTACAAGGATTCATATTCTTAGGTTTTTTTCGGTAAAGTCACGTAGGTAAAAAATTAAAAAAGTAAAATTAAAATAAAAATCACGACGTTTCGGAGGCAACACAAGCTTCCGTCTTCAGGTGTCGAGATAACAAGGTAATACCCATCGCTTTCACACTCACATCCGCTGCTGTGTCCTCACCGAACTCCCTAAATATATACCAGTAGAGGATGTTATTTCTACGGAGTGGTATCTCTTGTAATCTCTCATTTACTTGATACAGCTGTCGTGCTGTGACGGTTCCACCTGAAGACGGAAGCTTGTGTTGCCTCCGAAACGTCGTGATTTTTATTTTTATTTTACTTTTTTAATTTTTTACCTACGTGACTTTACCGAGAAAACCTAAGAAGATGAATCTGCACATCGCAGCGACGTGGAGAAGCAGCCGCTTCAGACACTTGCACCCTGTGACCGCGGAGTGAGAAAGCATTTGCCGGGCTGCACCTTTACTTTTTACCTTGACGGAACTACGGTAACAAGAGCCTTTCGTGCGTGCAGATACTGATCATAATGGGCTGTTACTTGATTGCATTGCACTCTATGATTATACATGATCATGACGATGGTTGTTACGCTGATTAAATTATACAGCACAGCAGCCTGTAGACCAGCACAATAACAATGGTAGCAATGGGGACGCAGATTGATTTTCATATGAAAATCTGGACTGAGCTGAATCGATTTTTGTTTACGTATATTGAAGGGAATATTTGCTCTAAGTGCATCTGCCATCTCTGTCCACATGTGCGACCTGCCGATGATGTGATGTCCCTCCCCAGCTGAAGCCTCCCCCCGTCATTTGTTTAATCAGTAACAATCGGGCTCGCGGTGCAAATGTCAGAATTTTCAATGGGAGATAATGGGAGTGATTCTCACCTCTTTTAAGAGCCAATGCACAGAGCCACCCATGCATACCATTTAACGTTGATCATTTATGGGTATAATTTTTAATGTTATACAGTAATGTTACATTTTGGGGGGGGCGGGTGGAGCAGCGATGTACAGCCTTCGCTTGATCTATGCGGGTGATGTTAGTGCGATTTAGTATGCTTGGCTACGTACGGTGCGAAAGAAGTTCAACACATTTCGATTGAAAGCTTTCGTGACTGCAGCGATTCATCTTCTTGGTTCTTTCGGTAAAGTCACGTAGAAGGGAAGAAATAAATTATGTTTTATTTTTATTATTTTATTACTTCCCTTCTACGTGACTTTACCGAAAGAACCAAGAAGAAGTTCAACACACATGCATAACCTATTTCTACTCAAAACCCACTCTCTGCGGTTTGAATTCACTCATGCCTTGCAACGCCGTCGGAGGCGGGACAACGTTATCCGTACACCATACGTGTCCTACTCGGCTGGCAACTCTCTCGTGTGCTACATTGTGGGTTGGATGACTGGGCTGCAAGGTTTCGCTTCGTGCGCAATTTCTTTGTAATGCATCTACCGCTTAAAGTATCGGTGAGCACCATTGTGATATCGAAGCTCGGCGTCTCGCCTTCAAGCTGCGTCCCCATTGCTACCTTTGTTATTGTGCTGGTCTGCAGGCCGCTGTTCTCTGTAATTGTTATCAGCGCAACAACCATCATTATGATCATGTATAATCATAGAGTCCAATGCAATCAAGTAACATCAGATTATAATCAGTATCTGAATGCATGAGTCCCTTGTTGACCATTGTAGCCGGTCTTGGGCATACAACATCTGCACCAACCCGCACTGACCAGCATGCTGAAGTATGGCCAAAAGAAAAGCCCACGACCGAAAGGCATGGGGAGACCTTCATCTAGCCTTGTGTGGACAAAGGGCTCTTACATTATTTAGCTACTGCACTGATGAGTGTAAATCAATGGCAACACTTTTGTTTGGTTAGTTACGGTGTAAACAAAATATATCAAAAGAGTCCCTCCATACCTTATTGACAAAATAATGACTCATTATAGATCTATTATTATTTTCTTCAAATTCCTTTGATTCTGAAATCAAAGGGTTGTGTTGTGGTGGGGTTTCTATGACCTCGTGTACAGCAGAGTTTTACAAATGCTCCCTTGCCAGATGTGTCCGATAGATACAGGGCAGGTGAAGGGCGAGTGATTTCCCAAGTCTATTGGCTACATCTATTGAATGAATGGAACTGGTAGATCCCTCAGGGCATGTAACAGCAATTCCATACGCACCACACTTTAAACTCTGCACGCCTGATGCGACATGCCTGAACCGGGACAAGATTCACACATGTATAACACCTCGGGTGTAAATCCGTGAAACAAAACGAAACGGCGGTAAAGTTATGCACACACAAACATTCATTGACCTTGTGTGTGTGTGTGTGTGGTGCGTGTGCGCGCGCGCGTGTGTTTGTATACGTGGCTTTATGGAATAACGGAATCGTGGGCAGCACACTGACCGACTGGACATGTTGAGATTGTATGCGGTTTGATTTGTTGAGCTGTGCTGCAAGTCAGCAGCTGAGCCATGAGAACACGAGCTGACGGTTGGATTTTGAAAGGGCCATGCGACATCAACAGGGCTGAGGTTGCCCAGAGCGCCAGGCCCGTGAGCGGCACTCGCAAATGCATACGGCCCAAAGAACGTTATAGTTTACGCTATGAGACATCTCCTTTACCAGTGGCAAAATATAGTAATAGGTTTTTACCCTTTCAACTGGTACAAAAACTGGCACCTTTATACAAGGCATCGTGTTTGCAATAACCACAACACAAGCAGTCAAAAATGCAAACAAAAAGAAACAACTCTGATAATGATAATGATATGCACTGTCCTTGAAGTTGATTCGTCCACACCCGAGACAGCTTTTCTTAGAGCCTAGTCTCCATTGGTGTTGGACCAGATGACGCCAAAAGGCGTTTGCATTTTGACTGCTTGTGTTGTGGTTATTGCAAACGTGATGCCTTGTATAAAGGTGTCAGTTATTTTGTACCAGTTGAAAGGGTAAAAACCTATTACTATAACGTTATAGTTTTATCTTCTTGGTTCTTTCGGTAAAGTCACGTAGAATGGAAATAATAAAATGATAAAAATAAAACATTAAACATATTTTTTTATTTTATTATTTCCATTCTACGTGACTTTACCGAAAGAACCAAGAAGATGAATCCCTGCAGTCACGAAAGCTTTAAATCGAAAGTTATAGTTTTACACAAAAAAATACGGACGCACATACTAAACAAGTGCCTATCACCGAATCGCACGGAATGATATCATCAGACCTCGCAAGCCAAGCAGGCTGGAGCCTGTATAGTACTTGAGTGGGTAGCCACCGTTCATAACACATACGTCACAGGCTGCTTCGAGTCTACATTGTCAGCGCAGGGCGCTGTGGTAACATCCATTGTTGTACTGTGCTATGCTCACCGCCATCACCGACCCGCACTGACCAGCAGACCTGTATCTGTCCTGTAATACGGTCAAACAACCTACAGGGCCCGCGTGGCGTGGAGAGACCCTCATCCAGCAGTGGGTAAAAACAATTGGGCTGTACATGCGCATTTAATATAATAGGTAACACACGCGAGTCACGTGACGGATTACTGGAGGGTTACAATCTGGGGGGGGGGGGGTGCTCATGTTTTGCTTTGTCCGGCCCAGTCCCTTTTACACGCACCTTTACATCATCCTTTTACACGCACCTTTACATCATCCTTTCACACGCACCTTTACATCATCCGCACCTAGTTTACACAACAAAAGCCCATTCCTAAAAGCGTGTTTCAGCCGCACCGATCCTCACAAAAATAATATTCAGGGCCTACCTTGGCTCCTCCCACCCTCAACCAGTATATATAGAAATACTGTATTCTTGGAATTTCTCTCACTTGATACAGCTATCGTGCTGTGACGGTTCCACCTGAAGACGGAAGCTTGTGTTGCCTCCGAAACGTCGTGATTTTTATTTTATTTTTATTTTACTTTTATTAATTTAAATGTTTTACCTACGTGACTTTACCGAAAAAACCTAAGAATATGTTTACATTTCTGTTAAGACCCCACACGGCCATCGATCTCAAGGGCAGTTGTGCAGGAACTGATAGTGAGTTGCTAAAAAAAAACTTCTAGGACGCGGAGCGAAACGTCGGACAACAACGCCGAAACGCAAAACGACTCGAAGACACATCGGAGAGCAGTTGCGGTGTAGAGATGTGTAACAAACAAAAAATCTGAAGTTTGCTGCGCACTGGTTCAGTTGAGATGAGCGCTGCCCAACATTGAATTGAGAGTGGGAAACGCAACTTTCACTTAAGCACAATGATGATGACTGAATGGCAAAAAAAAAAAATTGCGGTGCAATAATTGTCCTTTTATTCACCCAATAAAGCATGGAGAGAGACGCGTGCTCACAAATTAAACTGCGTCACACAAAGGGGAGCAACGCTGGCGAGGAAGAACATTCAAATACGAGACTCGACAAGAGTGGGCTTGAGATCCATTGTTGATGGACAATACTGGTTGATCGAATAGCAGCAAAAGCAGAGAACGTGCCCCCGAAAGGCAATAATGGCAGCACCATGAGGGGTGGCGATAACATAGGAAAACGTTAATGCAGCAGTGGATATGCCATAGTTTACGATATTGATTCAATTGGTCTTCATTATGGCGGGTTGAGTCCTCCTAACATCGTATGCACAAATTGTCTGACATTGGGAAGCCTTCATCCAGCAGTGGATTGGCCAGAGTCAATGGCGATGTTTTAGCTGCCCTATATGATGCCACCTGCTGTTGTATACGCAGCGGGCCTGTGGAGTGCATTTACTAAAAACAATCTATTAATTTTCAATTGCGTTATTAGTGTTTGCTACTCGGAAACAGCAGCAGCAGCAGCAACAACAAAGGAGTGCGTTAACACAAAACAAACAAACTAGAATCTGAATACGAGACATCGTTCTTAATTTGAAGCATCGTGCCCAAGTGAGTCATCTCTCGCATTCACGAGCTCCGAGTGGACGTGCATCGTGTCGTGTCACCGCGTGAGAGACATCGCAGGATGGATATAATGATTCTAGATTTGAAGCTTTTGTGACTGCAAGGATTCATATTCTTAAGTTTTTTCGGTAAAGTCACGTAGGTAAAAAATTAAAATTAATAAAAGTAAAATAAAAAAAAAATAAAAAAATCACGACGTTTCGGAGGCAACACAAGCTTCCGTCTTCAGGTGATACAGCTGTGATACAGCTATCGTGCTGTGACGGTTCCACCTGAAGACGGAAGCTTGTGTTGCCTCCGAAACGTCGTGATTTTTATTTTATTTTAATTTTACTTTTATTCATTTTAATTTTTTACCTACGTGACTTTACCGAAAAAACTTAAGAGTATGGATATAATGGCCAACGTCGCACGCCCCATTGTCGCGTCGGTGAACTTGAATTGAACGTGACATCAATGATGGG
Organism: Lampetra planeri; assembly: GCF_965212315.1. Lineage (NCBI taxonomy): Eukaryota > Metazoa > Chordata > Hyperoartia > Petromyzontiformes > Petromyzontidae > Lampetra > Lampetra planeri. The sequence goes on from NC_136131.1 coordinate 5,667,358, forward strand.
GGGGGGGGGGGTTCGCAAAAAAATAAGATGTTTGGCATCGAAGAGAATGGGCTTCTTCTGCGAAACCTTCACGATGTTATCGACAAGATGATCTCCTTATTTTAATTCCTAACACGTCTTTAGATGTGAGGAAGGTGTCAATATATGATTAATTATTATCTTAATATATGCAGCCCTTTTGTTCATCCATTGTTGGATGAAGGCCCTGTTTACAGAATGTCCATCATGGGGGGGGGGGGGGTGGCTTGTCTTCACCATACTTCACCGCACCTCCAATTAGTATGTTTGGCTAGGTACGGTGCGAAGGAAGTTCAACAAACGTACCATGCTGCTCAGACCGGGTTGGTGATAGGAGGTTGCCCAGGACCAGTACAGATAGAAATTGCAACCAATGTCGTCAGCTTTGGCCACGAAATGAACTCATGCCACTAGGTTCTTAGCCACTATCGAGAGATTAGTGATGCCTCTTTGCTCACTTGAATAGACCTAATGGCAGAAGCTGCCACAGCAGGAGCAATAGAAAACACAAATAAGTACGTGCACGCATGTGCGTTGAACTTCTTTCGCGCCGTACGTAGCCATGTCACATTTAAAACGGCGTAGCAACCAACTGAGACAGAAGATATAGCACCAACAGCAGGGGCATCATCGTCATCAGCAGGAGCATCATCGTCATCATCAGCAGCATCAGCAGAAGGGGCAGCATCAATATGCAGAAGCAGCATCAACCACGAAACACGTATGGGACAATCGGAAAACAGAAATGAGATCTGAGCCTGCATCTTGAAATACAATTGCACTGCAGTTTCCATCAATACCTTGAAAGCGAAGATAGTGGCCAATGCATCAACATCAGCAGAGGCAGGAGCTGCAGCTTCAGAGTAGTATAAACAGCAGTGACATCATCAACATAAACAGCAACAGCTTTCAAACTATAACACTAAACTATTTCTTATTTTACCAGTTAAGGCCCACAAATTATAGCTCAACGAAGTGGCTTATCGTATGGAAATCGATAGCGGCCAAATATTCTAAAATGTGTTTCTAAATGTGGAGGGGGAAAAACCCCAGTAGGACCCGGAGAAAATTCTACGCGACACGCAAACTCCAAACATACAGACGTCAGGGTCGGGATTGAACCCACGACCTCCTGCATAGCAGGCGAGGGAGTTAACATCTCACCACCGCGGCTCCCCTCTAGCAGTGGCACCAACAACAACACAATCAACAGCAATAGCAGCAATAGCAGCAGCAGCAGCTGCAGCTGCAGCAGCAGCAGGAGCATCAAGGAGATCTGAGGCCAGATCTTGAAATAGAATTGCACTCCCATTTATTTATCCTGCCGGTCCCCAGTGGCTAAAGCCTTGCTGATCGTCGCGACCGCGGGGTTATTGCGGAGTGCCCTTGCTGCTGGGACGAGCTGCACAGAGAGGAACATCGTCGTCTTTTGTAGGTAGCCTTTGTTGTTTATTTGAAGGATAGTGTCTGGTCCAATTAGGTTCCTTTGTCTTGTTTCACGGACGCATTGTAAAATAATGTATTGTACAAAATTAGACAGGATGCTGGCGTGATGTAATGGGCATCACGCGTGGTAAAGTAAAAATAGTTTTAGTTTATAGTTTAACCATTTATTATTTTTCAATTGATTCTTATGGTGGTACCCCGGGGTACCAAATAATACAAAACGGCCGAGGCAATTAAATTTTATATTTCTGGGACACAATTTTGTTTCCAGGCGTGTACTTCACTCCAATCAATCCGAAATCAGTGCCACTCCACGATGTCGAAACGCCAAACATTAGCATAGAAAATAAAATCCGTTATCGAAAAATTCTAGTGCATCGTGTACAGCTCGTCGAGATGAGTCGATTGCCGCATCGCCGACCATCCACTGACTAAAAGTGACTGCATCACAGACATGATGCGAGAGCCGGGATACTATGGTACCCCGGGGTACCGCCATGAGGTTCAATTGCAAGACAATGGTGACGACGTGTTGGCAGTGGGGCATAAGTGACACAAGTCCAAAACATCCATCAAACACGCTGACGTCAAGTGGGAAAGAATTACATCATCGGAGCTGTGTTGACATCCGCAGCGTTTAACAGTGCTCCCCTTTTTGGATTGTCGGCCAACACCGGTTACAACCCCAAGTGCACCTATTGTTCTCGTTTAGCCCCGCCCACCCCCCAACACGCTACATTCATTGGCTACCACATTCAGAGAAGCCCCTCCTCCCCTCTCCCTTAACTTGTATTTAAGAGCTTGTCTCTTGGAATTTTGCGTCACGTGATACAGTAAATCTGGCTGTGACGGTCCCACCTGATGACGGAGACTTGTGTTGCCTCCGAAACGTCGTGATTTATTATTTTATTTCTATTATTATTTCTATTATTTTTATTGTTATTATTAATTTTTACCTACGTGACTTTACCGAAAAAAACCTACGAGTATAATCGGAGCTGTTTCGGGCAATGTCCCTGCTTCATAGCAGAAGTCCCATTGCAGGTGGCTATGTTGAGAATTTAAATGTGATCATGCGACGAGTAATAACGTACCGATGTCACTCTCTCTTCCGTACGCATTTCTCCTGGGGCACGGCACGCTGCATTTGATATGCTGCAAAATCCAGAGAAGCAGACCGAGGCTCGCAAGCCACCACTGTGACAGCACCCGTATGTTTTATGAGCGTTTTAATGCACCCAATGTATTCTTGTCGTGATAAAAAAAATATTAAACCATTGAAGTGTGCGCATTGAACATTCATGACTTACAAATGTCTGTTCACGTTTAAACATCGCACGTGTAAATATTGAATGGAACTATGAGGTTTGAAGATTTACAAGAATGCAATTCCAAATTCTTATTCATCACACTCTTTTAGGTGTTGGCGTTCTAATGCGTGATAGCTATCACCATATTACCTTTTGTGTGCTGTTCTACAATAACAGATTTCGAGTTGTCAGAAATGACATTTCGTCATTTTGCAATGTCAACATTTTCAAGTTAATGCCATTTAATCTGTTTTCATAAATGGAATGAAAAGAAAAATCAATATTCCATAGATATTACATCGCTTTTTTACTGCCGTTGAAACTCAACATGAAACCAAACAAGGCTTCTTTAATAAAAATTAATGCAGCACCGAGAGTAACTGACATGTTTATTTAGGAACTAATTCTAAGCGTGACTTCATTATATAAATGCAACATTACCGGACTGCCAGCGTGAAATAATGCCAATTGTCTTCTGCGTCAATTTAATTTAAGGCCTGTCTTAAAAAGATGGAAAAAACGGGAGATGCGGTGCTTAAGGTCGAAGAGAAATCGTGTCTTATTGCATGGGACACACGCACACGCACGTACCGCTGTGAGTGGCCGTGACATTCGGTGGGTGCACTGCCATATTACGTGACCTTTGTGCGCCCCGTGGTCCCCATCAAATCTGTAAAATTTCACCGACAGGAAATGAAAACCCTTTGTAATGAAGTCGTAATTGCAGGAATTTTCATAACAACGCATTGTTGAATTTAATATTTTTCAAAGGCAAATGTACTCTACCTCCAAATTATGATATGCATCCTTTGAAAGCATTTGATTGTGAGGTGGTTATGCTTATCTGTCCATACATCTCTCTGCCCATTAGTGACAATGATATATTTTTGCACAAAAGGCATTCATTTCTTTTTCTTGCTTAAAATGTCAAGGATTTAAGTCATAAGGTGCTGAAATCCTGCCATTTCTGAATGTTGTTTTCAGATTATATTTCAGATAATACGCTTGACCCGAGTGACCTACTAGATGATGTGATGTGAATGCTCTTTGGCCAACGGTGCAATTTCTTATATTCTGTCTAAACCAGGGAAAGGTAAAGAAACAAGGTCAAAACGTACACGACAACCATGGCCTACAGACGAGGTCACACATTTAAACAGTTTTTGCAAAAGTCGTACATGCAATGAGCATAACGCAAAGACGTAGATAAATACATAAACGCACGCACACACAGATAGATACACGCACGCAATTATAGATACGCACAAAGACAAAGATTCCCCGTATAGCCTTAATAGACGTTTCGGGCAAGTGATGTTAGCGAGCATCTATGAAGGCCGACACGACACACGAGGGGGTGGGTGGCCAGCACCACGCCCGACCGCCTTTGTCTCCCCAGTGGTGATGTTTACACACCACACCAGGTACTCATTTGAGTCTGAGTCGACCTAGGGGAGGCCCAGGACCGGTTCAGATAACTGTCACTGGTGTTGGCCGTGAGCGGGAATCGAACTCGGCTCACCAGTTCTGTAGCACAGCGCGCTAACCACTACGCTACCGCTCCCCACAAGAACCAGGTCACACACACACACACGTAGACAAATACGAGCAAACATCAAAACTAAAAAAGTTATAGAAAAACAACTACGACCATCGACTCTTTAAACAATACAAAGACTGTGATTATGAGACTGCTTGTGAAGTATGACCAAATAACCCACCCCCCCACCCCCCCCACCCCCCCACGATCGACACGGCACGGAGAGACCTTTTCGTCTAGCAGTGGATTGACAAGGGTCTATACATTGATTCTAGATTTGAAGCATTCGTGACTGCAAGGAATCATATTCTTAGGTTTTTTTCGGTAAAGTCACGTAGGTAAAACATCAAAATTAATGAAAATAAAATAAAATAAAAACAAAAATCACGACGTTTCGGAGGCAACACAAGTCTCCGTCGTCAGGTGGGACCGTCACAGCCGAATTAGCTGCATCAAGTGCTATACATTGCATTGCCGTGAACTTTCAAATACATTCAAGCGCCGTCAATTACGACCGCCTCCACACAATAACACGGCACGCGCTCGCTCCTGCATTCAGGCGTTACGCAGCGACGCGTGCATGCCGTGCCCAATCTACGAAGATTGCCCATCACGCACGGAGATGGACATCCGTATTCGTGGACGAGAGCCATACGCCTTTGATTCACTCCAATGGTTCGTCTTATTTTCAATGCAGATTTTGAGAGTGCAATTAAACCGGACCGGGTATGTATGTTTAAATAGCTCATCATAAAATATGTGTGTGTACGTTTAAATATATAAAAATACAATCTGCATATCACTTGCTCCATTGCCCTTCTGTTTTGCTGCCTGTGTCTCGAATTCCCTCCAAGCATGCACACCCATTGTTTTACTTTGCTAATGAGTTGTTGTTCCAGCAGGCAAGAATGAGCTTAAACTACAATATTACATATATTCCAGGATGCAACAAAAATACGTGGGTTGGCATAATAAGCTCAAGGATGCGAATGCATCTCACGTCTGCATTTGCGCAGATGGGTTGACTTTGGAAATACGATCTATGGAATATTTTTGTGACGAATGCCAGAATATTGCCAACAAAATGATCAAACAAAACTGACCAATAGGATGATCAAAGTGGGGACCAAAATGCACGGTATGGTTATATGCAATGAATTCATCATTTAATCATCCGTCTTTTCTAGCCTGATCAGATAACATATGTATTCGTGTTGGTTCAGAGCAGTCATGAAATGGAAATAAATGGATGAATGCTTCTGATAGTCCGATTCTATCAAACCCAAAAACCTTCATTATGAAAATATTGGTCGCGAAAGCCTATGCATCACAAAAAAAACACATATGGCCAACGAGCTTAGACACTCGTTTGGGACACTACGTGGAGGAGACCTTGGAGGTCAAATGTCAACTTCCCAAAGCCACGGGATCTGGCACGGTGCGCGTGCGATGACATCAACGGCAATTGCCTCGGACAACTTCCATTGAGATGATACTTCGTTTGAAGTGTCCTCGTGCGTGTAGGTGCCCAGCAGTGTGTTCAGTCGTGCGCTGCATGCAAGCTGATGTAGTGAGCAAACAAAGATACAATTCACACCCCCCCCCGTCCGCCCCCTGTGAGAACTGCTACTCTCGAGTGATCAAAGCTTCGGAGGGCGGTCCAACGAAATAACTTCATCAGCGTGTAGTGCGGCCGACGATGGATTTAACGCCGATACGTGCGTGGAATTAGACACAGGCCTACGTACGGTCCCGGCAATCGAACGTGGGGGGGGGGGCAGACGCAGGAAGAGCGTTCGGAGCCAATGATTTGTATTTTATTGGAAGCAACAGTTGAGGGTCCCTTTCAATCACTGCGCCGGTACAATCATCAGTATTAACCCCTCCAACTCCCTCGGACCAAACCGATTGCTGCCTCATTCGCTGCTGCCTCGCGTCGGCATTACGTGAAGGATGACAATGGGGGAAAAAATAACGCTCGCATGCCCAACGATTCTTCGCAGATTGCATATTTCTTTCAGAGCAAAGGGGCATTTCAGACCTCGTAATGGATGCGCCTCCCGTCACAACGAAGGTCCATTGAAAGGCTGATTGGTAGCAGTGTGCAAAATGAGATTGGCTTGCAGATTCCACTGAGACACCCAGACCATTCATCATTACCTGTGTTTGTGTACACTATTAGAGCGGGGTGGGGGGTGCTTTCAAAACAATGTCCTTGGAGGGATGTCCTCAGAGGGCGTCTACCTTTGAGGACAATAGGGGCATGCTGCTGCTGCGTCCTATTATGAGACGCGGTGGCGAGATGTTAACTCCCTCGCCGTGTAGACAGGAGGTCGTCGGTTCCATCCCGATTCCGACCCTGACGCCTGCTGTATATTTGGAGTTTGCATGTCCTCTCTCCACGTGGTCGCGTGGATTTTTTTCTCCGGGTCCTCCGGTTTGTCCCTCCACATTTAGAATCAAAGTGCGTTTAGAGTATTTGGTGGCTGCTATAAAATTCCACGTGACAAGCCACTTCGTTGGGCTATCACTCGTGGCCAGCTCGCTTCTGAAAAATAACTTTCTCGATCAGAGGGGGACGGTAACCTGTTGATCCGAAGCCACATGCATCTCTTTAAGCATTGTGGCTCTTGATATATGGAGGGGGTATTTTTTACCAAATTCCCCAAAAATGATATTATTGTTATTTTGTTTGCTGACCGCTGACCATGTGAGTCCAGTTTACCATGAAAGTCCAGTTTATCATGGTAGTCTAGTTTACCATGGGAGTCCAGTTTATCATGGGAGTCCAGTTCACCATGGAAGCCCAGTTCACCATGGGAGTCCAGTTTACCATGAAAGTCCAGTTTATCATGGTAGTCCAGTTTACCATGGTAGTCCAGTTCACCATGGGAGTCCAGTTTACCATGTGAGTCCAGTTTACCATGGAAGTCCAGTTCACCATGGAAGTCCAGTTTACCATGGGAGTCCAGTTCACCATGGAAGTCCAGTTTACCATGTGAGTCCAGTTTACCATGGAAGTCCAGTTTACCATGGGCAGGAGTTGGCAACCTGTGGCTCTGGAGCCGCATGTGGCTCTGTAAGGGCTGCTTCGTGACGTTATGTACAGAGGACCGTCTGCTATCACATGTATTGTGGCTCTTGAAATATCGAGTGTTTTACCGAATTAAAAAAAAAACGGCTCTCCTTGCTATTTTGATTGCTTTAGAATGCATTGCACAATTCCGTTTTCCATTCAATGTTTACCCTGTGTAATATCATAAATTGCGTCCATAAATACAAACACTCATTTGTATACTGGTCGAGAGAACTGTTTAGTAGCGTTGGGTGAGATGCCCTGGTGGGGTAAAATGCCTTTTTAATGTCCTGGTGCTTACCGCATGTAGTTTGTTGAGCCGTCGTAACCATGCAGCAGATGCCTCTAGAGAAGAGCACGATCTGCACCTCGAGCTAACTATGACTGATGACATAACTTCTGTTAGTTCACACAGTGTTTCATCCGCAGTCAGGCTTGCTCTCATACTCCCTTAAAAATATGGAAAATATCTACACGTGTAAGCGAAAAATAACTTAAATTTCGATTTGAAGCTTTCGTGACTGCAGGGATTCATCTTCTTGGTTCTTTCGGTAAAGTCACGTAGAAGGAAAATAATAAAATAATAAAAATAAAACATAGTAAAATTATTCTCACGACGTTTCGGCCACAACGCAAGCAGCCGTCTTCAGGTGGAGAACAGGTCTGTCGAGAGGACAGAGTCTGACTCTGTCCTCTCCGACTGTCCTCTCGACAGACCTGTTCTCCACCTGTCCTCTCTGACTCTGTTCTCTCGACAGACCTGTTCTCCACCTGAAGACGGCTGCTTGCGTTGTGGCCGAAACGTCGTGAGAATTATTTTATTATGTTTTATTTTTATTATTTTATTATTTTGCTTCTACGTGACTTTACCGAAAGAACCAAGAAGAAAAATAACTTATTCTATATATACTGACATACCAGCCAGGTGATGTTGTGGTTGTAGTGCACTTGACTCACAACGGAAAGACTGCGAGTGCCAATCGCAGTCAGTGGCCCTATGATCACTGTTACATTGTTTTCATAGCTTTATTTTGGTGATTTTGAAAACGTTTTGATTTAGCCATGTTTCTTTGTTGTCGTACAGAGTTAGACTGGTAACTTTCATCTACGTTGTCTTATGGTTGTTATTGTTTGACTTGTATCCCACTGGGATTTTTGCACACAGCGTTGAAATGCGGTGTTTTTTTCTGGAAGACTTTGCTGGTTTTTCCAGGATGTTTGTTGTTCATGTTTTTGTTTTGTTACGGTTGCACCCGAGTCAAGAGCCGCATGGCTCACAGGGTTATACCTAATGAATGCAACTGAAACTGAAACTTCATGTATCATCTCTTTGGGGGGATGGGTCGATAAAATGACTACCGCTTTGTGGGAAGTTGAATACAGCACCGTGGTGGCGAGATGTTAACTACCTCGCCTGGTTTGCAGGAGGTTGTGGGTTTTATTACGACCCTGATGCCTGTATATTTGGAGTTTGCGTGTTCTCCCCGTGTTCGTGTGCATTTTTCTCCGGGTCCTCCAATTTTTCTCTCCACATTTAGAAACACGCGTTTAGAGTATTTCGCTGCGATTCATTTCCACGTAATAAGTCACCTCGTTGAGCTATCATTTGTGGCCAGGTCGCATCTGAAAAAAATATACATAGCTCAGTAGGTCTTACCTGGTAAAATACAAATAGTTTAGTTTCCAATACAGTGGTTCCGTGAAGAAATTAATTCCTGAAAAGTTCACTACTGAAAATTACACATTCCCAAAATGCCTTGCGTTCTTAAAAAGGCATAAATGGACCACATTCAGCATTAATAACTTCTGGAGTAAGTGTACGAGTCATCTCCACTCGTACCTATTGCTGCAGCCCACCCAAGGTCGTTTAAACAAAGCCATTAACATTTTGTATCCATGAAATGTGCATGGGCCACGAAATGTTATGCAGCCATTCATTGGCGTTAATGGGCTTCTGGCAGGAACGCCAAAGCGATCTTCCGAGGCGAGTGCATCCGAATGCTCATTTGCAGACTACTCGCACAAATGATGCGCTGATTAATGCTCGTATGACATTATGAAGAAAAGAATATGTATGAACTTAGCAAATTACAACTCGCCACGCTCGCACAATGGAAACTAATGGGCAGATGCTACTCATGAAAGGTTTCCGTTGCGATTGATGCAGCGATTATAACATTGGGAAAGTCGGGAATTGTTATAAATGGTGGTAATTGTTGTAATAAATGCATACGAATTACGTTTTGCATATGGGAAGAAAATCATTACTGTTATTACATTGCATGTGAGAAATGTGCCCTGTGTGCGTAATTGTTAGACCATTTAAAATGAGATAAGAATGTAATATAATGCTAATCAGACTAAACAAATGTCTGCAATACGCTTGCTTTTCGAGTACAAAAAAATACATTTCCCATTGCATTTGATGCTCTGCATCCTCTGACTTGTAATGTAATTTTACCTGCAAGTTCTTGCCCTGGGTAATCGAGGCACCAGTGGTGAAGTGGTTGGCTCACTTCACGACTCTCCGCAGCGTGGTGGCTGCCAACTGCTAAAGCTTTTCCCAGAATCACCAGACCATTTCAGCCAAGCATTTCGGTTGTCAAGGTTAAGAAATGCTCTTTGGTTCTTACGGTAAATACACGTAGGTAGAAAAATTGAACAAAAAAATGTTCCGTTACATAACCATTGTAATGTTCACAAATTGCATTAGGGAAAATACGTGACCTGACCGAAAGAACCAAAGAGTATGGATTCTTGCAGTCACGAAAGGTTCACATCAAGAAGGTTAAGAAATGCTTATGCTCATGGCTACTGGCTTTGATAACTGAAAATTTCACTGAAATGTTTACGCGTAAAGATATGCATTTTTTATACTTTTTAAGTATTCTGTAAGAATAGAGTGGAAAGTTCATTCGAGTAATGTAAAAAAGTGCAGATGCAGCCATGAAATTACTTACTCGCGCCACTGCTTGAGGTTACTTTGGCCTACTCTTCCACGCGGTCCAAGACATGTGGGCGCCACGGTGGCGAGATGTTAACTCCCTCGCCTGGTATACAGGAGGTCGTGGGATCGATCTCGACCTCTGACACCTTTTTATTTGGAGTTTGCGTGTCTCTCCCCCCGTGCTCGCGTGGATTTTCCTTCAGGTCCTCCGGTTTTTATTTTCCTCCAATCAACGTGCAAATGACAAGCCACTCCGTTGAGCTATCATTTGTGGCCAGGTCGCTGTTGAAAAAGAGCTGTACACTGTAGTTCAGTGGACCTTACCTGGTAAAATAAAATACAAATTCAAACAGTTTTTAATCGTGTATCTTGAAAGAGTTGGGAGCACCCACAGAGCACCCACAGGCAGACAGAGGTGGGAGAGAGATTGAACTGGCGGCCTCCAAATTGCAAGTCCAGTGTTGCGAGCCACTACACGACAGCAGCATGCATTGGAATGTATTTTTTTTATTATGATGTATTCACCAAGGTCAATGAATCTTGGTTAAGAGGCATGCATTGTGGACGTTGCTTTAAATGCCATGGTGATGCCTTTTTGCAGAACAGCGGCTCGCCCCTGCAAGCGATTATCATGCATAATGGCTTTATTTTTATTCAGTTCATTATCTCTAATCCGTTTCAATTTGCAAATATGATCCGATAACTTTTACATAAGTGCAACTCTCAAAGCGACGTTAGAAGGGTGTTTTCCAAAAATTGCATTAGAGAAAATTAAAGGCTCGCATATTTAAAGCATGATCCGTCTCAAATGTTCCGTTACATAACCATTATAATGTTCAATGGGAATTAACTACAGGAAATACGCAATGCACGGAATTGCGAAGGATATGGTGTGGAGCTCAGGATAAATATGAGCGACGCAAAAGTCAAGTTCAGTAATATCCCGATTTACGTCTCCCCCTTTAACATCGTTTTGCAAATACGTCGTCATTGAATAACACTGGTCAACAAAAAAAACACATTTTTTTTCTGGCCTGGACTTTTGCAGCTGTTTTAGACTAATTTCAGGGTGCTGATTCTAAATCTGGTCTCAGATTTGCTCTATCACATCTCATTTTTATGCTATCGGCATACCCCATTTTCATTGATTTTACCCAAAATTAACTCTGTCACTTATGATTACAAGTTGTTGCGAGTCAGTTACTGCTTTAGTGTTAAAATATGGTGCTGTATTTTTAGGATAGTGTGTTTATAATATCATTTTATGTAGATATCCACATGTATTTAATATTTTTCTTCTGCAGTTTTTATTGAAAATGCAATATTTGATATCTCAAAAACCTAATGTGATAGACAAAAACTGATGCCAGATTTGGAATCAGCACCCCAAAATTACATTAAACCCGTTGGAATACCTTATGCCAGAAAAAGTGTGTTGACCAGTATTATTCTTCTTTCGTATGGTCGATGTAGATGCGAAGCAACGACGACACTGTCACATTCAGGTGTTCAAGCCAGATAACCTCGCCAGGCGCAGCGGAGTGTTTCGTCGCTGTGATGTCTCCTTCGTATTTGCGGATCGGGCACCGAGTCGTTCGTTACACGTTGTACGGTCCGTTCTGGATGACCACAGTTGCACGCGACTGCTGGAGAGTTTTAAATTTTCAATATGTGCATCGGGCATCCGCATCTGCCTTGGTTTGTGCAGTGGCTACGATTTGGAGTGGACCATGAGCTTCGTGGAAGATTACACCCAGGGATCTTCTGCGTTGGGTCTTTCCCAACAGGGTGTTTGTCTGAAAGTTATTTTGAGCTCCACTGCGCGCTGCAGGTTCATCGGGGTTGAATTCGCGTTGTTTAAGTTCAAGTTCATTTATTAGGTATAGCCCTGTGAGCCATTCGGCTCTTGAATCGGGTGCAACCGCAACAAACAAAAAACAAAAACACGAACAAGAAAACATCTTAAAGTGACTATGTGACTAAGTGCAAACAGAAAATCCAAGAAAAGACGGCAAAATATTACACAAAACGCACCGTACACCAACGCTGTGTGCAAAAATCCCAGTGGGATGCAAGTCAAACAACAACAACCACAAGACAACTTAGATTAAGGCCATCAGTCTTACTCCGTACTACAACAAACAACCATGGCCAAACCAATAAACTTTTCGAAATCACCAAAATAAAGCCATGAAAGCAATGAAACAGTGATCATAGGAACTGTGATGGAATTTTCACAATAAATGGCATAAACAACATGTACTACCAAAACCCTGCAGCCATAGCTGGCTGCATGAGTCACTCCACAACAGCAGGAGCATCAATTGGAGTATTATATGGGTCCAAAAGGGATGTATTACACTAGTCAACACACTTTTTCTGGCATATGGTATTCCAACGGTTTAAGGTAATTTTGGAGTGCTGATTCAAAATGTGGTATCAGTTTTTGTCTATCACATCAGGTTTTTGAGATATCAAATATTGCAGTTTCAATAAAAACTGCAGAAGAAAAATATTAAATAAATGTGCATATCTACATAAAATGATATTATAAACACACTATCCTAAAAATACAGCACCATATTTTAACACTAAAGCAGTCACTGGCTCGCAACAACTTGCAATCATAAGTGACAGAGTTAATTTTGGGTAAAATCAATGAAAATGGGGTATGCCGATAGCATAAAAATGAGATGTGATAGAGCAAATCTGAGATCAGATTTGGAATCAGCACCCTGAAATTAGTCTAAAACAGCTGCAAAAGTCCAGGCCTGAATTTTTTTTTTTGTTGACCAGTGTAATTAACGGCGCTCGCCGATTTCCGTCGCCTCGTCCCACACTTACGTCGTGACGTCACCGCCCGTCCTTCCTCGTTATCCGTCGCCTCCTCAACCCCCACCTCCACCTACTGCCCTGCAAATGGCTTTGATCTACGTCGTTTCAATATTAGTCGTCACACTTCTCGGGAACGCATCCCCGACGTAAACCGGGGTGTACGACGGAGAATTGAAGGTATCGTGCTGAAGAGACACAATGAGGAACCTGCACAGGTGGAACTCGTGGCGACAACCACGACTGCGCTTGCGGTGCACGGCAGACGATGAACTGCATCGTTGTGGCGGCTGCGTCCGCTCACCAAGCTTCGCGGCGGTCCGAGGACGATGTCACGCTCTGCGATGAAGCTACTTGCCTGTGGCTCGGCGCAGACGCACAACGCTCCGAATAAATAAATACTAGAGAATGCATCGGCAGAGAGTCGCTGAAAGTTGGACAATGATACAAGAAAAATTATATATGATGGCATAAGTAGGTGGATAAGAGTGGGTTGGAGTGCCTTTGAAAGTGTAAAGCAAAGTATGGATTTGCGAAAAGACCTTGCTATGGCATACGGTTTAGAAAAAAAAAATTAAGATAAAAAATAAAGCTGAAAATCGTGCAAAGAAGTAGGGAAGACATGCATCCTGCTTTGTAATTACACCTAGATGTGAGATTAAAAACGTCATTTTAACCGTTTATATAAAAAAAAGCAAGTGGGTTTGGACAGAAGAAAAAAAAACTTTGCTACAAAGAGACTAATAGCCGGCAGGTGAGAACAACGATGGGGTTGGCGGTCAAGGGAGAGCCATGTGCCTGGGACGACATCCACCGCGCGGACAGAGTGATGCGGTCAGCTCGCGAGCACGTGCTGGCTGGATCGTTGTTACACCACGAGACCGTGGGAGAGATGGCAACGGCTTGGGGGGGGGGGCCTTCACCAAGCATGGCTCATGTTCTTTGTTTTTTTTTTCGGTAAAGTCACGTAGGTAGGTAAAAAATAAAATAAATGAAAACTGCTAAAATAAATCACGACGTTTCGGGCACAACACAAACGCCATCTCCGAGATGGCTGTGACAGCCATCTCTGAGACACACTTGAGCGTTTGTGCTTTCGCTACGTTGTCCCCACCTGAAGAAGGACGCTTGTGTTGCGCCCGAAACGTCGTGATTTAATTAGGTTGTTTTCATTTATTTTATTTTTTACCTACGTGACTTTACCGAACAAAAAACGAAGAGTATGAATCCTTGCAGTCACGAAAGCTTCAAATCAAGAATGGCTCATGTTGATGATGACGATCTCAAAAGATACTCCCTGGCTAACGTTGAACCAAAACTGCATTCGTTTACATCACGTAGCTCTTAAAATAAATGTGCACCATTCAAACACATGTTTTAAAAAAACTGTCCATCATCGATTGTTGGGTACCGAGGTTTAAGCGGCGTTTTCTATAGAAGTGGCTGGTGGCCCCGAGCCGTTGAGATCAGGGTTAGGGTCAGACAAGTGACATATGAATAATTGGCGCCGCGGTGGCGAGATGTTAACTACCTCGCCTGGTGTACAGGAGGCCCATGGGTTCGATCCCAACCCTGACGCCTGCTGTATATTTGGAGTTTGCATCTCTCTCTCCCGGTGACCTTGTAGATTTTCTCCGGGTGCTGCAGTTGTTCCCTCCACATTTAGAATAAACACGCATGTTAGAGTATTTGGCTTCAGAATCAAAGATACATAGCGGTGAGCCCTTACCTGGTTAAAAAAGTCATGGGTAGTCTGAAAGGACGAAACGTGCAATGAAATGGATGGTTACACCCTTGTGGGTGGGTGCACAATGTTCTATAGATACATACATCAGCATCAGGGTCTTGCCCACACGTGCACAAGCAAATGGTAACCTGTAGTATGTATTTATTTTGAATAGATCCGTTCTACAGTGTTATTACGAGACGAGATTGTGTGCTTCACAGTTGAGAAGCTCACAAACATGTGCGGTGTACTAACTCACAGACACAAGTAAGAGGCACTCTCTCTCTTTTATTCTGGTCTTCACAGCCTTTAGGGGATAACCACACACTGGGTCAAGACAGCCAACAAGCTTCTAGATTTGAAGCTTTCGTGACTGCAAGGATTCATACTCTTAGTTTTTTCGGTAAAGTCACGTAGGTAAAAAATGAAATTAAAATTAATAAAAATAAAAGAATATTTGTATTTTTATTAATTTTAATTTCATTTAAAATTAATAAAAGATAAAATAATATTTTTTTTTTTATTAATTTTAATTTCATTTTTTACCTACGTGACTTTACCGAAAAAACTAAGAGTATGAAGCCAACAAGCTGCCAGACCCACAGCTTGAAGAGGGTGACGATCACAATGATGACGGCACGATGAGTTCCACTCCAGATCGCAGCAGCCCCGACTGTGAGTCGGAGCTCGCCTTTAATCCTACCCAGCGTCGCTAGGCTCCGCCCTCGGCCACGCCCCCTTTCTGGATCCCCCAGAAGGCTCCGGGCTTGGCCCCTGTGTCCAACTGGTAGAACGGGCTGCTACCCACAATCCCATTGACTACCAATCTCCCAGCAGCACGCGCTCCAGTGACTCATTCCACGTCACTGCGCATGTCACGATTGTGCTGTGAATCTGGTTTTTCTTGGGTTCAACTTCTGGCGTTGGCAAATACGAATTCAAAGTACGATCAGAACTTTGTCCTGGTAATCCCACCCACACGGTAACTGAACTTGTATTGAGCCCCCGGTGTGGCGTGTGAACATATTAGCATTGGAGGCAGTACTGCATGTGCATGTGGCTGGCTGATGTGTATATCACATGTGGGAACGTATGTGTAGTGGTGGTATTGACGTGCGCCGACTGTGACAGTGATGGATCACGGGGCGGCGCGGGGTGCGGGGTTGGGCACGCGTTGTGGGCGTGGTGTGGACGCGCGCGCCGGGAGTGACAGATGACGAGGCGGCGCGGAGTGAGTGGTGAGGCACGATGAGATGTGGGAAAAGAGGATCGTAGCCAGCGCCCGGCGATTGGTCGAATAAGTGGGTGCTCGCAGCGACGTCCGCAGGTGGGGTATAAAGGGGGACGCGCGAGAGCACTCGGGGAGAGTTACCCAGTTGAAGACCCGAAGACGGAGCTGAAGACCTAGTGCAGCCGAGTAGCTCAGTGGCGTTAGTCGCCGAGTAGCTAAGTGGATGTTGGTCATCCGAGTAGCTCAGTGGCGTTAGTCGCCGAGTAGCTAAGTGGATGTTGGTCATCCGAGTAGCTCAGTGGGCGTTAGTCGCCAAGTAGCTAAGTGGGTGTTTGTCACCCGAGTACTAAGTGGATGTTGGTCATCCGAGTAGCTCAGTGGCGTTAGTCGCCGAGTAGCTAAGAGGATGTTGGTCATCCGAGTAGCTCAGTGGGCGTTAGTCGCCAAGTAGCTAAGTGGGTGTTTGTCACCCGAGTACTAAGTGGATGTTGGTCATCCGAGTAGCTCAGTGGGCGTTAGTCGCCAAGTAGTTAAGTGGGTGTTTGTCACCCGAGATAATAAGTAGGTGTTAGTCACCTGTAACCAAGTTTGATAAAATAAAGAGTGTGTTACCCGTGAAGTCGTCTCCCGTGGAGTTACTACATTACAACTGGCGTCAGAAGTAAACCTGTCTTCAAGAAGTATGGACACAAGGAAGACTACCCGTACCCACGAGCGAGGTCGGGATGACGACGGCGTACCGGGGACACCGACCTCGGGAGTAGAGGACGAGGAGTTGCCGCCGATGCAGCACTTCGCGGTGATGGCCGACGCTCCGCTTGCCTCCGACACCAGCCTCCAAGACGCACACTCCCGGTTGGCGGAGTTGCTGCTCGCCGCCGCTGCAATCTTGGCCGAGATCTCCGTTCCAGCGGGCGAGAAAACGGCTGCGGGGTTGGAGGAAGGAGCGAGGCTGGCGGGATCCCGCCAAAAGGCGCTTCGCGCCAAAAGTCTGGAAGTTCCCGCCGTTTTTGAGGGGCCGCCATTGATTGGCGGGAAAGACGGACGCCACGTGGCCGGACACCTCCGCGCAGCGCAGCCCACGTCATCAGCGCGCGCCGGAGCCCTCCATTTTGCGCCTGACAACCGAGCCGACATTTTACACAACTCCAGCGGAGCGCGGGAAAATCTCTCCGACGTCGACGACGATCGGGTCCTCCAGCAAAGATTGCCCGCGCTGTCGGCGTTCAAGGCGGATGGGGGCGACTGGGGAGCCTTCCAACGAAGGTTCCTCGCTCATCAGGAGATGTCGGGGTGGTCCGACACCACTGCCCTGCGTGCGTTGCCAGCGATGCTTGACGACGACGCGCTTGCAGCCTTCACATCTGCTGCAAGGTCGTCCCGCTCTACGCTCCAGGCCGCACTACACCTGATGGCGAAGGTGTTCGGGCCGCCCTCCACGTGTCGCCACCAGTTCTACGATCGGCGGAAGGTGGCTGGGGAAACGACGCTAGCCTACCGCACGGCACTACTCGCCTTGGCGGACGCAGCTTTTCCCCGCATGGATAAGGAGGGGAAGGACGCCATGGTGACGGAGCAGCTGCTGGTGTTGGCCCACGAGTTGGGGGTCCCCATCAACGTGGCAGACGAGATGGAGATCTGCTCCCTGGCGATCGCCACAAGCATTCACGCGTACGAGGTCCTCAAACGCAAGCCGGGGGTCGTCTGCAAATGGCCGGGGAACGCGGCACTGGCCGCCACGATCGCCGAACCTCAGCCAGCTGCGGTGCAGGAGCAGGCCTTCGCTGCATCGCGTCCGGGGGAGTGGAGAATGGGAGGTCGTTCGCCCACACGTTCGCCCCGCAAGCTGGAGCAACCGAAACCTACGACGTCCGTCGTCTGCTACAACTGCGGCCTTCGGGGTCACGTCGCAGCCGGGTGCCGGGCCCCGCGTCAGCGCGCCGCAGGACCACGTCGGGACGACGACCAGGGCCACAAGTCATCCCAACAAAACCCGGCAAGTTGCGGCACCTCACACGTTCGGTCCACAAACACGGCACATTCGGGTCGCCGCTTCGCGGTGGGGGGTTCGCGGCTGGGTGCCGGGGGTTCAATTCAGCGAGGGGGGTCCGTACGCGGCCCGCAAGCAGTCGAGTGGTCCGAATTGGCCCACAGGATCGTGGCTGCGTCAGCCGGGTCGTCCGTGGTAACGGGGTTCATTGACGGGGTTGAGGTCCGGGTGCTTGTTGACACGGGTGCGTCGGCCACCATCATCTCGGACCTTATTTATAACATTCTTCCCATCCAAAGTAGACCCCTTCTGCCGGTAGACGTGCCATTTTATGCGGCGAATGGGGGATCCCTGGGGATCATCGGCCAGATTCGGGCGACTATTTGCATTGGTGACATTAAATTAGCGGGCCCTATTTTTGTATCATCATCGCTGGCCGTTCCCTGTTTGCTAGGTACGGACTTTTTGTCAAAAATGCCCATCAAAATTCTTATAGATCAGGCCTGCATAGAGCTTCCGTCAGGTCGGCGGGTTGCCTTCTTGTCGGGCCCTACCAAAGTGCGCACGGTTTGTGCGACGGTGCAGGCGCTGGCGACGCACACTGTACGGGTGCCCCCGGGATCGCAAATGTTAGTACCCCTTCGGTTCAGGAAGCCACTCGAGGTGGGTGCGGAGGCACAGGGGGTGCTGTTGGGGCCGTCAAACAGAGCCAGTAAGGGCCTCGACTTAGCGGTTGCTCAAACCATGGTGAGAGGGGACAGTGAGCCGTTCGTAATGGTCCTGAATACGGGGTCGCGGCCGGCCGTAATTGCGCAGGGAACGGTGCTGGCTCACGCCGCGCCGCTACCCGTTGAGGAACGGCTCGTGGCTCAAGCAGATTTCACTGTCAAGTCGCATCCTCAAAGTGATGAGGGGACTGAGTGGTTGGACTCGCTGTGTGCGGGTTCAGATAACTTGTCCGGGGTGCAATTGGGAGCATTGAGGGGTTTGCTCATCGAGTTTGCTGACGTGTTCAGCAAACATAAGTACGATATCGGCTGCACTGACCTGTTGCGCCACCACATAGCTACAGGGGACGCGGCCCCTATTCGTCAGAATCCCTTCCGGCTCAGCCCGGCCGAGAAGGAACATGTGCAATCGGCGGTTAATGATATGTTGGCGGCAGATATCATTTCGCCCTCTTCTAGTCCGTGGGGTGCTCCTATTGTCCTAGTAAAGAAACAGGACGGGTCCTTGCGGTTTTGTGTCGATTTCCGCCGCTTAAACAAAATCTCGATGGCGGATGCGTATCCGCTCCCCAGGATGGATGAGTCGCTGGATGCCTTGGCGGGAGCGCAGTTTTTTTCCACACTCGATCTGCTTTCTGGATTTTGGCAATTGCCACTCGATAACGAGTCTAAACCTAAAACTGCTTTCCGGACACCTGGGGGCCTATTTGAATTCAACCGTTTGCCCATGGGCTTACATTCCGCTCCCGCCACGTTCCAGAGACTCATGGAATTGGTTTTGTCGGGCCTCCAATGGGATACCTGTTTGATTTATCTTGACGATATTATCGTCTTTAGTCGGACTTTCGAGGAGCACCTCCAGCGACTGAGAGCGGTGTTCCTCAGGATGCGTTCCGCTAAGCTTAAATTTAAACCGGCTAAATGTTTTCTGCTTCGGGAATCGGTCAGGTATTTGGGCCATATCGTGAGTCGTTCAGGGATCTCGACGGACCCTGCTAAGACGCATTGCGTCAGCTCATGGCCAACGCCAACCTCGGTCACGGAGGTTCGTAGTTTCATTGGTTTTGCCTCCTATTACCGTCGTTTTGTCAAGCAATTTGCCACCATAGCCAAGCCCCTGCACGCTTTGACGGCTAAGGGTGTGAGGTTTCACTGGGGGGCGGAAGAGGAGGCTGCGTTCTGCTCCCTCCGTGACGCTTTGGTGCAGGCTCCCCCCTTGTGTTACCCCGATTTCACACAACCGTTTTTGCTTGACACGGACGCCAGCAATACGGGTATCGGGGGGGTGCTCTCACAGGTGGTAGGGGGGGTTGAACGGGTGGTCGCCTACGGTAGTAGGGTTCTTTCCCCCGCAGAACAACGCTATTGCGTAACTCGTCGTGAATTGTTAGCCATTGTGTTTTTTACACAGCAATTCAGGCCGTATCTTTACGGCCGTCATTTTACGGTCCGGACGGACCATGCGGCTCTACAATACGCTATGCGCGTGGCACAGCCATCGGGCCAATTGTCCCGATGGTTGGAGGTCCTTCAAGACTACCAATTCACGACGATTTACCGAAAGGGGTTGCGGCACTCAAACGCGGACGCCTTGTCGCGGTTGCCGCCGTGCACGGACTGCACATGTTTGTTGGGATCAGCGCGGTGCAAACCCCCGGTCGCCGGCACCCCGGGAGTTGCGCTCGCCGCCACTGACACCCCGGGAGAGGACGCTCCCACGGGGAGGGATTCGCTGTTGTCGTTGCCCCTCATTGAGTGGGGCCGCCTCCAGATGTCCGACAGCTCCCTACTTACGCTGCGTCGGAAAGTTGGCGCTCCCGAAGAAGGGGAGGCGCGGGTCGGTTCCTGGGTGTGCAGACAGGGCCTTTTGATGAGGTGGGACAACATGTCCCGGCGTCACGTGCTCGTTGTGCCTGTTGCTATGCGGGGTAGGGTTGTTCTGGCAGCTCATGAACGGCTCATGCATCTGGGGTTTCACAAAACGCTCGCCCTAATCCAGCGAGACTATTATTGGCCGGGGATAGGTAACGACGTGGCGAATATTCTTAAGGGATGCGTAGGGTGCGCAAAAAGGAAACCGCCACCATTGGCAGCTAATCCACCGCTGCAATCCATTCAGGTTTCGCGTATAAACGAATTGGTAGCGTTGGACATCTTGGGGCCCTTTCCGGTTACACCAAGGGGAAATAGGTTCCTGCTGGTTGGCGTGGAATACTTCACCCGATGGCCTATGGCATGGCCGCTCGCCAACCAGTCGGCTGCGGCGGTGGCGGACGCCTTTGTCCAGGGTTATGTGTTGGACAAGGGCGCCCCCGAACGCTTGCTGACGGATCAAGGGAAGAATTTTTCGAGCGTTTTGTTGCGCGAGGTGTGCGACCTGTTGGGTACAAAGAAAGTGCGTACTTCCCCCTACCACCCGCAGACTGACGGGATGGTTGAGCGTCTGAACAGGACGATTACGTCTATGTTGTGCCAACAGGTCTGCGACGATCAGGTTGATTGGGACTTACAGGTGCCGGGGGTACTCGCGGCCTATCGAATGGCCCCTCATGCGGCGACGGGGTTTTCCCCATTTTTTCTTATGTATGGGCGGGAGGCCGATCCGGCCATGGACGTCCAACTGGGGATTTCCCAGCCACGTGCAAAATCTAAATTGGCAGACCACATCAAATTTAATATAGCCAAATTGACGGAAGCGCGCGAGGCGGCAAGGTTGAATTCGCGGTCGCGGCAAATTGCAAACGAGAAATTGCATGAGCGGAGGGTGCATACGCATGATTGGAAACCAGGCGATAAGGCCTGGCTGCATTGTCCACATGCACCGTTGGCTACGTCCCCCAAGTTGTTGAGACCTTGGAGGGGACCGGTGGAAATTGTGCGGGTTGCACGACCCCAGAGTATACAGATTAAATGGGGGAAACGCCGTTGGTATGTGCACCCCTCCCGACTGAAGCCCTATGTGGCACCGTGTGACCCCGTTCTGTGCCGTGACGACCGGGCGTGTGATGTGACCGTCGACTCGGGGAGGGAGGTGTCGCAGGCTGCTCCTCACGTGTTTCCACCTGACCCACCCCCAGGTGCCTCGGGCTTGACGGCTGCTGACCGTCGAGAGCCTGAACCCCGGGGCACGCACGGGTCCTCGATGCCTGGCCGATGTCTTCCTGAACCGCCGGCACCACCGGACGTTCAACCGCGTCTGGTGCCGTACGACGGACCGGCAAGGCGGACTCGGGCTAGGGCTCAACAATTTTCATGAAGACGTTTTTTTCTCTACACCGAGCTCGCCCGGTGTTCCCCTCTGCCGGGGTAATGTCCCGTTGTAGGGACGCTCGGGAAAAGAAGGGGACACTGCACGAGTCGAAAGAAAAAAAAAATTTTCCATTTATTTTCCTTTTTGCATACACATTGCTATTGTCACTCGCCGGTTTGTATATATTGTTCTATTGTCGCGGTGGCATTGGTTGAGGGTTGCGGATGGTAGTGTTAGCGTCGTGTTGTGTTGTTAAGTTATTTGTTGTTCTTGTTGTTGTGTTGTGTTACGGGGCACACAGGGGGGTTTGTATATTTTTTTATAGCAGCCGGGGCGGCTGCGAGCTATGTGGTAGGGGGTGATGTAGTGGTGGTATTGACGTGCGCCGACTGTGACAGTGATGGATCACGGGGCGGCGCGGGGTGCGGGGTTGGGCACGCGTTGTGGGCGTGGTGTGGACGCGCGCGCCGGGAGTGACAGATGACGAGGCGGCGCGGAGTGAGTGGTGAGGCACGATGAGATGTGGGAAAAGAGGATCGTAGCCAGCGCCCGGCGATTGGTCGAATAAGTGGGTGCTCGCAGCGACGTCCGCAGGTGGGGTATAAAGGGGGACGCGCGAGAGCACTCGGGGAGAGTTACCCAGTTGAAGACCCGAAGACGGAGCTGAAGACCTAGTGCAGCCGAGTAGCTCAGTGGCGTTAGTCGCCGAGTAGCTAAGTGGATGTTGGTCATCCGAGTAGCTCAGTGGCGTTAGTCGCCGAGTAGCTAAGTGGATGTTGGTCATCCGAGTAGCTCAGTGGGCGTTAGTCGCCAAGTAGCTAAGTGGGTGTTTGTCACCCGAGTACTAAGTGGATGTTGGTCATCCGAGTAGCTCAGTGGCGTTAGTCGCCGAGTAGCTAAGAGGATGTTGGTCATCCGAGTAGCTCAGTGGGCGTTAGTCGCCAAGTAGCTAAGTGGGTGTTTGTCACCCGAGTACTAAGTGGATGTTGGTCATCCGAGTAGCTCAGTGGGCGTTAGTCGCCAAGTAGTTAAGTGGGTGTTTGTCACCCGAGATAATAAGTAGGTGTTAGTCACCTGTAACCAAGTTTGATAAAATAAAGAGTGTGTTACCCGTGAAGTCGTCTCCCGTGGAGTTACATGCGTGCATTTGGTGGATATAGGGTGTGTATGTGTGTGTTTTTTTATATCAGCATGTTGCACAGTAAGTGGTGATGCAATGGTTAGCGCACTGTGCTATAAATCCAGTGACACACGTTGGATTTCCATTCACAGCCAACATTGAATATCTAAACCGGTCTTGGGCTTCTCCTAGGCCGACTCGGCCTTAAATGACTACCTGGTGCATTTTGTAACACATTCCTGTGGAGGGAGCTGGTAGGAACGTTGGGTTGCTCGGCCAAAGGCCAGGGTCAACGGCGGCGTGGTGTACTCCGTAAATATGGCCGACTGTGAGGGCGGGCACAAGCCGGCATGAGTAGGTTAAACGTTGAGTTTTATAAGGGCACCACGGGGTGACCAGCCCCTCCCTACCCAGCCCCACCCCTCCCATGCTCCACCCAGCCCCACCCTCCCCACCCAGCCCCTCCCCACCCTCCCCTCCCAGCCCCTCCCCACCCTCCCCTCCCCACCCAGCCCCACCCTCCCCACCCAGCCCCTCCCCACCCTCCCCTCCCGACCCAGCCCCTCCACGCATGACGGACACAATAATCCCCTGTGGGCTGGTGTAACCAGGAGGTTCCTACCAGTAAAACATCTGCATTTGTGAGGCAAAGCTGGCTGGGCATGGTGATAGCCACCCACACCCTCGTGTGCTGTGCGGGCCTTAATAGCTACTCACTCACAGCATTAGCCCCAGCAGTTATGGACGATACAGTGTTTGCCTTTATTATGTATGCACAGCGCTCGCAAGATTGTATAATATTTAACGAGTGCACAACCGGGAAAATGTTTTCGCCACCGGTTGCCAGTTGAGAAATCATTAGTAGAAATGTTTTTCAGTATTTACAACGTGGGAGCAAAAGTCTTCTTACAGCAGGAGCCCATTAACACGCCTCATACCACGCAGGTAGTAAAACAATGCCCATTTAACGACTGTTCCCATAAAACTGGAATTGTTCATTTGGCCACGGCTCAAAAAAACGCGAAGCCCCACGGGCACCGCTGACGCGGAGGTGATCAGCATGCTAATTGCCAACGGGACTGCCCTGAGTTGAATGCAGCCGCTGGTGCATATAATTGCAGCAACAGTCGTCGGCATTAATTCGAAGTGCGTGTCTGAATTAGCTGTCCTCGTTTTTTATTTTCATCCAGAGGTGAAATATCAGTTGAGGTTTAGCATGCTCGCTGTTTTTATTATTTCTCTGTTTTATTATCCCCTATACCGATAATGCTGTTTAAGGTTAAGCCGTTATTTTAGTCTCTCTTTGCCTAGTTGTATGCTGTTGTCGTTAGTGTATTTCAAGGGGTTAATTTCGAGAACACAAGTGAATACTTCTAGATTTGAAGCTTTCGTGACTGCAAGGATTCATATTCTTAGGTTTTTTCGGTAAAGTCATGTAGGTAAAAAATTAAAATAAAATTAATTTCTTTTATTTTTATTTTACTTTTATTAATTTTAATTTTCTACCTACGTGACTTTACCGAAAAAACCTAAGAATACAAGTGAATACCTTGAAGGCACTAATTTTACAAAAAAATTCTAGATTTCGTATACATCATTAACATTTATGTCCGTTATATAATGGGAAATGTTCCATGCCAGTCCTCTTTTTTTTCCCCACGAAAGAAAAATCGACATTGCAAGGCAGTTCATGCTCTGTATTTTTTTCTTTTTTTTATGTAAGTAAGGCCATACAAACGACGACTCGAAATATCACAGAAAGGTTACGGCTTTCTTTTTTTTAATGTGTACATTCCCACGTGCACTCCTGACCCGAAGCCAAGCAGTGAGCTATTGAGCCTCGCATTATCCTGTAAAGTCAGGTCACGAGGTCGGCGAAGGGGGTCATCCACGCCGACACCCACGACCGATACGCCGACACTGTGCTCGTCCAATCAGTGTGGAGCCCAGCGCAACGTTGCGTCCCGTGTAACGTACAACACATTGAATCCGGCAGGTATCTTTACGGAATGTCATTGTGGAGGTCTCACTATAGAGAGTCGAGCTCGCACGCACACACACGCACACACGCGCACACACGCGCACACACACGCGCACACGCGCGCACACGCACACACACGAACACACACACACGCACACACAGAAGCGTAGGTGACTGCTGTACGCAGAATGTGATGTCCCCTTGCCAGGCACGAGTGCTTGTGGAGAGCGGTGGTGCAGCGGTTAGCGCGTTGCGTTACGAACCTGGCGACCCGAATTCAATTCCAGTCCACGGCCAGCAATACCGGTGACGATTATCTGAACCGGTTCTGGTACCTCCCCTAGGTCGACCCAGCCTCAAATTATTGCCTGGTGCGGTGTGTCAACTATTTTTTTATGTACCAGGTAAGGCCCACTGAGTTGTATAGCTATTTTTCAGAAGCGACCTGGCCACAAATGATCATGTATACATTTATAGCAGCCAAATACCAAGAACGCATGTTTCTAAATGTGGAGAGAAAACTCCAAAATGATGAAACGTAAGAATAAGTTTTACCCCTTCCAGCAATAAAATAGGTGGTGTTAAGATGCTCAAACACTAAATGGATAACTTTTGCAAGGCATCACGTCTGCATTAGCCACGCATACTTGTGGCAAAACATGCAAACAAACATCCTCTGGTAACATGTAGAGCATTGTCTTTGAAACTGATTGGCCTACACCAAAGACATTCTTCTGCATGGCCCCGTCTCACCAGTGTTAGACCAGAGAACGCCAAAAGGCGACCAATACAAAGACAATGCAAGTGTAGAGGTGGTACGTGCTGGGGGGGAGGATCGTGAGACAGCGCGTAGTGGGTGGATACATCACGGTCCGCAGGCAGGTGTCCACATCGCGGTCCTCATAGGCCCCGCCCCCTGGCGCGGAGGGCTATGTAAGGCGATGCGCAGCAGCGCTCGGGGAGTCGTCAACCAGTGAAGACAGAAGACGGAGCAAGAGATAGGGCCCTGAGACCCCTAGCCCCGCTGCCCTTGTAAGGGCCGGGACTCTGTGCGGCTCAGAGGCGAGACCTTGGCGATCACGGCCTGACGTCCTTGTAAGGCCGGCTGTGTGACCCAGAGGTCGAGACCCGTACCCTGGCTAGGACGGGTCCGATAGCCTCCCCTAGGAAGCACGTAGCCGGAGGGCCTGAGAGCGTAGCCGAGTTAGGCATGCGTAGCGTAGGCTGTATCTCGGCTGTATCTGTTACTGTTGTGTTAGTGTTAATAAACAAGTGCTGCCCCGTCAACTCGTCTCCCGCCGTATTTAAGATATTACACAAGCATCAGAACACTCAGAGTTCGGGTCGAGCAGTTCGGGTCGGGTTCGAACCCACGACCTCCTGCATACCAGGCGACGTAGTTAACATCTCGCCACCGTGGCGCCTAAACATCGCCACTGGGGAGACAAAGGCGGCCGGGCGTGGTGCCGGCCACCCACCCCCCTCACGTGCCGTTCCGGCTTTCATAGGTGCTACCGCGGACAGCACTTGCCCTAACAGTCTGTTACGGCTACACGAGGGATCTTGTCTATTAATATGTACGCGCACACGCGTAACACATGCCTGCTGCGGGGGGAGCTGGTAGGAACGTTGGGTTGCTCGGTCAATGGCCTGCAGGGTCAACGGCGGCGTGGTGTATTCCGCAAATATGGCCGACTGTGAGGGCGGGCGCAAGCCGGCGTGAGTAGGTTAAACGTTGAGTTTTATAAGGGCACCACGGGGTGACCAGCCCCTCCCCACCCAGCCCCACCCAGCTCCTCCTTACCCAGCCCCTCCCCACCCTCCCCTCTCCACCCAGCCCCACCCCTCCCATTTTTGGGATCCACGACGGATGGACGGACACAATAATCCCCCGTGGGCTGGTGTAACCAGGAGGTTCCTACCAGTATAATGTTAGTGCTATCATCAACGCTGCTTGGCCAAACAATTTTAGGGAAGAAGAAAAATCACCGTAAACAGCAGGCAGTTCACCAGCATTGGTTCAAGCAAGTCTGACTGCTGATGAGACACTGAATGGAGAAAACCAGCTAAAAAACGTTGCTTGAACTAATGTTGCTGATAAGATGTATACATCGTCTTGGTTCTTTCGGTAAAATCACGTAGAAGGGAAATAATAAAAGAATAAAAATAAAACATAATAAAATAATTCTCACGACGTTTCGGCCACAACGCAAGTAGCCGTCCTCAGGTGAAGAACAGGTCTCCACAACGCAAGCAGCCGTCCTCAAGTGAAGTACAGGTCTTCACCTGAGGACGGCTGCTTGCGTTGTGGCCGAAACGTCGTGAGAATTATTTGATTAGGTTTTATTTTTATTATTTTATTATTTCCCTTCTACGTGACTTTACCGAAAGACCCAAGAAGATGAATCCCTGCAGTCACGAAAGCTTTATATCGAAAGATGTATACACTCCTAGCGGTGGTGTAGTGGGTCGTGCTGCACTGCACTACGAACCCAACGGACCGAGTTCGATTCCCGCTCACGGCCAACACCAGTGACGATTATCTGAACGGGTCCTAGGCTTCCCCTAGGTCAAAATCAGCCTCAAATTAGTTCCTGGTGTGGTGTGTAAACATCGCCACTGGGGAGACAAAAGCGGCTGGGCGTCGTGTTCGCCACCCATCCCCTCGTGTGCCGTTTTGGCCTTCAAAGGTGCTCGCTAACGACATTGTCCCAACAGTCTGTTGATCTGTACTCATAGAACGCTTTGTGGCTGATGGTCTGTTTAATTAAGCTTTATTTTTATTTTTATGTGTCGTTACAAATATAGAAAGGGGCTCTTTATGTATCTGGTAAAAGCAGAAATACAGTAACATAACAATGACAAGCAATGGGCCTCCTTTGAAACAGTGAAATAGTGGAGAGAGCATGAATCACGATAGCCTGAAAGGTCTGTTGCCTTCCCCACTAGCCTGAGGTTCGAATGGAGAGAGGCTATCTTTAACAGGATGTCTGCAGTCATGATCTCTCATCGTCAAATGAAACTCGAGCAGCTTGCGTTGGATGTGTAATACAAACATCACCGACCAGGGCTAGACATATTGATCTCAGTTATTACTCTCGTTTCATTGTGTGGGTGGTATCGGCTTTGACTTGATTGCACGTGTGTGTATTGTGACAATTGGGAGAAGCGGCATCGTGGTTAGCGCACTACGCTACTAGCCAAGTGACCCCAGTTCATTTTTCGCTCTCAAGTTTTCAAGTTTTCAAGTTTCATTTATTAGGTATAGCCCTGTGAGCCATTCGGCTCTTGAATCGGGTGCAACCGCAACAACAAAAAAACATGAACAAGAAAACATCTTAAAGTGACTATGTGCAAACAGAAAATCCAAGAAAAGACAGCAAAATATTGCAGAAAAAGCACCGTACACCAACACTGTGTGCAAAAATCCCAGTGGGATGCAAGTCAACTAACATCAGTGACGAATACCGGAACTGGTCCTGGGCCACCCCTAAATCAGACGTGGGGAGACAAAAGTGGCCGGGCATCGTGCTGGCCACTCACCCCTTCATGTGCCAGGTCGGCCTTCATAGGTGCGACTCGCTAACAACACTTGCCCTAACAACTTGTGTAGGCCTTTGTGAGAATGATCCCCACTTTGCCTATCTGGCCTTAACAAAGTCATAATGTATAAACTAAGACCAATATTTCGATTTAAAGCTTTCGTGACTGCAGGGATTCATCTTCTTGGTTCTTTCGGTAAAGTCACGTAGAATGGAAATAATAATAATAAAACATAATAAAATAATTCTCACGACGTTTCGGCCACAAAGAACAGGTCTGTCGATAAGACAGAGTCTTCAGACTCTGTCTTATCGACAGACCTGTTCTTCCCCTGAGGACGGCTGCTTGCGTTGTGGCCGAAACGTCGTGAAAATTATTTTATGATGTTTTATTTTTATTATTTTATTATTTCCATTCTACGTGACTTTACCGAAAGAACCAAGAAGATAAGACCAATATGTTTGCTAATTGATCATTTATATCAGAACGTTTTAAAATATAAAACCATTTTAAGCCAATTCGATTTTCTTTCTGGACTAATTCATGTTAGTTATAGACCAATGTTATCTATAATAATTATCAGATCATTCTGGCAGAGAAGGGTACCAGTGTCGAAATGCAGTTATTCGATGTCCAATTGAATGAACCTCTTCTACCTAGAAACAGACAGGTAATAGTTACGGCCAATTAAATTGTGACGGCTGATTTTGAGACGGGGTTTTTTGTGCAGGCATCAGTGACTGTGCTGAGGCTGTGTTAAACTAACTGCACGTCATACTTGTTTTAATACGGTAAGGTCGAGACAATTTTCGCCGTCACTTCCATGTTTTATGGACCAGAAACCAGAGAACTCGCTCATCCAACCTAATATTGGCGTTATTCCCCAGCCACAACTCTGCGATTCTGAATGCAATAGATCATTTAGATTTATATAAGTACCGTAGAAAAGGCAATCACATCGAAGGCACGTAGTGATGCAAACAATACTCGTTACCCTAATATATGTTTATGCTCTTTCCAAAATACGTCACTGCAAAAGTAATCAACAAGTATGTTCACCTGATTTTATGTACGTATAATTTTAGATTTATCATATATTTGCCACCGAAGGGATACTCTGTACACAATTAATAATGGACTGGCTGTATCCAAAACACACACAAGCCAGCATGTTTAAGTGCCGCATTCCTGTTGCACAAAACCACTTCGTGCCACTTCAGTGGCATACTTTAAAGTGAGCTCTGTTCGTGTATGGAGGCAATTCATTACGTTTTAGAATATCAGACAAAAGAGCCCTCATGAAAATGAATCCAAAAATACTCTGCTCATACATTTTGCTCTGAAAAGTGGTGGAAACCTATGCTGGACCATTTAATTAATGGATTATGGGACACTCATTGCTCATCTATTCACCAGGACAATCATAATTGACAATTCTATTCACCAAGCGCAAGGCTTCGCCTTGGGCTGTTTGCTACCTAATCGTGAAGAAACCCGATCGTAGCCGCATTACCAAAGAAGACGACAACTTAATGCCCGCGAGATTCTGCAACAGGTTCCAACGTGCATATGTATCCTCGGAAGAAAAAAGAGTGTTTAGTCAGAACATCCCAGTCACCTTCTGAGTCTACAAGACAAGGTGGGGGGTGGGGGGGGGTCCTTCACACCGTGTGACGTCACGAGACCTCGTGACGTCACACAATGACACCGCGATAAACGAAGTTGTGTATTTATATTACTGAAAGAACCAAAATAAGTCTACATAGTCGACTGCCAGTACGCTCACTCAGGTTAAGAACCAGGCTACAGTCTACATTAGTGTTTTAATATTTTTTTAATATTTGTATTCACTTTATTTTATTTTTTTCTATCTACGTGACTTTGCCGAAAGAACCAAAGAATATTTGTGTACGACGAGAGTTATTGTCCAGACAAGGGCGGCCCGTCCATATAGGCGAATTAGGCGATTGCCTAGGGTCTCCAACTTAAGTGGCGGTGCCACATTGGAGGGTGGGGGGGGTACAAATTTTAACAAATTCAAATAAAATAACAATGTCCTTATTTCAATTCCCGTGCACGCACAGAGAGGGAACATGATTTAAAATAAATTTCTCAACATTTCTGAGAATGTTAAACAGACGGACGGAAAATCCGAATAAGTATGCCTCCAACACAGCTTACATTTACGATGCCAAGCCTAGTGGTGTTCATTCAGACGCTGTCTTTCCGACAGACCTGTTCTTCACCTGAGGACGGCTGCTTGCGTTGTGGCCGAAACGTCGTGAGAATGATTTTCTTATGTTTTATTTTTATTTTTTTATTATTTCCCTTCTACGTGACTTTACCGAAAGAACCAAGAAGAAGTATGCCTCTGTTAGACAAAAATACGCTTAAAAACATTACACGGAAAATAGGGGGCCAAAATGTTTCCCAGTTTACCAAAAACCTCAGCCAAGATCTGCCCTTGATGTTTGGTGGGTGGGGACGCCGATTGCATGGTTCGCCCTAGGGCCCTGCCAGTTGCAGGCAACTCTCAGGCTGCTCCAACCTCCAGAGACTGCGATTAGACGCAACGGGGCTCATATGGCGGCTCTGGCCAGGAGCGAATGCCTCATCTGGAACGACCACAATCACAATTACGTGGCGAACAGTCTCAGGCGAAGCTTTGCACTTAGTGAAAAGCAATTGTTATGATTGTCCCTCTGGTGAATGGGTTGCCAATGAGATTCTCATAACTTATGTTATGTTGTGTTTCATTCAATGTCCCCGCTCACGTTGCTACCGCTTGACAGAGCTTCATTTGTGAGCAAAGCATTTTCGGATTCGTTTTCACGAGGCTTCTTTGTCTGATTTTGGCTTGCTACACTAATAGAGCTCACCTCATAGCGTAACACTTAAGAGGCACCAAAGTCGTTATGTGCAACAGGGTATTGGGTCACAGTATCCTTCAAATGGAACGCGACACTTTAAAATGCTGGCCATCTGTGTGTTTTGGATATAGGCAGTCCATCGTTAATTTTATATAGAGTATGCCTTCCGTGGCAAAAATATACATGGTAAATGTAACAATTATACGCACGTAAAATCATCTGAACATACTAGTTAAGAGAACGGTAGTGTATACACGTGTGCTTGTCTGTACGTGTCAATTTTGTCGTTATTTTTACTGTTTAACACGTTGCATCTAAATTTAAAAGCGCGTGTGCATTATATATGTCCGTCCATCCATTCCGCACCTCTGAGTAGCACGGTTGGCTACGTACGGTGCGAAAGAAGTTCCACATTCGTACATTCGTAAGCGGGTGTCCAGACGCCCTTGTTGGCTGTTTACACGCCATTATCTAGGAACGTGCTGTGCCCCCCCTCCCCCCGTGAAATCACTTCCTAAAATAGAGACATTCACAACCCCCCACAAGCGTTCACATGTCGCCGTTGGAGGTAACAAGAAGCATTATTGGTTTACACCTAGCCAGTAACCAGAGGTGGGACAAAGTCATTGTTATGCAAGTCCAAGTCGAGTCGCAAGTCATCAAATTCATGACTCGAGTCTGACTCGAGTCCAAGTCACATGACTCGAGTCCACACCTCTGCCAGTAACTCACCTGGGCTCACTCTTCCATCCTGTAGAGAGCCTCAATCCTCAAAGGTTATTGCTACCCTTGTCCAAACGTGATTTGGTGGTGGTGGTGGGGACGATGATGTCGGATGGAAGAATAGCAGCATTTTGCAGTCGAACATTAAGTTTCAATATCCAGTCAAGGGCTTTGGGAGATGCGGAGTGAATCTCAGATATGTTGTCTAGGCAAGTAAGTAGCAGTGGAACAGTTGTTCACATCTGATGTTGATCGTCACGCTCCTGTAGTCTACATTTGTACGTAAGCTCTCTCTGCCTGCAGTGTGCTCATGAAGACAACAATGGAATAGAGATTCTAGATTTGAAGTTTTCGTGACTGCAAGGGTCCATACTCTTTGGGGTTTTTTTGGTAAAGTCACATAGGTAAAATAAAAAATAAAAATAAATAAAAAATAAAGATAAATTAAATCACGACGTTTCGGAGGCAACACAAGCTTCCGTCTTCAGGTGGCACCGTCACAGCACTTGATACAGTAATTTTGCTGTGACGGTTCCACCTGAAGACGGAAGCTTGTGTTGCCTCCAAAACGTCGTGATTTAATTTATTTTTATTTATTTTATTTTTATTTTTTACCTACGTGACTTTACCGAAAAAAACAAAGAGTGTGGCGTAGAGAATACATACAGAGCAACCCACCTCTGTCAGCCTATTCCACTTTATCTCTGATGTATTTAGTCGTAGTAATAATAAGTAAACAACAATAATGTCATCATCATCATCTGGGACCCCTCGAGGTCGAGGATGATGATCGTCTATGGACAACATGATGGTCAAGATTTTGTTGGTGCGCTGGTGGCTGATAAGGCCTATCCTGGAACCACGTATTTTGTTACAGTGACAGCATGTGATGTCGTTATTGATATTTTTATCTTTGAGTGATCCGTCTGTCCCTCGGTGCGTTCTTTCCTGGGTGCTCGTTTGTCAGTTCTGTGACGGCATCTTTGTGATTCTAAAGTGTCGAAGGACTTTGGTGGACTCGAGCTGTCCAAGATGAACGTTGCAACTTTTTCATGCAATGTTGGTCATCGGGGTTCATTTGACCATACTTCACCATTTCTGGTTCGTGCAGCTTTTTAGAAGTTGGCAGGGGCGTGCCCGGGACCAATCGATATGTCACTCGCCAGCTGCATTAGCCACGACAAGAAATCAAACTCAGAGTGCAGTGCACTCACCGCCGGGTTACTGTTTCCTCTGAGCCTCCGATGTAAAGTCCTTTCATTTCTCACTTCACGTTGGGGAGGTTTTTTTTCTCCATGGATCTGTATTGAGATGGCACGGCCGTGCAACTCTCAGACACGATTTGACCGAAGTGCACCGTTGAAGAATTGCATGGTAAATGGCGATAAGGATGTGAAAGCACTGCAGTTGAGAAAGGTTAAATTTCATACCGTGTTGAAATCTGACAGGGGGAGATGTCAAATTCTAAATAAAGAAAAGATTAAACAGATTTGGTGAGTGGCCTTTTCTGCATTTTTATTCATATTATTTTATCATGTTGTGGAAACCTTGTGTGAATAAAGCGCATATCATTCTCAAATACTCATAGCAGGTTTGAGCAGACCATTACCCTTTTTAAAAATGCATGCGTCATTAGCGCTCTCAACTGCTGCGTCGGCAGGTGTGTGGAATTAAGTGTTCCATGGGTCTGTGTGTGCGCACACGGTAGTGTAGTGGTTAGCGCGCTACATCAGAAAACTCGGCGACTTGAGTTCGATTGCCGCTCATGGCCAATAACAGTTCCACTTATATATTCTTGGTTATATTCTTGGGTCTTTCGGTAAAGTCACGTAGATAGGTTCAAAGAAAATTATAATAACAAAAATAACAGAAAACTACGACGTTTCGATCGCAACGCAACCTATCTACGTGACTTTACCGAAAAACCCAATAATGTGAATTCATGCAGTCACGAACGCTTTAAGTCAAGATTTGAGTACCTGGTGTGGTGTGTAGGCTCAGGTGGCTTTCCGCGGTGTTGTGCCGTGCTGGCTTTCGTAGGTGCTCGCTAATCGCACTTGTCCCAACAGTCTGTTAACAACAACAGCTGTTAAAGGCTATACAACATACATCGATACACATCCCACTGGGATTTTTGCACACAGCGTTGGTGTACGGTGTTTTTTCTGCAATATTTTTCTGTCTTTTCTTGGATTTTCTGTTTGCACTTAGTCACATATTCACTTTAAGATGGTTTTTTTTCACGTTTTTGTTTTTTGTTTGTTGCGGTTGCGGTTGCACCCGATTCAAGAGCCGAATGGCTCACAGGACTATACCTAATAAATGAACTTGAACTTGAATAAGTGCAGCGAGCGATAGAGCAGTGGTTGGCACACTGCGCTACGAAACTGAGTTCGATTCTCGAACTAGTGGCGATTATCTGAAATGGTGCGAAGCCTCCCCTGGGTCGACTTCACCTTAAACAAGTACCTGATGCATTTTGTCAACATCAGCACCACCCCTCGTGGCCTTCATAACTGCCCGCTAATGTCACTTGCCCCAACAGCCTACATAGGTCACGCAGTGACCTTTGTTTGTGCGCGTGTGCAAAAGTGTTAAGCGCACCGTTTTCAGCATCCTGCAACCCAAACATAACCTTTCCCAATTTACATCTCGTTGAACAAAAAAATACCGGAAACACGTGCAACCAACGCTGAAAATAGTTCAAGTTCAAGTTTCAAGTTCATTTATTAGGTATAGCCCTGTGAGCCATTCGTCTCTTGAATCGGGTGCAACCGCAACAAACAAAAAACAAAAACATGAACAAAAAACATCTTAAAGTGAATATGTGATTGAGTGCAAACAGAAAATCCAAGAAAAGACAGCAAAATATTGCATAAAAAACACCGCGCACCAACGCTGTGTGCAAAAATCCCAGTGGGATGCAAGTCAACAACCAACAACAACCACAAAACAACTTAGATTAAGGCCATCAGTCTAACTCTGTACTACAACAAACAAACATGGCTAAACCAATACACTTTTCGAAATCACCAAAATAAAGTCATGTAAGCAATGAAACAGTGATCATAAGAACTGTGACGGAATTTTCACAATAAATAAGTGCCCCTTGACGAAGTTCGCATTTGGCAACAGCAGCGGACGAAGCCAGACTGATGGAGGACTCAGTAAGCAGCTGCGTGTGTCACAGTTGAGTTATCGAGTGGCTGTACATGTCGCACGCCGTGTAAGATAGTGGCAGACCCCTGTTGCGTGATTCACACATGGCGCTTGCATTTGACAGGTTAATGCTGGCCACCTCCACCTCTGAATCTGTTGCAGAGGTATTATCGACACATGTAGAGTGAGTGGCCCTCTTGACACTCCGTGTCCTGCGTGTGAAGTTATTTACCATAACAAAAAAGCACGTTAATTGTGTCCTGCTTCCAGGCGCATGCTATGACGTGTGCTCTCAGTAGTGGTGGCGTAACCCCAGCGTTCACCCCCCTGGGGTTTGCGTTTGACTCCGCTGAGCCGCGCTGCGTAATACTGCAGGAGTATTCATAATTGGGTTAAAAGCCGTCTGCTTCACAATGGACGTCAAGTATCCAGAGACAGCATTCTAAATGAGTAGGCCACTGAAAGCTTGCGTCATCGTTCAAATTTGCCAACTTTGAAATACAAAAAATGATTAAAAATAAGAAGAGGGTTTTACCCTTTCTAGCAATAAAACAGGTGTTAAGACGTTCAAACACCATTTTGCACGGCATCAAGTTTGAATTAACCACATATTTGTAGCACAGAAAGAATAAAACCTATTGTTATTTTTCTTAAATCTTTTTAATATCACCAGCAAATTACACAGCTGTGATTACACGCAGCAACATCGCCTTCTCATGTGAAACTACTGCATACTACTTTATTGATACAT
The DNA here is from genome assembly GCF_965212315.1 of Lampetra planeri. NCBI lineage: Eukaryota > Metazoa > Chordata > Hyperoartia > Petromyzontiformes > Petromyzontidae > Lampetra > Lampetra planeri. Next base: position 5,703,599 of record NC_136131.1, read on the forward strand.
AGTGCTTTTGCGATAGCCTTACGCTTGAAGAAATTATTATTATTAATATATACTTGGGCGTGATTCCTGCAAGAATCACCCAGCTCTAGGGTCAAGTGATATATATGGGCTCTCCTTCAGCAACCCATACTTGTCCACTGGCCTTTGACTCTGCTCCTCTGTCAGCCGCTCCATCTCATCAACATTCAACAACCACCACCCTGGCACCATTAGGCCATCATCACAATTGTCGTCATCGTCACCATTATTTTTCGTCGTCACCTGAGAAATCACCCCTCGCCATGCGCTTCCCATTGGTAGCTCGTACATTACCGCCACCACGCTCATAGTCACTGGTAATCATCAACGTTATCATCGTCATCATCATCATTATTATTGTCGCAAGCGACGCTAGCAGCAAGGGAGCTGCTGTGACCAGCAACAAGTTAGACTAGCCGTAGTTTCAAGCCGCACCAACCTTACCATATTAATAAAAAGGGGGCCTGTACTGGCTCATCCCCCCTCAACCAGTATATATATACGGGGTAGTATCTCTTGGAATTTCTCATTTACTTGATACAGCAAGCGTGCTGTGACGGTTCCACCTGAAGACGGAAGCTTGGGTTGCATCCGAAACGTCGTGATTTTTATTTTATTTTACTTTTATTAATTTTAAATTTTTACCTACGTGACTTTACCGAAAAAAACCTAACAATATGAATACAGCAACAAGTTGTGGAGACCATGGGCCCCCAAAGAAAACTTTCTCGCTGGAATTTGGAGATATTTTTCTCGTACCAGTGGGCAGGGAGCGCCCAACTGTTCTGCCTTGTAAGTGTGGCCTTAAATTACCAACCACTACCTTATTTAACAAGAATACACCCGTTGAGATTCCTATATAACTTCCAAGGGAGTTCTGACAAGGTGACAGCCATATATCAGTTTTACGGCAGGCAACACCAATAAGGAGGACAAAGACATACCCCCCATTTCGGCTTAAAACAGACTGTTGGGGCAAGTGCTAGCACCTCTGAAGGCCGGCACGGCAAATGAGGAGATGGGTGACCAACACCACGCCCGGCTGCCTTTGTCTCCCCACAGTGTTAACGTTTACACATCGCACTCGGCACTAATTTAAGGCTGAGTTGACACAGGGGAGGCCCAGGACCGGTTCAATTATTCGTTGTGAAATTAAGCGTGAACGGGAATTGAACTCAAATCTCCTGTTCATAGTGCACTGCGCCACGATTCTCCACAATAATAAACAGTGCCCAAGACACTGAGACATCTCCTTTACCAGTGGCAAAATATAGTAGTAGGTTTTTACCCTTTAAACTGGTACAAAACTGACACCTTTATACAAGGCATCATGTTTGCAATAACCACAACACAAGCAGTCAAAATGCAAACAAAAATAAACAACTCTGATAATGATAATAATATGCACTGTCCTTGAAGTTGATTGGTCCACACCCGAGACAGCTTTCCTTAGAGCCTAGTCTCCATTGGTGTTGGACCAGATGTGGTTATTGCAAACATGATGCCTTGTATAAAGGTGTCAGTTTTGTACCAGTTTAAAGGGTAAAAACCTACTACTATATGTTGCCACTGGTAAAGGAGATGTCTCATAGTGTAAATGCTTACCCCGAGCTCTCAATACTCTGATAGTGCACTGTTTTTGAGTTGTACGCCTTTTGGCGTCATCTGGTCCAACACCAATGGAGACTAGGCTCTAAGGAAAGCTGTCTCGGGTGTGGACCAATCAACTTCAAGGACAGTGCATATCATTATCATTATCAGAATTGTTTCTTTTTGTTTGCATTTTGACTGCTTGTGTTGTGGTTATTGCAAACATGATGCCTTGTATAAAGGTGTCAGTTTTGTACCAGTTTAAAGGATAAAACCCTACTACTATAGTGCACAAGAGATACACCATTTTATTAAAATAGAATACATTTCAAAAAAACGTATTAACAACTGTACTATTTCACATTGCATTTTGAAGCTGCGGCACATTTGGTATTACTTTAGTTATCAGGCGTTAAAATAGAATCCCGAGAGCTGTAACATGAGGGATGGACTTTGACCGCTGAGTTTGTGGGGCAACAAACATCACAGGGTTTCAGAATTATTTCTGGGCAGAGTCTCATTCCCAGGCGGCCACCCCTTCAATAAACCCCTCTGACCTCTGCCACGGGCCCTGGGGGAATGGTTTCCAGTTTGATGGCATTTGTGAAAATTAACTGCTGTGGCAACACATTGAGGCAAAATTTACAACAACAACAACAAACAATTATTGTTTGTGACCGTTCTTTGAGCTGGTTGCAATAATTAAAAGTATCATTTGTTGCATGTTATTTTGAATGTGTGTGTGGTTTTTTTTGCCCCTCGGTCTCACCAATGCCACAACACAATCCAAACAATTGCTTTCCTTCTTAAGTTATTTCACTGTTTGTATAGGCCGTGCCGTTATGAAATCTGCTTCAAGAATGCAATCAAGTATGACGACGATGATAATGATGATGATGACTTGATCCGAGGCTATTTTCTCTACCTATTGTATCTTTTTTGCACTTATACAGTGCTCTGAAATGCTATTTTTCAGAGTAATTCTGGGCGGCAATAACAAGCATTTTTTTTCACTTCTCTCAGCCCTCCCCCTAAATCGATTGCAGTATTCGGGGTCAAGGGCCATCTGTGTGTCCCAGTAAGTTGATTGTGTCCTGCAAAGTATAAGTGAAGATCAATACGTGTCTCCCAGTTAGGGGCCAACTCTTACTTAACCCCTTCAATCACAGTCGCGTTCACAAGGATCACGTGAAACGGCATTCAAACAGCTTTACCACCTGTCATACCAATATCTTCTTTCAAGATCTAAATTGTAAAAGTCCAACATGAAAGGCATGTAAATCCACCCGTTTGGGGAAATTATCAAAACAAATGTTGATATCGTAATTAGATATGTTTTGACACACACACAAAGCGGTAACATTTGATGTCTAACCAAATCGGAAACCGTGATGGGTTAAAGAGTGAATTGAGCACGTCCAATCTTGGCTTATTTTGTTGGAGACCGTCTAATTAACGAGGCAGTGGCACACAATTACCCGCATAACTCTGAGCGACAATGCATTGGAAAGAAAAAAATATTCACGCGTTCTTACGGTGGAAGAAAAATGATGTCACCTCCTCCGTGCTTGCCTCGGTTCAATGGGGTATTGACGGAGGTCGACGATTTGACAGCACGGGGGTAGACGATTTTATAGGACGACTTGCCGTGACGGAAATCTCAGCGTCCTTTTCTCCAGGAGTAGTCGCAGTGCACGCGCAGAATTCAAAGCACACCCACGAGGATGTTTAAACATGGGAAATTGCAATGCCCCTTTAATGCATTCATTACCCATCTACGATGATCAGTAAAGTGGATATTAATTTATATTGCAATTGGAGACGAACACCATTGCCATTAGCATCGGCCACACATTTATTGGAAATGAATTTGTACTCTGTTCTGGTGACCTTTCTCGTGACCGCGTATTCATATTGTCGTCATCATCGTCACCGCCAGCCAGAACCGGCCCTAGACCTTTGGGGGCCCTAAGCTAAATTTGGTTGGAGGCCCCTTTGATGTATGATTTTTTTCACCCACAAGCTAGCAGTGACTCTAGGGGGCCCTCTGCTGGCCACGGGGCCCTTTGCAATTGCAAGGGTCGCTTAGTGGCTGGGCCGGCTCTGCCGCCAGCCATGATTAATCCACTGCTGGATGAAGGCCTCGGCCAACTCGTCGTCATCTCTCGTGGTCCCGCGGCGTAACGCTCCGGCTAGGAGCTGCACTCGAGCCGATTTCTTCACTCGGTGGATATTTTTCTTCTTGGTTCTTTCGGTAAAGTCACGTAGAATGGAAATAATAAAATAATAATAATAAAACATATTCTCACAGCCGCCGCATTCCATGCCTGCGCTGCCACTCCATCATCGTTGTTATTCGCGACACATTTATGAAAATCAACAATACGATGGGAAGGAGAAATATATAGCAGGCGACGTTTCGGGCAATGGGCCGTTCTGCATCGCACGTGGCATATTGCTGATCATCGGCACATTTATACGGGACCATTCACTCGGGACTACAGTCGTTTGCATCCGCTGCTTGGCCACATTTGTGTGGCCTGGATATTGCATCGTCAAAAGGACCACCACGCTCGCTTACTTACAGCGATGGATGTATTTCCGCGCAGTCGGGAACTTTACAATCATATCTGAAACGAATGGAAACCAATTGCCTTTATTGTATTACCAAGCGCTCCGTTCATAGCATATCACGAGGACACTACAATGAGCGGATTGAGGACTGGTGCAATATGTAATGAGGCTGTGGAAAAAAATACTTAACCTATTTTTTTTTTATAAACTAAAATAATTTTAATGATATTCTCAGTCCACTGCTGGATTAAGGCCTCCCCATGCGGCATGGAGCATGGGTGGTGTGACCATACTTCACCACACTGGTTAGTGCAAGCTGGTGAAGTTGTGGGGGGGTCGGATCTGGAACTGGTTAAGATGTCACTCGCTACTTCTTATTTCGTACGGCGTTTGCTAGAAAAAAAGAACAGGCTACAATTGTATCATACATTTTGTGAGCCATCTCACCAGATTACAATATCACCTCGATATACGAAGTCGATGCATACCTGGAGCTTCGTTCGTATATTGAAACCTCGTATATTGAACAGCTTATAACATTGGCACCGTGAGGATGCGTTTCTCAGCATTCGTAGCATACCATTTCATACCATAAACACTTCATAACTTACCATTCATATTGTAAAAAAAGACAATTTATATGGAAAATCATAACATATTTTATACTCTTCAGTATTAAGATTAAAAACTGATTTAAATAAAGAAAATATAGGAATGAAACGTAATGTTATTCTTATTTATATAAGACTGTAGATCGATTAATTTATCAATTTCAGTGCATTTATTTATTACTTTACTTTTTTTTCAGATTTCTGCGTAAAATAATGGTATTAAAATCAAACGTTCGTGATACCAAAACTTCGCTTATCGAATACACGCATATCGAGGAATTACTGCACCTCCTATTAGCCCGGTTGGTGACGTACGGCGCGAAAGAAGTCCAACACACATACTGTGCAGTGTAAACTTCGATTTAAAGCTTTCGTGACTGCAGGGATTCATCTTCTTGGTTCTTTCGGTAAAGTCACGTAGAAGGGAAGTAATAAAATAATAAAAATAATAAAAACAATACATAATAAAGTAATTCTTCACCTGAGGACGGCTGCTTGTGTTGTGGCCGAAACGTCGTGAGAATTATTTTATTATGTTTTGTTTTTATTTTTTATTTATTTTATTATTTTATTACTTCCCTTCTACGTGACTTTACCGAAAGAACCGAGAAGAAGACTGTGCAGCGTGTTGTATTGGGCAGCCATCAGTGACGTAACACCTGGTGGTTTGCGCCGCACCGCATTCACAGGTTGCTGGAGCCGCTGGTCTTCCATTTACGGAGGAAATATCCACACCTTCTTCACCTGCTTCCTAAGTGTTGTTGTTGTTGTTGGGGCACAGCTGAGAGCGGTCGCCAATGTTGACGAGGCATCGGAGATGGACTAGCGTTGTTCCTTCATCGGACATTCACTGGTCACTCATTGATACTCACCCATGCCCACGAATCGTATTCAGGTGACCGGGTTCAAAGCACATTTGCACTAACCACTGCACCAGTGCACCCCCCCCCCCCCCTTCTTACCCCAAAATAGATCGCATGAACAGATACTATTAAATCTTGATTTAATAGTATCTGTTCATGCGATCTATTTTCCACCTGATGATGGACGCTTGTGTTGCGCCCGAAACTTCGTGATTTATTTTATTTTATACCTACGCGACTTTACCGAAAGAACCAAAGAGTATGGATCCTATTAAATTCGTACAACGTTGCTTAATAAAAATGGAAAATATCTCAAATGAAAGAGAACGTACGCAAAATGTACAACACATCTATATATAGTGCGCAGCATATGTCCAGATAGGGAAGGAGGGCAGGCAGAGTGAGGAAAAGTGCAACACAAATCAAAGTTACGCGTTGGGTAAAGATGTAAACAGAGGGAGAGAGCCACCAATAGAGAAGATATCAAGAGCAAGGCTGTCTCGGGCTACATGGGCACCAAGAACACCCATCTCCGCATGTGCAGAGATTGATGGGATCCGCAGAGCAGAGAGCAGGAGGGAGAATGAGTGCATCGCTCAAAGGTCACTCACCCCCCCCCCCCATCGACCAACTGCAGCTCCATCCGTCTGCTGCTGACCGCCTGCCAACGTTAGAATCCCGACTCGACGCTTTCTTCTCGCCGCGTAGGTTTTCGCGGTTGTGCTGCCGTGTTTTTGCCGTTACTATCGCCGCCGCGTGTTGATTGGCACGATGTCCGACGTTTCGCTCCCGAGTGCCATGAAGCTTCAGTTCCTAAAGAGCGTCCATATGGCGAACAACACGGCGGCACAGCCAGGAAACGCATTATTGTTTTTAGTTTTATTCATTTTAATTTCATTTTTAACCTACGTGACTTTTACCGAAAGAACTAAGAGTATGAATCCTTGCAGTCACGAAAGCTTCAAATCTAGAACGCATTGGCGAGTTGGCGCGTACCCCCTTATCGGCTCATAACGGCACCCCCTACTTTGCACAGGAGCTCGATGTAGTTTGAATGCATCGCAGCTCTTGACGCCTCACCCCTTAGTAAATTACACACGTGCCGTGCACGCGACCTACTCAATTCCCCGCTCCGCTTGTTTGACGTAAAAAGGGCCCAGTCGTGACGGCAAATGTGAGATCTCAGAGAGCGACGCCGTTATTTGTTTAAAGAATCCAAAGCTGTGGCGTTATAAACGTCCCCTATGCTCCATTGGAACCTCATATGCCAGTGGTGTCATCTGGTCCAACCCATGTGAGACTAGGCTCTAAGGCAGTGGTTCTTAACCTGGGTTCGATCGAACCCCAGGGGTTCGGTGAGTCAGTCTCAGGGGTTCGGCGGAGGTTAAGACACACACCCGACTCATATGATTGTGCACCAGTAAAACATAAACCTATGTTTTGAATTTGAAAAAATCATATTTTATTTTTCCAATTAAGAAGGGTTCGGTGAATGCGCATATGAAACTGGTGGGGTTCGGTACCTCCAAAAAGGTTAAGAACCACTGCTCTAAAGAAAGCTGTCTCGGGTGTGGACCAATCAACTTCAAGGAGAATGCACTCATTATCAGAGTTATGTTTTTTTGTTTGCATTATGACTGCAGGTATTGTGGTCTATGCAAACATGACTCCTTGTAAAAAAGGTGTCAGTTTTGTTGCCAGATAGAAGGGTAAAAAAACAATTGTCCCCTATGCTCTTTATATTCCTTTGCCTGCGCTATCGTCGTCATCATCGAGTGCCATTTTCTCTCCAGAGGTTTTGGCAGCATGCAACAACCTCCCCCCGCCACCTCTCCATGCCCTCGGGCTGTCTCGCTGCACTTGTGACTGCATTTGCCCCGTTCGATCGCTTCACGTCGTCTGTCCATCGCCTTCTCGGTTGACTTTGGCATCTCTGACCAGGTGCGTAACACGGCCTGTGGTGCCACGGACTCTTCAAGGCAACCTCCAGGTTTGTGGGTGAAGGAACACTACGACAATTGCAATACTCTTTGTCTTTTTCGGTAAAAAATTACTGTAGCGTATGAATCTTGCTGGAGCAGTCACACCGTAATGACGGATTGCTTGTGTTGCTTCCGAAACGTCGTGATTTAATTTGGTTGTTTTATTTTTATTTTATGTTGTTTTCACCTACGTGACTTGACCGAAAAAACTTCAAATCTAGAAACAATTGCAATGTCTGTGTTTGTGTGTGTGGTTGTCAAGCTTCCCTCCTCCACAACCTCAGTGTTTCCCATACACCGGGTCATCCGTTCAGTGTTCTGCCGACGATACCCCGGTAGTGTGCGTCTTGTAACGAGGCTCAAGTCAGCGTAGGTCTATGAAAACTTTTCAGTCGACTGCAATTAAGTTCAAACCGATCTCGCTACGTACTCTTTGTTTTTTTTTCGGTAAAGTCACGTAAGTAAAAAAATGTAATCTAATTAAATCACGACGTTTCGGAGGCAACACAAGCTTGAAACAGTAATTTTGCTGTGACGGTTCCACCTGAAACGTCGTGAGTTAATTTATTTTAATTTTTTACCTACGTGACTTAACCGAAAAAAAACAAAGAGTATGAATCCTTGCAGTCACGAAAACTTCAAATCTAGAACGATCTCGCTACAAATCAATTCTTGGCAACCAAACACGGATGCCAATTCCCGGACAGTCCACGTCAAATCCAGACACGTGGCTACCCTGTTATGTTTGCCCTGTTCTGTCAGCACATCAGCAATTGAGCCAAATTAATTTCTGCCACCACATCTCAAATGCTGGTGTTGATACTATGTTCAATATATTTGGAAGCAAAACACTCTTTTAAATATAAGAACGAATAATTATCATTGTGTATGTTTTGAGTGAATGATAGGGCTTTATATTTAATTGCACCAATTAGTGCCATGAATGGATGTCGTGTTATGACACGGTTATCGTACCATTAAAAACAATATTTTAAATAGGTCACAAGCACATTACAGCTCCCACGAAAATTGTAAGTAACTAGCTAACATAGTGTAAATTAGTATCAGTAATTAGAGTTACATCCCTGATGTTGAGGCTGGTAGCTTCATACGTTTGATTTCATCATTCTCGTATGATTTCACCATGATTTTACGATAAGCATAGCTTCAGCTCGCAGGAACATGTGCTTCTTCAACAAAAATTCAACAAAGCCAGCAAGTGCTCGTTTCGAAAATTCTCACGTGAAATGCAATGGCAATGTCCATGACTCAATAGACACAGACATTTGAAGGAAAGACAAAACCTTTATAACTGACCGAGACCGTGGTGGTGCAGTAGTTCTGAAACTGCACCATTACACCCGGCAAAATTAGTTCGATTTCCTCGCCACAGCTAACATCAGCGGTGAGTGATAGCTGAACTGGCCCAGAGTTGTTCCCCACCTTCATTCACTCACACAAACAACTTCCAATGACAACCAAAAAAAGTGGAGATGGCATTCATCCAGAAGTGGATTTAGAAAGGGCTGAATATTAGATGTTTCACATGTAATTATACACTGTGAACACTCCATTACAAGCACACTCGTTTTTCTTCTCAACAGCATATAGGAATATTACTTCTCTGCAAAAATCCCTCCAGTTTAATAACATGAGGGACTTAGGGCAGTGTAGTCATAGGAAGTGTCCATCTGAATATCATACAACACCACGCCAACCCGTGTTATAATATGGTCATATTAATAATCATATTTTGTAAGTAATTGTTCTTATAGAAAGGATGGGATGGATGGTGGAGATAATTTTTTCTTATTATGGAAATGAGAGGTAATCTTAATTATGGATGAGGCATCATATTAAAGTCAATGGATAACTAAAACAAAATGCAGGCAAAGGTGGCCGCGTTAAATGGGTAATTAAAAAAAAATCCAATTAAATTCAAATAATGCTATCGTCATCATGTCCTAAGAGAAATTAATTTCCATTTGGAACTCTCAAAATCTGTGCCTCGCTCCACAAGAGAATAACGACCCTGGATAATGTGACTTGGCCAAGCGGTAGCGCGTTTTTGCCGCTCGGCACAGACGTTTGCAGTTGGGACCTGATGGTTGCCCTGGTTAATCCTGCCACTTACAGATCCTGTGACGACGTTATACAGGTAGGAACAACAGTTCCACACTGCCCACCAGGGATTATTTGTCTGTCGTGCATAGCCCCTCCCAAACATGTAGTATGCTCCCGGATTGTTTGAAGTGCGTCACGTGACCGCGAGCTTTCTGTCGTGCACGAATGCGCTGTCCAACCAAGTTCCTACCTGCCCACTCCGAAGGAACGTGTTTTGAAAAAAAAAGTAGGCCACGGTTAAAATTAGCCAAATTTGAAAAAAACATGCCTGCAAATGACTCAATTGGGATAACCCCACGTCGTAACACCAACCCCTACCGGAAGACTATACCCCCCTGTGAAACATAGCATCTTCGTGCTAGTCTTGTGCTGTAAAAATTATCAAATGTCCTATTAATAATTTTTTATCTGACAATTTTGAAGTTCCTTCGGTTTTCCTGTTGTTCAGATTGTAGTTTTTCTACATCTTCTAAATTTTTTCAGAGATGTTCAGAGAATGGCAGTAAACACAAATTATTGCCCCAAACTAGAAATATGCTACATCAAGTGAAAACCATTTGTGACTGAGATAAATCCATCAACTTACTACGTTTGGAGAGCCAAGTTTAATCCGGAATCACTCACTTGGCCGGGAATCAAACCCGGGTTATGAGATTCCTCGTGCAGTGCACGAACCACTGCACCACCACTCACCTGCCGATTATGTTTTTAGCGTGCTTCATACAAAGTTGTTTTTAGCGTAATAGGTCAATTGCACTTCATAGGTTCTAGCCGTGTTGTCAAAAAATAACAGAATTTCAGTCTCTCGCAAAATTTTCTGTTTGAGGCAGGAAAATGTTATCAATAAACATTGCTTTTTTGGAACTCTTTCAGGTGGGTCCTTTTGTTTTACTTGTTATCATGATGAATAAATACCAGGAGCCCAACTGTTCCTTACTTTTATGTGATAACGTGTTGATTAAATTGTCCCGTATGAACAAAGTAATTCATGGTATTTCAATCAAGCTCTAAAGGCGATTTACCCAACTGCTGCAGGAAATATAGAATGATTATCCCAACAGTGAAAAGAAGCATTGCTCGAAACAAAACAGAATCATTATCACAGGCGTCTTTCCAACAGAGTACAAGTAAAGTATAGATATCCTCTACAACTTAAAATGGCATAAGCAACGTGATACAAAAGTGACACCCCTTACAGAGACCATCATATAAACGGGGTACAATAGAAAAGATGAGGGCTCTATTATAAACAAAATATCACGTCTCGTCTAAGAGGGTAGGAAGCGTTGCTATGTGATGGCCATTACCTTCTCGTGTGCGACGTAGTTTACTGCCTAGCAACCTTGCCCGACACCTCCACGAAGCCACTTACCACAGCTCTGATGATCGGCGGAGGAAAAGTGCCGCAGCTTCGATTTCGCGGCAGGGGCCTCTGGGACTTGCACAACTGGCAAGCGGCTGCAAAATGCAGTTGACTCGAGGGTCAGATGTGGGTTTTTTTCTGCAGAAGACGGGTACAATTGAAAAAGTTAAAATGTGGTTCGTCACCATGACTTAGATACCAACCGAGTAAATGTGGTTATTCGCGCCATTCTCGTGACGCCAGGCTTGTCTTGAAGCTGGGGTCACAGTCGGGTATAATCTGCTGCATTTTGTTCAGTTACAGGGCGATGTTGCTGTTCGGTTTTACCTAATTGGGTGAGTGTTTGTGGAATTTTAACATTTAGACTGCGACGCCAGCAGAGCCTACTCCTTTTCGAATAACGTCCAGGTTTTTACTGTCCGCTGTGAAACAGCAGGAGTGGCGCTTATACGTTTGGCTCGTACACATGCGCAACATCCACGGTGGCAGCTGGATTCAAACGGCGAATCTCTCCAACAAATTGACAAACAACGTGGACTTCCTCGGCTATGTCCCCGTCCCCCATCGCCCCGTAATATTTGTGCCCCGTCTCCCGTGCAGTACATCTTGAAGCGCCCCTTTGCCAAGGGTCCCCAGTGGCAGCTGGGGTGGTTCGTGTGGACTCGCGTTGAGAGCGTTCGCCGCTCTCAGCAGGCCGCCCTGATTAATACTGCGGGTGTTTAAACCGTAAAATATATTACGCTCCGTCTGCTTCACAGCGGACGTTAAGTAACCCACGGCATCATTGGCAAGAGTGGGCCATTGTGTGCTGGCGTTATTATACAAATTTACTGCATCCGAAAAATTACCCGCAAGTTACTCGATTTGAATACACATCGCAATCACCACCTTTGAACACGTGGCAGGACCCTGCTGAAAAAGAGTCGTGAGACTCGGTGAGGCTTTCAACCACGCAGCCTAATAGAGGAAAACGGTATAGAAGGTGACGTTTTGGGCAATGGACATTCTGAATAGCACGGCAGGCCAGAGAGATAGGTTGGAAAATGAGAGTTGGAGACTTGCACTCTACACGATGGGGCCTGATGAGATTTACATTTTTAAAATGTTTTGTGATGACCAGTTTTTAAGTTGTCATACTAGCAGCTGCTGTCCTTCAACAGACAATAATCAAGAAGTATTTAGAAGTGTTTACGAATTAAACTCTTGTTATTTGTGCTCGTGAACAATTGCCAATGCAGCATCACCGATTAATTTTATATGAAAAATATAAGGCCGTAGAGACATGATATCAATCACTCCAGAAAACTTTATTTTTAAATGGGCAATAGCTATTGTATAGAACAACTGTTCTCGTTATATAAAACAGTGGTTCTTAACCACAGTTTGGTAGCACTTCTTCTTGTCCAATGAAATATCTTAAAACACATTCCTGCGGAGGGAGCTGGTAGGAACGTTGGGTTGCTCGGTCAATGGCCAGGGTCAACGGCGGCGTGTATTCCGCAAACATGGCCGACTGTGAGGGCAGGCACAAGCCGGCATGAGTAGGTTAAACGTTGAGTTTTATAAGGGCACCACGGGGTGACCAGCCCCTCCCCACCCAGCCCCACCCCTCCCACAGTCCCACCCTCCCCACCCAGCCCCTCCCCACCCTCCCCACCCAGCCCCTCCCCACCCAGCCCCACCCCTCCCATGCCCCACCCTCCCCACCCAGCCCCTCCCCACCCTCCCACCCAGCCCCTCCCCACCCAGCCCCTCCCCACCCAGCCCCTCCCCACCCAGCCCCTCCCTCCCCACCCAACCCACCCTCCTCACCCAGCCCCTCCCCACCCAGACCCTCCCCACACAGCCCCTCCCCTCCCCACCCAACCGCCCCTTCCCACCCAGCCCCTCCCCACCCTCCCCTCCCCACCCAGCCCCTCCCTCCCCACCCAGCCCCTCCCTGCACGAATGATACAATAATCCCCTGTGGGCTGGTGTAACCAGGAGGTTCCTACCAGTATATGGGACATTTATTTCCAATATCAAAATGTAACAATAGGTTTTACCCTCTCTGGCAATAAAACAGGAGGTCTAAGATGTTAAAACACGAAACAGAATCCTTTTTCAAGGAATCCTGTCTGCATTCACCACACGTGCTTGCTGTGGACAGACAATGCGTGTACTCTCAGAGCATGTTTTTTGTTTGCATGTTTTTTGTTTGCATGTTTTTTGTTTGCATGTTTTTTGTTTGCATGTTTTTTGTTTGCATGTTTTTTGTTTGCATGTTTTTTGTTTGCATGTTTTTTGTTTGCATGTTTTTTGTTTGCATGTTTTTTGTTTGCATGTTTTTTGTTTGCATGTTTTTTGTTTGCATGTTTTTTGTTTGCATGTTCACCACAAGTACGTGTGGTTAATGCAGACAGGATTCCTTGAAAAGGGATTCTATTTGGTGTTTTAACCTCCTGTTGTATTACCAGAAAGGCTAAAACCGATTGTTATTAAAGGTCTTAAATTACGTGCTGATCAAACGGCAGTTTCTGCCGATGTGACAGGAAAACAGTGAAAAGATTGTGAATATCTACGGCACAAATTTCAGAAAATGCCCACCACAATTTACCCCAAGAGTCTTTATTGGCCAGTTTGTGGTGCAAAGAGAACACAGCAGGAACTCGGACCAGACTTGATTATCAAAGGGAGGGTCAAATGCTAAATTCATGAATGATATTTCAGCTGGTCAGGGCATGCTTAGCATGTGTGAGGTACACAGAGCCTTTCTACATTATTCATCATGCTTGGGGAGATCGGTGGCGAGATGGTGGCGAGATGTTAACTACCTCGCCTGGTATACAGGAGATCATGGCTTTGATCCCGAGCCCAACGCCTGTATATTTGGAGTTTCCGTGTTCTCCCCGTGGTTGCGTGGATTTTTCACCTGGTCCTCCGGTTTTTCCCTCCACATTAGAAACATGATTTTAGATAATTTGGCTCCTATAAATTTCCACGTGATAAGCCACTTCGTTGAGCGAACATTTGTGGGCATGATCATCGCGCTCGACAATGCAGACCGTGCCCATCCAAGAGGTCTGGCAAGGGGCGATGGATCACGACACCTGGAACAACATTCTAAACGGCCCACTGATGAATTAGCGACGATTGCTACTATTTATGCATGTAAAGCAGTTAATGCATGATGCACACACACAATATAGACAGCAGGTATTGCAGTCGCAAATGATTACAGTCATCGCTTTGACGCAAGTATAGAACAAAACACATCGTGACACGTAACACGGTAACTCAATACGTATGTCAATAACACTGGCAGTGGATTATAAATTCACTAAATTATTCACTCAATCTCTGTGCCCTATCTCTATGCTATAAAGAAGGACCATTGTCCTAAACATTGGCTGTTTAAATATTTTATTCTTGTGAAGGAAGTATTAAAGTTTTACTGAGCTTCCCGTAGAGACGTGAACGAGTACATTGATTAGAATTAAAATTGCCCAGTTTTATTCACTAATCTAACATTTTACAAATTAGAATTGTTTCTCTAACAGCTACTACTTCCTGTGCGCTGATTGTTACTGTCTGTGATTTGATGAAATACATCATGTGTAGCTTATTGCGACTTAAACCTCTTCTTGGTTCTTTCGGTAAAGTCACGTAGAAGGGAAATAATAAAATAATACAAATAAAACATAATAAAATAATTCTCACGACGTTTATTATTATGCTTTATTTTTATTATTTTATTATTTCCCTTCTACGTGACTTTACCGAAAGAACCAAGAAGATGAATACCCAACCTGCGTCAATCAACAGACACCCGCCGGTCTTGCTTGAAGGTCAATTGCAGCGCGTCATTCATTCGCCAGAACTACACGCGAGACCACCGTCACAGTCGAGGCGCCTCCGCTGAATTCTTCGCAGAGGTCGCAATCGGGTACCCGATACCCGTACCCTACCCGATACCCGGCTACCCGTACCCGGCCGGGTACGGGTAGCCGTTTGCGACCCTGGTGCGGCCGGGTACGGGTACAGGTAAGCCGTGAGTCACTGGTGAGTCACCGTTTGTCACTCATTTCCCAACGTCTTGTCTCTTCTCACAATTCAAGTTCCTAGAATCAACCCACCCGCGTCTGCAACCTGGCTTCATCCCAGAGGTCGCAATCGGGTACCCGTCCCCGTACCCTCCCCGATACCCGGCCGGGTACGGGTAGCCGGGTATCGGGTAGGGTACAGGTACCCGTTTGCGACCCTGGTGCGGCCGGGTACGGGTAAGGAATCAAAACCCGTTTGCGACCTCTGATTCTCCGCGGTTCTGACGCATGCGCAAACAAAAGCGGAGGTGAACGATAGGTGACATCCGTCCCAGAAGCCCTCCTGGGCACAGCGATTTTTGCTGCTTGTAAGCAGCACGTCGCATGGCCTCCGATTGATGCAAACTCACCCTTGACCCCCGTTCCTCAGTCATCGGATCACTCATCATGATGGAGAAACTGCCTGCTCCTCCGATCTAATATAATAAAACAATCATTCACAGCCCTTTGTCACTCCAGTGCTGGATGAAGGGGGTGTCGTTTTGGCCAAACTTCACCATGCCGGTCAGTGGTGAGTGCAGGTTGTCGAAGCTATGTGTCGGTGGTCGTGTCCTCAATGCTTAATTAATATGTCCGAGGTGGTGGTAACTCAGATGTCAGAGTGCTGAGCTGCCACTTCTGAGATATTGGGTTCGAATCCAGGCCACTGCCTGTGATTAAACTGAGTTCCCGAGTGTAGTGAGGTCAAGGTCTCGCTTAATATAGCAATCATGGCTAAATTCCAGCGATAACAAATATTACTCTGGGTGGTTCGGAGGGTGGGAACGTGATATCCTCGAGCGCATGGATGAGAGGACACTCGAAGGACTATCAGAGACAGCTCTGAGACATTTGCTTGGGTGGACCGTTCTCATAACATAAAGAGTTGAACTGCTGTGTCGAGATCCGAATCGATACTTCGTCTCGTGCCATGACAGAGCAC
The DNA here is from genome assembly GCF_965212315.1 of Lampetra planeri. NCBI lineage: Eukaryota > Metazoa > Chordata > Hyperoartia > Petromyzontiformes > Petromyzontidae > Lampetra > Lampetra planeri. The sequence continues at coordinate 5,719,728 of NC_136131.1, forward strand.
AACCGGGATACAATTTGTAGGGGAGAGAAAAAATAATTTCTAAAGTGTCATTGTAGCACCCACCATTATGGAGCATGCGTTTACGGTGGGGGGGGGGGAGAGCATGAGTTTGGGGGATAGATGACAATTGCGGGAGATGTGTCTGTGTGGCTGCGCTCGCAAACTGGAGATTTGAACGAAGGCATCGCCATCATGCCACAGTGAGAGCTGCTGACACAGCTCCAATATTGCACGTTTCACTTCCGCTGTCCCCAGACGTGGGAAAATCCCTGAGCACGCCGCTTCTGCTGTCCCAAATCGCAAATGCCGGATCGCACAACCGATTACATAACAGATCTCAATTGGAATGTCAGGAGTTCAAAGTGCATGGTCAAGAGTCAGCTCAGTCCATGATCTCCTCGGTCAATAAAATGAGCACTGCTTCTTGGGAAGTCAATAATAATGGCGGTCCTGTTGATAAAATAGCCTTTGCCATAGGAATGTTGGAGAATATTTCACCGCTGCATCAAGGCCAGCCACAAATATTCGCATCGCCCCATGTGGGCGCTTGGGACAGGGAGGCGCTTGGACTTTATACTGAAAAAAGTACACGAGAAAATTGCGACGAAAATATTTGCAAGGAAAATGCCTTCGCAATGTGAAATCATATTGCCTACTCTTCAAATGTTCACGTATCACGGATTATTTTACTAATTGAAAAACATCAAAGCATCGATTTAAAACCTAATACGCATATATACAGCATACTTTTTCAATCTTGAATTCGTGGCTGTAGTCGAACATGTTCTATACTGTGTACTGTGCCACTATGCTGATGGATAACTGTGCATTTATTTATTGAAGTCAAAGTCTTGCCGACTACAGCCCGTGGATGCCATGTCGTCATTCTCGTAGTATAGTTGACTAAAGTAGTTTTTTTTTATATAGTCCACCCTTAGTTATTGAATGTTGGTGTGAAGACTGCACAATTCCACCCTTTTCAATCCTCAAATATTGTCCAGCCAGCCAATCAATTAACTCAATGAGTATTTTTATATACAAAAGCCAATTACTATTTTGGGTTTGTCTTGTTCAGTGTACTGAAGTCTCAAATAAATGCCACTAGATTATCTAATTTAATCCCCGTCACAAAGAAGTCAAGCTGAGGTCAATGGTGGGTGGTCGTAGGTGTCCGCTCAGTCATCGTTGACTGAAAAGTGCAAAGCATCTTCTTGGTTCTTTCGGTAAAGTCACGTAGAAGGGAAGTAATAAAATAATAAAAATAAAACATAATAAAATCATTCTCACGACGTTTCGGCCACAACGCAAGCAGCCGTCCTCAGGTGACTTTACCGAAAAAACCAAGAAGATGAATCTCTGCAGTCACGAAAGCTTTAAATCGAAAAGTACAAAGCATCTTCGTCGACGCGAATGTATTCTCGGCACGAATTTTCGTGAACAGAATTAACCGAATGCGGTCTGCAACTGGCCGAATTCAGTTGTGGACAGCAACCGTGCCAAGATGCCACACAAAAAGCAACGTAGATCCAGTCAAGACAGGGTAGAATAACAGTCATAACACGACATGCATCGAGTCAAATTTCTCATACACACAGGAGCACCCTGCAACTCCACAAGTGACGGGTAATTATAAACATGAGACGGAGCCCTGCCAAGTGAGTGCAGATAATTAGTTCAAGAATTGTGCATTATCAATTTTTTATTTCATACACTGACAGATTTAGATTTTCAATCCGTATGAACGCGCGCAATAGCGAATCTGCCGGTAGCGTTCAGTACAACGAAAATTAATATTCCTGGGGCTTTCGGTAAAGTCACGTTTCAAAGAAAATCACAAAAAAAAACAAAAAACTATGACGTCTTCCTGAAGACGACTGCTTGCGTTGCGATCGAAACGTCGTAGTTTTTTGTTATTTTTTGTTATTTTCTTTGAACCTATCTACGTGACTTTACCGAACGACCCAAAAATATTAATTCCTGCAAGTCACGAAAGCTTTAAGTCAACATTAATATCCCCATGGTATAGTTCTGCAAGGTTAACATTTCTGCAGTACAATATTTCCACGGTATATCGTTCAAATTAAAACGCCATTACGTGGAAAGATGACAAAACGGCATGCCTGCTACTTTAGGCTGCACAATGTTTTAATAAAATATGTGAAAGCACACCAGCATGCGTTGCTCAATTACCAGAAGGCTATATATTGTCCCGATAACCTATGCAAAACGTGCCTGCTAGGAAAGAGGGTAAATTGCATCGTGCACATACTAAAGTAATGACATTCTCAAAAAAAGGCGCCATCGTCATACTACCCGGGAAGCATGCACCCGCGTAACCTTTCCCAGTGGCCTTTTGACCTCAGCACTGAATTACTTTAATGTTGTTGCTTAGTGCATTCTAAATGCTTGGTTATTTTCCTTCCTTAAGAATATTTAACATTTACTCATTTTGTCAGTTAATTTTGTCATACGTGACAAAAATAACTGACGAAAAACATACACCTAAAAATAACAATATGCCTTGAATTGAGACAGAGTTCAATAGTAATGTTTTACATAACGTCAAATATTTCTCAATTTGAGTCACCGCAACTTCCCACAAAAGTTTATATTTTCTCGTCTAGCAAATGTCTACCCGTGGGGAAAAAATGTCTCGCAACATCAGACAACTCACAACAGCTACATCTGAGCATTCAATCAGGAACCTCAAAGAGCCAAAATATGTAAACCCCAGGTGAGCATATGAGATAAAAAAAAATAGGCGTCTCACGGCTACAGAGTGTGATGAGTCAGCCTGACTCGGTGAATGAATCATCACATGAGGTCTTGGTAATTTGATGCTGCATTTGAGCTTATCCCAGATGTAAATATTATATGAAATCGTTCAAAGATAAGAAACGAGCTATTAAATTGCACAGTGAAGGCAATGCTGCCTTCTGGTCATGGCGAGGGAGCCCTTTTAAAGAGAAAGAATAAGCAAGTTGTGTTGCGTGTCTCTCACAGCATCCATTTATCCTCGTGACACAACTTCTAGAATCTGCAATGGGTTTCACGATCCACTGAGATCACACAAATCGGGTTAAAATTAATGGCAGCCAGGGGATAAATATATTGGTGGGGCACAGAAATCTGTAGGGGTTGGGGGAGAGGGTGGGAGGCAGAATGGGGAGTGAGGGTATAAGAGGAGCACGCGTGGTTATGCAGTTTAAAATCTTTATCATGAGCAGGTCAAAAGTGTTCAAGGTTTAAATTTGTATTAATATTCCACTAGTGGTTCCCATCCCGACCAACATTTAATGACCCACTGCCACTGGGTATAACTGAAGAAAAACACAGTAGGCCAAATGCAGATGTATTTGCAGCGGCTTTTGGCTTGCCATCGAATAAAGATGTGGCATTGCGTGCTTCTGCGGCCGTCTGGAATGTTTTTCCTTCCGATATTAGGAAGCCACCAGAGCTAAGCACTTCTAAATACTAGATTGAAAACTCATATCTTTAGAACTGCTTTTTTTGTTTAGTTTGTTGTCCTTCCCCCACAACCTCCGATTAGCGCGGTTGGCTATGTACAGTACGAAAGAAGTTCAACCAACTGTACAAAAATTTACTGCATATAACTTCCGAATTTATAGTGCTTGGTCTGTACGTATTTATGTATGTATGTTGAACGTCTTTCGCACCGTGAGTAGCCAACGGCGCTAATCGGAGGTGCGGGTCTGCAAGTTAAACGTAGCTAAAATGAAACGCTGAACTTTTGAGGATGCCAAGAGGACTGGGGGTTGAGGGGCAGCAATTTTAGTGTAAAGCGCTGCGATGTGAGACGATCACCAAGCGAGTAAAGTGGCACACCGCCCCACGGGGGGATTTTTAAAAAGCAGTGTCTCGCCCCCCTCACTCAGCCTTCATGATCCAAACCTCATTGTGACGGTTAATTGGGCGGAACGGCGGATCGTAGCCCGCAGAGTGGAACGACCCAAGCTGGTACGGAAGCTTGGCATCGTCCAAGGCTTTCGCCAGCAGCTGGGATTGATGCAGCCAGTCCCTCTCCATTGCATAGCCATCGAAGGAGCTGCGACGACACTCAAAACAAACGCCTCGTGTCATATTTTTTCTCTCGCGTTCCCGCATAGGCAGCGGTGCCCAAGCACAATGAATAACAACACAACTCAACACATTTGTCAATAACACTGCTTTAAAATTTAATAACACAAAAAATATATACACCTCATATATAGATGTGCATAGCATGCACGTAAGACCAAGATCGTCATTTGGCGAGTGCTGCTAGTAAGTGCCGACACTCAGCGTGGCACCCGAGGAGCTGGCCTTGCCAAACTCACGTCTCGCCTAATTCGTTTACCCCCAGTGCTGATATTTACACATTGCACCACAGGCACTGATTTGAGATCGAAATGCTTAGTAAACTAGATCTCAATTGGATAAGTACAATCCATTCAACGTAAAGGTATCGATCGATCGTGTACATTTCAGCGTTTTTTTTCATTGGAATAAAATGCGGCTTTTTAACCAGTGAGGCACGCGCAACACAAGACGACAAGAAGCAAAATGACTTGTCAACTACAAGTGACACAATCTGCACTGGTCGAACGATCTCAGTTGGGCCCAGGGCAGGAGGCACCGCCACTGTGGGTGTCCAGACACCCCCAGCACTTCTCATACAGGCCTAAGCGATAACCACAACATTTGAAATTCACTGAATCTTCTATGCTTTAATTCCTTGATCCCTGCATCCATTTACGCATTCGAATATTTTATAGTTTTCACTTTCATACATGCGTTAATTCATCAATTCCTGCATTCATTCATGCACTCGTGCATGTGCTGCCCGTTAAATATGCGAAGTCTGCATGGAGCACGGCTGCCCTGAACGGTAAGCCACGTGCGTGCACACGCCTAATGTCATACACGCTCACCGCACAACTCCCCTGCACTCTGCAGGGTCACTGTGCCTCTGCAATGTAGCCAGCCGCCAACCACCGCCGGGGAACCATTGATGAGTAGGAGACCCACCCCCAATTTCCGCAGTGCGGCTGCGCCCCGTGGCCAAGGACGGTGCTGGCGGTGGTGGGTGGGACGTGGGACGTGCACACCTAACAAAGTGGTGGGTGGCACGTTGCCTACCTGACGAATGCGGTCATCGCAGGCAGGGAGGTGAATTCGACGCGGGGGTCGGAGGGCGCCGGTGGCTCCCGGGAGCCGGGCGGCACGAAGAACGACACGGTGAGGTTGTGCTCCGCCCGCGCACCTTTTGGCGTCACTTGGCACAGCACGGGAGCCGTCATGGGCACACGCACGCCTGCAGCGGACGGACCGAACGCGCATGACCACGGCGATGAGATACACGGACGGCGCAGAACGGCGGCGAGTTTGCCCGCTTGTTGCAAAGGTTCGCGGTTTGAGCCCAGCGGCCACGCTGGATAATACTGCGGGGGCATTAACAGAAAAAAAAGTGTGCATCGTCTGCTTATCAGCGGACATTAAAGATCCCATTAAGTTATTGGAACGGTCTAGGCCCCAGGGCTGGCAACCTGCGGCTCCGGAGAAACAAGTGGCTCTTGTAAGGACTGTAGTAGTACGGAGTTAGACTAATGGCCTTAATCTAAGTTGTCTTGTGGTCGTTGTTGTTTGACTTGCATCCCACTGGGATTTTTGCACACAGCGTTGGTGTAGGGTGCTTTTTCTGGAATATTTTGCTGTTTTTTCCTGGATTTTCTGTTTGCACATAGTCACATAGTCACTTTAAGATGTTTTCTTGTTCATGTTTTTGTTTGTTGTGGTTGCACCCGATTCAAGAGTCGAATGGCTCACAGGGCTATACCTAATAAATGAAAACTGAAATATTCACATGCACTGCGGCTCTTGAAATATTGAGTTCTGTTTTACCAAATTTGAAAAATATGGCTATACTTATTTTGATACAGGCCACGTGTGTTGGCATATTTGAAAACTGCTCACACATTTCCTACTTGGGTGAAGCCACGTGACAACATCGCCCCCTAATGTGAAACCACTGCAGACTGTCATCGTCTGTCAACGATGGCTTCCTTCGCAATAGCCTTGCTCTACAAGCATGGCGCAAGTATCAAATATGAGCATATGATTTCATGAGTTATACCTTAGCTGTACACATTATTACGTAATGATGAATATATCATTGAAAGATAGCTTTTTACCCCCCCGCCCCTATTTGCTTAAAAAGTGCCTCGCGAAAGTTGTTCAATCCGATGAGGGCTGACTTGGGAGTTGAACAACACCATCTCGAACCCATTGCAACAATCACAGCAGAGAACGTGCGTGCACGAGAAGAAGGGCCGTCCATAAATGACGTCACGCGATTTTGGACGATTTTTTACCCCCCCTCCCTCGTCACACGGCGTCACAAAAAGTCAGACCCCCCCTCCCCCTCAAATATGACGTCACAAAGCTCTTCCCCCCCCCCCAAAAAAATAAAACATGCTTCAAATCGCTTTAAACTATTGTCATTATAGTGCGTATTTAATGTGGCGCTGTACTCTGATGTTGTAGGAGAAAACATTTATCAAAAAGTCTATTTAATTAAGTAGAACGTGTTGTCTATATTTATTTAAAGTTGCGCATTTTGATGTGACGTCACATTTCTCAAACTCTCCAACTCCCCCCCCCCCTCGTCACAATCGTCACGAATGCCTGCCCCCCCCTCCCCCCAGGTGCGTGACGTCATTTATGGACGGCACCAGAAGCAGTGGGGGGGGGGGTGGGAAGGGTAAGGGAGGGAAATGCGGCGAGTACCTCCTTTGTTGTAGCCACCGATGTAACGGAAGAGACGCATGAACCCATCGAAAACCGCTCGCTCGTACGCCTTGCCCTCCACTCTGGTCATCACCCATTGGCTGGCCTCATACGCCCTCTCCTGGAAGCCCTGCACAAGCAACAACACACATCCAATCTTGATTTGAAGCTTTCGTGACTGCATGAATCCATACTCTTTGGTTCTTTCGGTGAAGTCACATAGGTAGAAAATAAAAACACATCCACTTTGAGTCCAATACGGCTCGTCGTCGGCCATGGTCAGCCACGGTCAATCTGCTGCTGGATCAAGGGCCTCGCCCTCAAAGCTGCCACCATCTCTCCCGATCCTGCGATTTCATAATCTACAGAGCATCTGCTCGCAAACTTATTTGATCGCAACGCCTCTTCAGTTGAGCGTCTTCTCAGAAATCTCTCATTCCTTGGCTGCCTCTCCCATCACTATTCTTGACCGTTGGCCATTATCAGTTTTTGTTGACATGTACTGTCTGAATTACGTATTCATACCTGTCAACCCATTCGGTTTACCCGTATTCTTGTACAGGGAAATTGAGTTGCAGGTCCATACGGACGTAGAGCCGCTTCAATACGGGCATACATGTTTTGTCTATTTGTCTGTGTGTTCTCCCTTGTGATGGGACTTTGTAGCATGAACGCTGAGATTTAAAAGGGCACGGGGTGACCAATAAGGTCTAAATTGGTCTGTAATAAGGTAGGGCACTGATCAGGGGTTGACAGGGATGCGTATTTAACCTGTGTATGCTCACGAAATCGTGTTCCTCTTTCTGTTTCTCTCTCTAATTCCAAGCATACACCTCTCCACCAGTGCCAGTTAAGCTAGTGCGGGGCCTGTAGCATATGTTATAAAGGGGCCCTAAATTAAAAAAATATTAAAACACAAATGTTTAACTTACAGAGTAAATGTAACTTTTGTATTTGCTATACAGCCAGATAATACGACAAATCACTAACCTTCAACACCCAGTCGTTCATAAAAGTTGAAGGCAGTATAGTACTATAGTAATAGAGCAAGTGCAGAATCACTGAACCGGAATTGATAGATTGAAAGCATTTAGCGCGGGGCCCTTTAAAGTGCGGGGCCCGTAGCATTTGCTACTTTTTCTACGAGGATAATCCAGAACTGTTCTCCACAATTCTTCTGCACTTTTAATTTCGTTCGTATTTTTTGTTGATGACCATATTTCTTGGGTACTTTTCCCAAAAGTGCCCGAGGTAATCAGCAAATAAGGAACTTTTTTTTGACCCACAGCCGGAATGTCTAGAAATCTGCAAAAACAAAAAGTAACGCTTACTAGATCCAATTTTCCCTTTCTTTTGCTAAATGTAATATTTTTACGAACTCCCTTGAACGTCATTTTTTGGTGGGGTACATTTCTAAACCGCAGTTAACGCTGTGTTACCACCCATGGGCAGATTTTCCAGGATGGAGATTAACCGTCCTTGTGACAAAATTAAATAAGTTAAATTCATGCGAACTGGTTTTTCATTGATAAGCTGTGGTCAATAATTGAAATTTAATTCCCAGCATCATCAATATTGTGGCAATTCCAGTATTAGGTCACACTATTTTGTATCATCAATCAAACTTGGTACTTACTACACACACACACGTTTGTACACGATCTCAAGAAACTTACTTCATGCTCAGCCACCAGAGTGAATGTAGGACAATCCAAATCATGACAGAACCATGGCTTCTTGGCAGCGTCCACCTTGGCACCAGAAGCATCCGCCATGGTCCAACCCAGCACCAGTACAGGCAGTACGAGTGCGGCGAGCATTCCGTGGGCTACGCGACACCTCTCGTGAGCTGTCACAACACCACATGGGCCAGGCATGACAATATCCCTACACATTTTGTAATACAATACTTCTTCTTTCGTATGGCTAATGTAGATGCAGAGCAACAACTACAATCTCACATTCAGGTGGTCAAGCCAGACAACTGTGTCAGGAGTAGCGGAGTGTATCGCTGCGATGTCTGTGTATATATATACATGTGTAGTGGGTTTGTAAGGAGACGGAGTCTTCTTTGGAGGCAACACGTATTTATTGTAACAATAACAACAGTAACTCTAGGTCCCTACCACGAAGGTGTAATGGCCCCTTCTACCCACAGCCTAGGGAGGTACGGCCTCCCGGCTATTGTGCCCTAACCACTGGGCTAATTACTCTGAGCCCTCCGGCTAGCGGGACCTAGGGGAGACTGACCCGACCCAGCCAAGGTCCTCGGGTCTCGACCGCTGGCCCACACAGACCCGGCCCTGAGAAGGGCGTCAAGTCGAGGGTTCCTCAGGGTCCTAGCCTATTGACCACTGACCTCACTGAGCCCCGGCCCTTATAAGGACGGCGGGACTTGGGGTCCAGGGTCCTATCTTCAGGTGGCTTCGGATCTTCGGCTTGAGGCGAACTGAACTCCGCCACTCTGGGGTCCGGCTTTTATGGGGCTCCCAGGGTCACCCCGCCCCTGGCCACGCCCCCCATCTGGAACCTTCTCGAGGGACCTGGATTGTAGCGCAATCCCCCCAGTCCCCCCCCCCCACCCGGGGCCCTGGGGATTCCCCCTCCGGTTCCCAACCGTCCTCCCGGGATACCTGACCCGCGAGTCCTGCGCAGGAGGTCGAAATCGGGTACCCGATACCCGTACCCTACCCGATACCCGGCTAACCCGTACCCAGCCGGGTACGGGTAGCCGTTTGCGACCCTGGTGCGGCCGGGTACGGGTAAGGAATCGAAACCCGTTTGCGACCTCTGGTCCTGCGTAGCACCGGCCGCACTCGCTATTGCCTCCTGTTGACCGCTGGCTGGAAGTAGCTGCTCAACCAATTGGTGGCGGCGTATTACGCCCAACAATTACCCACCACACATGCATGGCTTTTGTCCAATCCACTGCTGGATGAGGGCCTCCCCACACCATGAGAGTCGTGAAGGTTATTATTATTATATTTTGCCTTTAAATTTCGATTTAAAGCTTTCGTGACTGCAGGGATTCGTCTTCTTGGTTCTTTCGGTAAAGTCACGTAGAAGGGAAATAATACAATAATAAAAATAAACATAATAATTATTATTTCCCTTCTACGTGACTTTACCGAAAGAACCAAGAAGATATAGTTTGCCTTTTTTCTTCCTGCACGTGAATGCTCGTAAGCAGCAGATGATGCCCACGGGGTCTTAATTGATCAGAATAACTCCTGAGGAATAAGGGAGACGTGCAGCATGACTTAAGGTTGGGGATTGCCACGTGAGGCCTTTCCGTTGCATTAATCGGATACCAGCGGGGAATATTTTCAACCTGGCAACGACACTGTTTCTCATTTAAGATGAGGTGGGGGTGGGTTTATGTGTCAAAGCAACTCTTCTGTTCACAAGTGATCAATCTCAGCCAGTGATAGTTTCTCTTTTATACACAGGCCAGCCTTGGTGCTCAGAATTGTAAGGCTGGCTCAGAGTAACCATGGAACCCTGGGAGACAGAGGATAAGCATGCATATTAAGGTACAATAACACACACACTGCACTTAATATATTACATAACCATAACAAACACAATCCATACAACACGCAAAACACCGTTTATAAAACGGTATCCATAAAACACCAGACAATACATTGCGATACACACAATGAACATTATCATACTTCAAACTATATATTTCAGAAAAAAAAAGTTTTCTGCCTGGATAACCTGGGTGGATTCGTGTCTGTCTGGGCTTTCCCTGGTAGGAGAGGGTGGTTAAGTTTTATGTGTTTGGGTGTTTTGTTTACCTTCCTTGTACTTTGCACTATGATGTTTGACCTGTACATCGCTTTGATCGACGTCGTTTCGATGTTCGTCGTCGCACATTTCACGAACGCATCTCTGATGTAAACCGGGGTGTGCTACTTCATCAACATAATAAAATATTTTAAAATACTTTTTTAAAAACACGCTTTAAACAGGTCCCTGCGGGGTGGGCTGGTAGGAACGAACAAATGAATGGCTATAATAAAATGAAATGGCGGGGGTACGATACGAAGGGAGAGTTTGAGGCCTAGTTCTAGGCTTTAGGCCTAGCTGTAGGCTTTAGGCCGCTGTGAGTTAATTTTTAATTTAAATGTTTTAATTAAAAACTATCTCAGGGAATTATAAGGGAATGTTACACTTGTTTAGCCAGGAAAGCCTCACTGAGTCTAAAGGTTTTTGTAGGGTCCTGCCAAGTGTTTGCAGTAGGGGGCGATGTTGCTACACCTAATCGGACATCGGACGGACGGACGATATAATCTATTGTAGGCTGGTTCACTTCGTTCCCTTCAGTATAAAATGTCCTGTCCGAGCTGCCCCTGCCCCCTTACCCCATCGCCCCTCCCTTCCTTCCACATGCCCCGCCCCTGGGCGTGGCTCCCCGAGGCTTGCCGTGACGTAAGGGACCACGTGGTGATTTACAGGCAACGTGAGTTGACAATTAGATACGTAAACGTGGACAATTCGAGCCGTAAACAAGATTGTTTACAAATATATATTTTAAAAAATTAATGATAGAATATAGTATTGTCATCAGCATGACATAGCTATACCAAGTTGGCAGTCGATACGACATTGGGAAGACGGTTGAAATTGAGTTACAATATTTTTTGATACAAGACACAAAGTTAAATAAAAGCGTGTAAAATGTTTAAAATGTTTAGGATTTTTTTTATGATAGAATACAGTATTGTCATCAGTATGACATAGCTATTTCAAGTTTGCAGTCGATAGCACATTGGGAAGTGGGTAAAAAATTGAGTTACAAGATTTATTTTTTGAAGATACAACAGACGGAGTGAGTTAAATAATAAAAGCGTGTAATAATAAAAACGACACGTGAACGCATAATACATTAATTAAACCCCAACACATTACACCAAACGCATAATAAAACCTACATGAATGACACACAAAATAAAACGCGTAATACTTCATGCATTGTACTCTGTACGAACGCGTGGGGTTCGTGGTTTCAAAGTTGCTCTCGTGACTTTAAAGGGGCGAGTTTCGGATAATTAAAATTCGCACTTTCAGAAATTTTAAGTAGAGTTTCGTAAATGTTCTCGCTTTTTTTGTTTTTATCTTTATAATGTCCGATGATGTGCTCACAATTGCGGTCACCAAATGCCACGTGAAGACCACGGAAGTTAATCCCGCTGCTGTATGTATTTAAAAATAAACTATTATAAAACGATACCATAATCGTGGATCTTATATCACATGATATATCGTAGTGTCGACACATCACGCTAACACGAGCCTCCACGTGTTTACAGTACCAAGGAGCCGCGTTACATAACAGCGCCACGGCTATGGGGACCACTAACAAAGACAAAGGCCCCCCGTAAAACCTACATATAGTGCTGGGGCAAGTGCTATTAGCGAGCACCTCTTAAGAAAGGGACATCGCACCTATGAGGGTGGTCGACGTGGTCAAAACCCCCACTCCCGTCCACCTTGGGTCTCCCTAAATGTTGTTTACACACCGCACCAGGTACTAATGTACGCACACCAAGCACAATCACCTGCGAAGGTGGTTTAACGAATTCACTCTGGGTGCTGACTTTTAGACGAGAAGAGAATTGCATTCCAATACCTTTCGTGTGGTCGCACCGAAGAAGGCTGCTTGCGTGAGTTGTCCACACAGCCAGGCAACTCACACAGCATCAGCCAAGGGCGTTAGGTCGTGTGGCAAGCGGTGAGAACGGACGTCCCTTCCAATGATGCGTGTTATGATGATGCAGTGGGTGTCCTCCCACCCACACGATTCACGCTGGATCGGTGTTTATTCACGTTACTGCTTTCCCAGCCAGTCGTCAAATCCCACGCCTAATCCCGCCTGGAAAGCTCTGCCGCCTTTGGTTGTGAGCATCCAAAAGCAAACGCGGGTTTGATGTGTTGCGGCGTTTTTTTGTCAAATGTGTCACGCAGAGAGGGCTTTTGTTTGTGTGTGGTTTCTTTAACGTTAGCAGTTCTCCGGGACAATAACAAGAGTTAGGCAAATCTGTACTTTACGCACAATAAGCACACAAAACACTTCCGATAATAGGGGTGGTAGTCCAACCGCGTTGCATTGCAGGCCATGTTTGCTTAACATGCAAACGTAATGCCGATTGAGAGATGCATGCTTGGAATTACCATGGGAAAGTGACAATACTTGCATCAGGGAACCAACGCTAATTCTAAAACACATTTATTCACCACAATTGGTGACGGGATGGAAGCCATGGGAACACTCACTCCTGAGAGGTTAAACGACATGGAGATAGTGTTGAGATCATTATGTACAGCAGAAAGATGGATTGTGGCATCAGAGGACCATAATGGATGGTTACGAAATATGGATGCCTTCATCCAACAGAGGATAAAACATAGCGAATGAGGATGTCAGGTAAGGAGACGGGCCGTCACCAAGGCTCATCCAGTGACAGTAAACAATCTGATAATTGTATTAAACAATAAAGATAAATTAAGGTATTCATTACCTGAATGATTACAAATAGGTGCATTTTATACTGTAGGAATTAACTAAAAAGTGAAAAAGCCATTTGAAAGCATCTTATATAAAGAAATTGCATCCTCTTAACCACACAATCTAAGTAGGGGGATATCTTTTTAAATATATATAGCAAATACTGGCAATAACAAGCTAATCTTATAAAAGCAGGTTTTGGCAGCTCCACTCTTCTTAAATCCTTGGTCGTAAGCAGAATTATAGCCGGAGGACAAACTTTCAATTAGTATTCAGACGGTGCGGGTGCATGTGTGCCTGCGTGATTTAACATGCTAAACTGCATTCCAATTAAAATACATCCCACAAAATGCCAAGCACGTCTGGGGAATACAGTATTCATTTAAAAGGTACAGTAGTCATACCTCGATATACGTAGTAGATGCATTCTTGAAGCTTCATTCGTATATTGAAACGTCGCATGTTGAATAACATTTGTACCGAGAATGTGTTCCCAACCTTCATAACGTCCCATTTATTTACTACTATAAACACTGCACAACTTACCATTCATATTGTAAACAAAGACAATTTATATTCAAAATGTTTTATACTGTACATTATTACAATAAAAAACTGACATTAAACAACATAGCTAAGCATTTTATTATTATTTATATAGTACTGTAGATCAACGAATATATTTATTAATTGCTGTTTATTTCTGATTTTACTTAATTTGTTGCTGTGTGTGTAAAATAATGGTAACAAAATCCAAAGTGCGTTTTCTCAAAACTTCGTTTATGTATTAATATACATATCGAGGTATTACTGAATTACCATTGAGCGATTTAACCCAAAAATTATTACAGTATTTGACTTAGTGATCTTTCAACAATCACCTGCACAGGTAAGACAATCTAGTGATCTGTTTGCAGACCATATACCATCCTTTTATTTGTCCTACATACCGTAATTATTGCAAGAGAATGTAAGGTAGCCAGGAAATGAGTGTTGAATTTAACTCCCTCGTACGCGTAAGTTCTTGCAATGCGTGATAACTAGTTCCTTGAATCCATCTGTGTAGGGCTTTGAGTGTTATCCCATAATATGCATGTCTTCACCGGCACTACAATTTCCTCTACATGCCAAATTATCATTCATGGCATTGGTCAAACATCCAAATGCAAGACTGGCAATGGAAACAATCTTTCCAAATCATTAATGCTTTTCTGCATAAACATACATCGCATTTTAGTGTAATTTAACAATACATTACATCACTGTTCATTTGACGTGAGGAAAATACACTTCAACTTCTTTCAAATGCAACTGTTTTTCAGGGAATTTGTGGAGATCATTCTTAACGTTTGGTTCCCGTTTAAACACAAGTTAGCTGTTCATCTGTCCAACAGAACACATTTGTCAATGAGACCAGGTTGCACAAGACCATGTCTACATGATTCATAATACATTTTTGGGTCAGACTGCACAAGTTACATTTTTGTCACAGACCCTTCACCTTACACAGCCAATTAATGAAGTTGTCACGTGAACAAATGTGCCAATTGGTTGCTGCTTCAGCACCACCTGTATGCTGGAGAGCAAACTCACAACACGAAAAAAAAAATTGGTACAATGTATGTGGATTGCTCCTCACCAACATACCGGTGTGCTGAAGCAGTAATACATTTGCAAGTCTGGTCACATGACTTTATTAATTGGCCGTGTCAGCTGTAGAAGAGTTATAAGGCGCACACTTTACTCACGCGATCTTACCCAAAAATCAATATGACTCACATTGGCCGCAAAAGCCGACATGTTAAATGTACATGTCGGCATATAGAAAATAAAATAAATATTACTTATTTCGTTTTACAAGTTGATGTATGCTTGAAATCAATAAGCAGTCACCTTTGTAGTACTGTATTCAAATGTAGAGTACTTTAATTGTGGCGTGGTGGCTCAGGTTATAGTCGTGAGTCAGCATCGCTTGAATCGTGAGTTTTATTGCAGATAAATCACCCGTGACAAAACACTTTTTTCAAGTTAAATTAGTTATCTCAGTCCAATCACCAATGACTGCACACAAAAACGTACCATTAACATAGCGGTTTCACTTTGTCTTCGTAAGGCTCCAACAAGGTTACTGTTGGTGATATGCTATGACCATTCTCTACAGGGCATATGAGAAGCCTAGGACAATTTAGTTATTTTCATTTATTTTATTTTATTATAAATTTTACCTACGTGACTTTACCGAAAAAACCTAAGAGTATGAATCCTTGCAGTCACGAAAGCTTCAAATCTAGAAATAATGAAGCCTATGACGACAAGTTGATGCACTGCTTTCTGCAAGGGTTACAAATGACAATTTCTTCATCTCGTGATGTAACACCGACAGCACGGTTTGAATAAAACTTTGGTGAAAAATGTAGGGCACAGGCAGTCTCACAGATGTCTCTCCCGATGGATTGCGTTTCATCAATATCTTGACTTCATCACGGTCCGTTGCTAATATTCCACGATCAATCCGTTCACTTTCCACTTCCAAACAATTCCTGGACCTTGTTATAGATGCGTGTTGAGTAAGGCACCCAGCCCTCGGGAACTGTTGAAGACATTTGAATACTGTACATGGGACTGTTCAGCTCCACGACATGTTTCTTGTAATTCGGATCTGCAAAAGAAGGCGTCACAAATGGGTTTACAAAAGTATATACAGCCAGAACGAGAGAACACAAACATGACAAACAGTGCAACACGAGAATGACAGAACAAGACAAACAGTGCAAACGACACGGAACGAAACAAAACACAGTCATCACCAGGCAGAACAAACGCCACGTAACATACAAACGAGACGTAACTAGACCGTACCTTCTTCTTGGTTCTTTCGGTAAAGTCACGTAGAATGAAAATAATAAAATAAAACATTGTAAAATAATTCTCACGAAACGTCGTGAGAATAAAATAATTCTCACGAAACGTGAGAATTATTACACGAAACGTGAGAATTATTTTATTATGTTTTATTTTATTATTTCCATTCTACGTGACTTTACCGAAAGAACCAAGAAGATGAATCCCTGCAGTCACAAAAGCTTTAAATCGAAATCAGACCGTACCTGTACTGCATAAACACAACCGAGCCAGAAAAGCAGTACAAACGAGACCAAACGCTTTAAAGGAGTCAGAAAGTACTGAAACAAACGATACCAAAACGAATCGATTGTTGGATGGCATCGAGGCCCATATTTGCGACCTCGAATAGATGTAAAACTGCTGCAATGCCACAGTACGTGGAAGTCATTGCGATTAAACCCCGTGGGCCCTTGTCCCGTATTGTCACCATCATCAACCTTTGTATGTTGAACTTCTTTCGCACCTTACGTAGCCAACCATGCTAATCGCCTTTCACCAGCACTCCCACATTATCTGACTCCACCACTCCCATTCACGTCAATCGTCCCATTCGTTTTGGAGTGACTTTCGAAGCTGTTACACTCAGACCCTCTAATCAACGTCGCTTTACATTGTCTACTGCTGGATGAAGGCCTCCAGAATGCCGTCGCACTACCAAAGAAGAACGTTTTCAATCGGTGCGCACTGCCTGCTATGACACATGGATCATACGTGGTAATTAACAAACATGGAACCAAAACTGAATAAGCATTGAGAGACGCATACTCTGGATAATGGGAACACGTGGATCAGAAAAACCTACGCAGGGTATTTACATATTTAATTCGATAATTGCACATTGCAATTCAAACCCGTAAACACATTTTGGGTCTGTACCGTGCGTGGTCTATCAGCGAGCCTTACACTTCCACGTGATGGTCTCAAAGTGCACCTAGGCTGGCACGGACAAACTGTGGTTACAAACTCACGTGGTTGCGATTTGGCGGCCTGTTAGTACAGTCTACCCCGCGTTATAAAAGGCATGTGTGTGTGTGCCCCCCTGATTGGGGGGAACAGGGCGGTGCGTCTTCTACTCAAGTCGGTGCGTGTCACCAGATTCCTGTAACTTTATTGACACGGGGGGGGGGGGGAGGGTGTGACACGGGGGGGGTGACACGGGGGGGGGGGTAACACGGGGGGGGGGGGGTGACAGGGGGGGGTAACACGGGGGGGGGGCCGGGGGGGGGGGGGGGGGGGGGGGGTGACAGGGGGGGGGGGTTACCACGGGGGGGGGGGTGACAGGGGGTGGTGACAGGGGGGGGGGTAGTGACACGTTTCCGTGGCGGGCACGCTTCTTACTTCCCGGGCGTCTTACAATCGGGACAATACGGCAACGTGGCTGGATCGCAAGAGGCTGCTGCGGGCGGCGGCATGGAGAGGAAGGGGGCCTTCGTCCGGCAGCGGAATGCCCACGGTTGAATTATCGTGGTGGTGGTGATGATGATGGTGGTGGTGATGATGATGATGGTGGTGATGATGGTGGTGATGATGATGATGGTGGTGGTGATGATGATGATGGTGGTGGTGATGATGGTGGTGGTGGTGATGATGGTGATGATGATGGTGGTGATGATGATGGTGGTGATGATGATGATGGTGGTGATGATGATGATGGTGGTGATGATGATGATGGTGGTGATGATGATGATGATGGTGGTGGTGATGATGGTGGTGGTGGTGATGATGATGGTGATGATTGGTGGTGGTCTGCAACTGACCTTGATACGTCGGCGTCAGCGCGCTTGGCTCGTCCTTGTTGCTGCCCCAGTACACGAAGGCCATGCCGCCCAGCAGCGTCCACGTGCCGAACGCGTACATCACGGCGAGGCCTTTCCTCAAGTTCTCCGGCGTGAGCTTCAACGACATTTGCTGCTGTTGGTGGTGAAGGACGGGGGTGTCAATGGCGCGGCGCAGGTCTCCGTTGTTGAAGTGGTTCAGGAAGGATGACGTCATGTCACGCGTTGGGTTTTTTCAAAGTCCTTGTGACGTCACGCGAGCGAGTTTGCCGGCCATCTTGGTAAAGGAAGGAGGCGTGGTGGACACGTGATGGGAGCAGAATTAAAATATTTACAGTGGAGAAATCCAGGTCTCCGTTGTGAAGTTGTTCAGGAAGGATGACGTCATGTCACGCGTGGGGTTTTTTAACTGCTTGTGACGTCACGCGAGCGAGTTTGCCGGCCATCTTGGTAAAGAAAGGAGGCGTGGTGGTCACGTGATGGGAGCGGAATCAAAATATTTACAGTGGAGGAATCCGATGAGCTATGAAGCTCTTGTTCACAGGTGTCCAGGAAGGGCGGGTCAGCACGTTACAACAATAATACGAAAAGACGACAAGAGTGCAAAGTATGGGAAAGGTAAACAATTCACTTAAAAAATATACACAAATAAAACTAAACTATTTTAAATCTTCCAAGTAAATCCGACTGGGCTATTGGCCACAAAATAACAGCTCAACAAGTGGCTTATCATTATTTTCCCTTTGCATATTCATTTTTGTTTTAAATAAACCTTTAAAATGGAAAGTTTTAGAGAACCAAATGGGGGTTACACGACATCTGGACCACCCTGTGAAACGACTGGACATCATATTCTTGGTCATTTCGGTAAAGTCACGTAGAAGGGAAACAATAAAAAATATAAAACAATAAAATTCTCAAGACGTTTCGACTGCAACACAAGCAATCATCATCAGGTGTGAAAAACACGGCAATATTTTTTTTGATATTTTTTTTTCACACCAGATGATGATTGCTTGTGTTGCAGTCGAAACGTCGTGAGAATTTTATTGTTTTATATTTGTATTACTTTATTGTTTCCCTTCTACGTGACTTTACCGAAAGAACCAAGAATATGAATCCCTGCAGTCACGAAAGCTTTAAATCAAGACTGGACGTCTGTGAAAAAGAGCTTAATAAATAGCTCATCGGATTCTTCCAGTAAAAATAAATATGCAGTTTTTTCGTAAAACCTCTTTGTGGCTGTATATTTCTGTAAATATATTCGTTTGCATAGTGTATGTGTTCATTGTACAGAATGAATAAAACGTGATTAATTTAGCATCATAGCCCCCCCACCCTATCACCCCCTCCGCACCATACTCTACGTAAGTACGTTGATTGCACTATACATATAATGTGATTTCTACATAATATAACAATGAATGTATATCATTATATATGGCATACCATTCAGAAATATATAACATGCACATTATACTGGTAGGAACCTCCTGGTTACACCAGCCCACAGGGGATTATTGTATCCGTCCGTCCGTCGTGCCTCCAAAAATGGGAGGGGTGGGGCTGGGTGGAGAGGGGAGGGTGGGGAGGGGCTGGGTGGGGAGGGGAGGGTGGGGAGGGGCTGGGTGGGGAGGGTGGGGGTGGGAGGGGTGGGGCTGGGTGGGGAGGGGCTGGTCACCCCGTGGTGCCCTTATAAAACTCAACGTTTAACCTACTCACGCCGGCTTGTGCCCGCCCTCACAGTTGGCCATATTTGCGGAATACACCACGCAGACGTTGACCCTGGCCATTGACCGAGTAACCCAACGTTCCTACCAGCTCCCTCCGCAGGAATGTTTATATGACATTTTTTTTTAATTAGCCGACCTGTTGGAAGTGTTAAAATATTTGTGCATTGTCGAACTGACGCGGTTTGCCGCGGATTACAGGATCGGCGATACCACGTGTGAGTCAATCAGGTGCGAAGGTCAGCGGAGGGTGGGGACGTATTTAAACATTTATTTTAATATCTAACGACCATTCTCGGAAGGTCGTGCTGCTGACGAGATGAGAGTCGATCCACTCGCATTGTTGACGTGGAGAGGCGGCTATGTGGAGGCTGTCGTTCTTGCTCGCTTATTCTGTCCCTTGCAGGGCAGCAGCTGTAGTTGTGCGTTTGTCCACGCGAGGGCATCACGTGGCTTGTGCAAACCCAAAAGTGCACCCATAGACACACTCAACCCTATAGCCCTGACCCCATAGCCCTGACCCTACTGCACATATAGCCACCCTCTAGCCCTAACCTATAACCCTAACTCTTAACCCCCACACAATACCCATCCTGGACCCCCCCCCCATGGACCCCCCCCCCGGACCCCCCCTGGATCGGGCCCCCCTCCTTGACCTGGACCCCCCCTGGGACCCGCCCACCCCCCCCCGGGACCTCCACCCTTTTGGACCCACTCTTGACCCAGACCTATTGCTACCCCATAACCCTAACAAGAACCCCATAACATTATCCTAACAGCACCAACAACAACCGCCATTCTCCACTAAGGGGCCGTCCATAAATGACGTCACGCGATTTTTGACGATTTTTGACCCCCCCCCCCTCGTCACACGGCGTCACAAAAAGTCAGACCCCCCCCCCCTCAAATATGACGTCACAAAGCTCTGCACCCCCCCGCCCAAACCATACAGTATTTCCATTTTGAAAATAAAGCATGCTTCAAATCGCTTTAAACTATTGTCATTGTAGTGCGTATTTAATGTGGCGCTGCACTCTGATGTTGTAGGAGAAAACATTTATTAAAAAGTCTATTTAATTAAGTAGAACGTGTTGTCGATATTTATTTAAAGTTGCGCATTTTGATGTGACGTCACATTTCTCAAACTCCTCCCCCTCCTCGTCACACATCGTCACAAATGTCTGACCCCCCCCCCCAGGTGCGTGACCTCATTTATGGACGGCCCCTAAGTGGCGGTGACGTCACCACGGCGCCTGTGCCAGGCTAGGTGCACGCTGAGGTCACGGGACAGACCCAGCGGGTGCCACGGGTCGACCGAGTTGACTGACCGATGCTTACCGTCTGCGTTCCCCTGCTGTGACAACTTTACTGCGAGCCCTGAGCCTCACCCCCGCACCCCATTCGCCGCCGGCATCACGCGAAGTTGCAAGGGACCGCGTCGAACATATCCCGCCGCCTCGTGACGTCTTGTAGAAGAGGAAACCCCGGATGACGACAATTTCCGCGTGCCGGAGCTGTGGTGGTGAGGCGAGCGTTGAGGTGGTGAGTGGTGAGTGTGGTGAGTGGTGATGGTGGCAGTGGGTAGAGTGGTGAGTGTGAGGGTGGTGAGGGTGGTGAGTGTGGTGAGTGGTGAGTGTGGCAGTGGTGAGTGGTGAGCGTGAGGGTGGTGAGTGTGGTGAGTGTGGTGAGTGTGAGAGTGGTGAGCGTGAGGGTGGTGAGTGGTGAGTGTGGTGAGTGTGAGGGTGGTGAGTGTGAGGGTGGTGAGTGGTGAGTGTAGTGAGTGTGAGAGTGGTGAGTGTGAGGGTGGTGAGTGTGAGAGTGGTGAGTGTGGTGAGTGTGAGGGTGGTGAGTGTGGTGAGTGTGAGGGTGGTGAGTGTGGTGAGTGGTGAGTGTGGTGAGTGGTGAGGGTGGTGAGTGTGGTGAGTGTGGGAGTGGTGAGTGTGAGGGTGGTGAGTGTGGTGAGTGGTGAGGGTGGGAGTGGTGAGTGTGAGGGTGGTGAGTGTGGTGAGTGGTGAGCGTTGAGGGTGGTGAGTGTGGTGAGTGGTGAGTGTGGTGAGTGGCGAGCGTTGAGGGTGGTGAGTGTGGTGAGTGGTGAGTGTGACAGTGGTGAGAGGCGAGCGTTGAGGGTGGTGAGTGGTGAGTGTGACAGTGGTGAGTGGTGAGTGTGAGGGTGGTGAGTGTGGTGAGTGGTGAGGGTGGGAGTGGTGAGTGTGAGTGTGGTGAGTGGTGAGTGTGAGAGTGGTGAGTGTGGTGAGTGGTGAGTGTGGTGAGTGTGGTGAGAGGCGAGCGTTGAGTGTGGTGAGTGGTGAGTGTGACAGTGGTGAGTGGTGAGTGTGAGGGTGGTGAGTGTGGTGAGTGGCGAGTGTGAGAGTGGTGAGTGTGGTGAGTGGTGAGTGTGGGAGTGGTGAGTGTGGTGAGTGGTGAGTGTAGTGAGTGTGAGGGTGGTGAGTGGTGAGTGTGGTGAGTGGTGAGTGTGGTGAGAGGCGAGCGTTGAGGGTGGTGAGTGTGGTGAGTGGCGAGCGTTGAGGGTGGTGAGTGTGGTGAGTGGTGAGTGTGGTGAGTGGCGAGCGTTGAGGGTGGTGAGTGTGGTGAGTGGTGAGTGTGACAGTGGTGAGAGGCGAGCGTTGAGGGTGGTGAGTGTGGTGAGTGTGAGAGTGGTGAGTGTGGTGAGTGGTGAGTGTAGTGAGTGTGAAGGTGGTGAGTGTGGTGAGTGGCGAGCGTTGAGGGTGGTGAGTGTGGTGAGTGGCGAGTGTGAGAGTGGTGAGTGTGGTGAGTGGTGAGTGTGGGAGTGGTGAGTGTGGTGAGTGGTGAGTGTGGTGAGAGGCGAGCGTTGAGGGTGGTGAGTGTGGTGAGTGGTGAGTGTGAGGGTGGTGAGTGGCGAGCGTTGAGGGTGGTGAGTGTGGTGAGTGGTGAGTGTGGTGAGTGGTGAGTGGCGAGCGTTGAGGGTGGTGAGTGTGGTGAGTGGTGAGTGTGACAGTGGTGAGAGGCGAGCGTTGAGGGTGGTGAGTGTGGTGAGTGGCGAGCGTTGAGGGTGGTGAGTGTGGTGAGTGGTGAGTGTGGTGAGTGGCGAGCGTTGAGGGTGGTGAGTGTGGTGAGTGGTGAGTGTGACAGTGGTGAGAGGCGAGCGTTGAGGGTGGTGAGTGTGGTGAGTGTGAGAGTGGTGAGTGTGGTGAGTGGTGAGTGTAGTGAGTGTGAAGGTGGTGAGTGTGGTGAGTGGCGAGCGTTGAGGGTGGTGAGTGTGGTGAGTGGCGAGTGTGAGAGTGGTGAGTGTGGTGAGTGGTGAGTGTGGGAGTGGTGAGTGTGGTGAGTGGTGAGTGGTGAGTGTGGTGAGAGGCGAGCGTTGAG
Organism: Lampetra planeri; assembly: GCF_965212315.1. Taxonomy (NCBI): domain Eukaryota; kingdom Metazoa; phylum Chordata; class Hyperoartia; order Petromyzontiformes; family Petromyzontidae; genus Lampetra; species Lampetra planeri. Next base: position 5,742,782 of record NC_136131.1, read on the forward strand.
GGTGGTGAGTGTGGTGAGTGGTGAGTGTGAGGGTGGTGAGTGGCGAGCGTTGAGGGTGGTGAGTGTGGTGAGTGGTGAGTGTGGTGAGTTGTGAGTGGCGAGCGTTGAGGGTGGTGAGTGTGGTGAGTGGTGAGTGTGACAGTGGTGAGAGGCGAGCGTTGAGGGTGGTGAGTGTGGTGAGTGGTGAGTGTGAGAGTGGTGAGTGTGGGAGTGGTGAGTGTGGTGAGTGGTGAGTGTAGTGAGTGTGAAGGTGGTGAGTGGTGAGTGTGGTGAGTGGTGAGTGTGGTGAGAGGCGAGCGTTGAGGGTGGTGAGTGTGGTGAGTGGTGAGTGTGAGGGTGGTGAGTGGCGAGCGTTGAGGGTGGTGAGTGTGGTGAGTGGTGAGTGTGGTGAGTGGCGAGCGTTGAGGGTGGTGAGTGTGGTGAGTGGTGAGTGTGACAGTGGTGAGAGGCGAGCGTTGAGGGTGGTGAGTGTGGTGAGTGGTGAGTGTGACAGTGGTGAGAGGCGAGCGTTGAGGGTGGTGAGTGTGGTGAGTGGTGAGTGTGAGAGTGGTGAGTGTGGTGAGTGGTGAGTGTGGGAGTGGTGAGTGTGGTGAGTGTAGTGAGTGTGAGGGTGGTGAGTGGTGAGTGTGGTGAGAGGCGAGCGTTGAGGGTGGTGAGTGTGGTGAGTGGTGAGTGTGACAGTGGTGAGTGGCGAGCGTTGAGGGTGGTGAGTGTGGTGAGTGGTGAGTGTGACAGTGGTGAGAGGCGAGCGTTGAGGGTGGTGAGTGTGGTGAGTGGTGAGTGTGAGAGTGGTGAGTGTGGTGAGTGGTGAGTGTGGGTGTGGTGAGTGTGGTGAGTGTAGTGAGTGTGAGGGTGGTGAGTGGTGAGTGTGGTGAGAGGCGAGCGTTGAGGGTGGTGAGTGTGGTGAGTGGTGAGTGTGGGAGTGGTGAGGGTGGTGAGTGTGAGAGTGGTGAGTGTGAGGGTGGTGAGTGTGAGAGTGGTGAGTGTGGTGAGGGTGGGAGTGTGACAGTGGTGAGTGTGAGAGTGGTGAGTGTGAGAGTGGTTGAGTGTGGTGAGTGTGAGAGTGGTGAGTGTGAGAGTGGTGAGTGTGGTGAGGGTGGGAGTGTGATAGTGGTGAGTGTGAGAGTGGTGAGTATGAGAGTGGGGAGTGTGAGAGTGGTGAGTGTGAGAGTGGTGAGTGTGGTGAGTGTGAGAGTGGTGAGTGTGAGAGTGGTGAGTGTGGGAGTGGTGAGTGTGGGAGTGGTGAGTGTGGTGAGTGTGAGAGTGGTGAGTGTGAGAGTGGTGAGTGTGGTGAGTGTGGTGAGTGTGACAGTGGTGAGAGTGGTGAGTGGTGAGTTTGAGTTTGGTGAGTGTGAGGGTGGTGAGAGTGCTGAGGGTGGTGAGTATGAGAGTGGTGAGTTTGGTGAGTGTGAGGGTGGTGAGAGTGCTGAGGGTGGTGAGAGTGGTGAGTGTGAGTGTAGTGACTCCATGTGGTGAGTATGAGAGCGAGTGAGTTGTGGTTGAGAGCAGTGGCCACAACCCCACATGTTGTCGATCTTTGCCCCCCCCCCCTCTCACCCCCCTCTCACCCCCCCCCTCACCCCCCCCTTCACCCCGCTGCTGCTGGCACGCTGACGAGGAAGCAGAAGCATGGACGAGGACGAGGGCATGGGGGGGGAGGTGGACTTGCGGCAGGACGACGGTGGCGGCGAGGACGCCGTGGCGCTCAGCGTCACCGTGACGGGGCTGGAGGGCGCCGCGCTGTCGTCGGAGCTGCTGGCGATGTACTTCGAGAACAAGAAGCGGTCGGGAGGGGGGCCCGTGGCCGACGTCAGCGTGACCCCCAATCGAGAGGCACGAGTCACTTTCAAAAGTGTGGAAGGTACAAAGGCGATGAGGACGATGATGAAGACGACGATGATGATGACGACGACGACGATGATGACGACGACGACGACGACGACGATGACGACGACGACGACGACGATGATGACGACGACTATGATGACGATGATGAAGACGATGATGAAGACGACGACGATGACGACGACGACGATGATGACGACGACGATGCCGCCTCGTCGTTTGTTCATAATACAAGGAGGGGTCTTTTTTTGGGGGAGTTAGATCGCGTAAATTATAAACGTGTCAGTGTTCGTTAGGACGCTGTCTTTCCGACAGCTCTAACAGCTCTGTTCTTCACCTGAGCTTGACGGCTGCTTGTGTTGTGGCTGAAACGTCGTGAGAATTTTATTACGTTTTATTTGTATTATTTTCCTTCTACGTGACCTTACCGAAAGATCCAAGAATATGAATATAAATGCGTCGTTAAACCCGCCACCAGCCGACACAGCCAATTAGCGAGGATTGTCACGTGGACAGAACGTGACAATTTGTTAGTTTTTGTCAGTATGGGCGGCAGGGTGGAGGGCGGGCGCTGTAGTTTGACACTTGTGCCTCGAAAAAGAAGTTCCTTGATTCGATTCCCGACTTGAGAGATTATCTTAGTGGGGTTTGTGTGTTCTCCCCCCGTTGTGCATGGGTTTTCCTCCCTGTTCTGCATCGGTTTTCTTCCACAGCTCAATTACACGCAATGTAAACTCGCATTGTCCACGAACATCCCATGCTGAAAAGTTTTACCCTCAAACGACTCAACTGGGATTTCGCACAGCAATGTCGACCCCGACGGCGAAAACTTGGCAGGACCCTCCTCAAAAAATCTTAAGAGTGATGCTTTCCTGGATGAACAATCAGAACAATACCAAAATACAGCCGCGACTCCAACCGGTCTTGCAGCAGCAGCAGCAGCAACCTCGCTTAAGCTGTGGCGCTTTCTGGTGACGTGTGCAGACATGCGGGCGGTGTTGAGGCAGACGGAGCACAGCCTGTGTGGCGTCCCTCTGCGGGTGTCACAGTGCCTCCCCCTCGACCCCACCAAAGTGCTGCTTGTGGGCCTGAAGCCGACGACGCAGGTGGAGGTGCTCCAGCTGTACGTGGAGGCTCTGAGCGGGGCCAGCGCCGAGGACTTCGCTCTGCACTACGGAGCCGGCAGAACCTCGGCTCTCGTGCACTTTCACAAGGGGCCGCCACCTCTTGGTGGGTCGCTGATAAAAGCAAGACCCTGAGGGCCGTGACGTCACCCTCGACGGTCAATGTGCCCTAAAACACACACACACACACGGAGCTGTAAATAACAATGATACTAAAGACGTACACTTTTTAACCCGCGGTTTTCATTCACTCGGAGAGTGAGTGATTCAGGGGCGACAAGCAGGAAGGCAGCCAGAAGTGGCCCCATCAATTGTCCAAGTTCTACGGTCCTATACTGGGATCTTTGGCCAACTTCAGTAATCAGTGTTTATACGCGTGGGAGAAAACAAAGTACCTGGTTAAAACCCACGCGTGTTCTCCAGTGGTATCTAGCATTACTTGTAACTGCCAACAACTACAAAATACATGTGCATGTATTTTGTATTCAAATATTTCACCTGGCGAACCCCTCCAGTAGAACGTCCCGTTTGTAAGCGTGTCCAGGGTGTCAGTTTGCACACACGACACACGTAACGACACGAGTACACATTCAAACCTGAAGCTTACACAGTCTACGTTTTTACTGGTAGGAACGAAGTGGACCTGCCTAGAATAGATTATATCGTCCGTCCGACCGTCCGTCCGACCGTGTAGCAACATCGCCCCCTACTGCAAACACTTGGCATGACCCTACAAAAACCTTTAGACTCAGTGACGCTTTCCTGGCTAAACAAGTGTAACATTCCCTTATAATTCCCTCAGATAGCTTTTAATTAAAACATTTACATTAATGAGGCTTTCCTGGCTAAACAAGTGTAACATTCCCTTATAATTCTCTGAGATAGCTTTTAATTAAAACTTTTAAAATCAAATTTTACTCACAGCGCCCTAAAGCCTACAGCTAGGCCTAAAGCCTCGAACTACGCCTATCACTCTCCCTTCGTATCGTACCCCCGCGTGTGTGCAAGGGAGTTAATGTTTAACAATGTTACATTCCCTGATGCTTTTAAATAGAAACATTTAAATTTAAAGCTTTTACATAAATAATAAAAACATTTAATTGTAAAATTAACTCACGGCGGCCTAAAGCCTACGGCTAGGCCTAAAGCCTAGAACTAGGCCTCAACCTCTCCCTTCGTATCATACCCCCGCGTGTGTGAAAGGGAGTTAATGTTTTACAATGTTACATTCCCTGATGTTTTAAATAGAAACATTTACATTCAAAGCTTTTACATAAATAATTAAAACATTTAAATTACAAATTAACTCACAGCGGCCTAACGCCTACAGCTAGGCCTAAAGCCTAGAACTAGGTCTCACACTCTCTCTTCGTATTGTCCGATTCGGTGTAGCAACATCGCCCCCTACTGCAAACACTTGGCAGGACCCTACAAAAACCTTTAGACTCAGTGGGGCTTTCCTGGCTAAATAAGTGTAATAATACATTATGTTTATATTCTTTGGTTATTCGTTCCTACCAGCCCACCCCGCAGGGTCCTGTTACACCAGTCAAACACATCAACAATTCAACGGTGTACACCGCCTGGTTCATATGGACTGTGTTCTACCTGTAACAGTCGTGCTGTGTGACGTATTTAGTAGAGACTGGCAGCATAAATTTTGATTTAAAGCTTTCGTGACTGCAGGGATTCATATTCTTGGTTGTTTCGGTAAAGTCACGTAGAAGGGAAACAATAAAATAATAAAAATATAAAACAATAAAATTATCACGACGTATCGATTGCAACACAAGCAATCATCATCAGGTGTGAAAACCACAGTAAAAATAAATGTCACACCTGATGATGATTGCTTGTGTTGCAATCGAAACGTGAGAATTTTATTTTATATTTTTATTATTTTATTGTTTCCCTTCTAGGTGACTTTACTGGCAGCATAGTTTCGTGAGTCTGGTAATGCGTTCGTTGCTGATGCAGCTCCGCATCTGAGCAAGAGTGTGCCTGTCCAGGTTTCTCTCTGACTGTCCCAAGAGGATACAGTGCTTTGCTCTTGGAACAGAATAACATTTGTGAACTATATTTGCATTTCAAGAAATGTCAAAGCTTCGTTTCTACGGCGGACGGCTGCGTGAAGCGCTGATAATGGCGCGCACTTCGATTTCCCATCAGAGTTGAAGCTGTTCGTGCGTCGATGCGAGGAGCGTTGCCTGGAGGGAGCGCGGCTGCGTGCCGAGTGGGTGCCGGTCACCCCACGCCTGTGGGTAGGAAACCTGGACCCCACCGTATGCCAGGACTTGGTGATGCTGTACTTTGAGAGCCGGCAGAGCGGCGGCGGTGCGGTACAGGACGTGGCTCTGTCGCCACTTGGAGGCCACGCCGTCGTCACCTTCTACAGCGACAAAGGTCTGGATTTCGATTTAAAGCTTTCGTGACTGCAGGGATTCATCTTCTTGGTTCTTTCGGTAAAGTCACGTAGAAGGGAAATAATAAACATAAAAACATTTTTTCGATTTAAAGCTTTTGTGACTGCAGGGATTCATCTTCTTGGTTCTTTCGGTAAAGTCACGTAGAAGGGAAATAATAAAATAATAAAAATAAAAACTGAATTTCGATTTAAAGCTTTCGTGCTTGCAGGGATTCATCTTCTTGGCTCTTTCGGTAAAGTCACGTAGAAGGGAAATAATAAAACAATAAAATTAAAGCATTATTAAATAATTATATTATTTTGAATACTAATAATTTTAAAGAATAAAAATAAAACATGACAATACAATATCATAATTTTATTATTTTAAAGCATAATAAAATAACATAATTATTTTTATTTATTTTATTCTTTCCCTTCTACGTGACTTTACCGAAAGAACCAAGAAGATAAAAACATAATATTGTATTATGTTTTATTTTTAAATAATAAAAATCAAACATAATATTTTATTATGTTTAATTTTTTTTATTTTATTATTTCCCTTCTACGTGACTTTACCGAAAGAACCAAGAAGATGAAAGGTCTGAATGTCCACACAGCAGTAAAGCAGCAGTACCATGCGGCCTTCGCCAGGTTATGTAATGCACTAAGCAGTGCTAAGGTCGTGCCATAAGAAGCCAGGGTTCGAATCAGAGGTCGCAACCGGGTACCCGATACCCGTACCCTACCCGATACCCGGCTACCCGTACCCGGCCGCAACATGGCTTCATTCCAGAGGTCGCAATCAGGTACCCGATACCTGTACCCTACCCGTACCCGGCCGGATACGGGTAGGGTACGGGTACCGCCGGGTACGGATGGGTACCCGTTTGCGACCTTGGTGCGGCCGGGTACGGGTAAGGAATCAAAACCCGTTTGCGACCTCTGGTTCGAATCCGGGCAGTTTAACCAGGCTCGGTTTAACCAGGCTCGTCTTATTTCAGTCAAGTAAGAGCACAAAGTCTCTCTTGTTTTATTACACTTGTTTACCCAGGAAAGCCTCACCAAGCCTAAAGACTCTGGGGGTTTTTTGCCAAGCTTTGACAGTAGGGGGCGATGTTGCTTTAAATCATCTCACGGGTAATTTGTAGTGGTTTTTTTTTCTTTGGAAGGAACCAGAAAAGCCACAGCAAACCCATGAAAAACCGGAGAGACCATGCAACCTCCATACAGGAAGGCCGCCATAGTTTGGAATTGAACCTGGGTACTTCCTGCTGTGTGGCACGAGTGTTACCACCACCATCACCCTGCCGGCCAGTATACATTTCGTTTGTGACTTGATATTCAGTCATCCACAGTTTTGAGGATTAATATTGGTAAAAAAAAATGTTTGTTTTTCTTTTTTTTTAACCTACGTGACTTTACCGAAAAAAAACAAAAAGTATGAATCCTTTAAGTCACAAAAACTTCAAATCTAGATTCTCATCTCGATGTTTTTCCTACTGAACTGCGGAGCAGTGAGCGGTGAGCATGGCGAGCGATGTCACCAGGACATTGCGACGATGGAGAAACGCTATCAGGGCAAATGGAGCCCATCGATGCTTGCAGACTATTGCTGGACAGTGACAAGAAGGGCTCCATTTAATGAATAGAAGAGACAAGCCAGGAAGCGCTGAGTAGACCCTGAATAAGGACTAAACTATGTACTTATATATACATAATAGTTTTTTGCCTTTTGTTTCATAATACATTTGATTTATATAACCCTTTTGCTGTTTTTTAAAGTGTTGCATGAACCGAACAGGTCACCTGTTATCATGCTAAGCAACCATAAACACATTAAAAGTCCGAGGGTTACAATGTATGAGTAAAACTCTATCTACACAATATACATAGACGTAAAATGTAAAAACTTTAATATCTTGGGAACAGTAGCCAATCAGTTGATTTTATTGTCACATTTGAACTCAGCACATCAAAATCCATAATAAACAGCACATTTCATCTCTGAAGCAGTCTAAAAAGTTGTAGACCAAATTTCGATTTAAAGCTTTCGTGACTGCAGGGATTCATCTTCTTGGTTCTTTCGGTAAAGTCAAGTAGAATTGAAATAATAAAGTAATAAAAATAAAACATAATAAAATAATTCTCACGACGTTTCGGCCACAACGCAAGTATCCGTCCTCAGGTGGAGAACAGGTCTGTCGAGGAGACAGATTCTACGTGACTTTACCGAAAGAACCAAGAAAATTGTAGAGCAGTTCAATTGTTCGAAGAAGCACTTTTGAGGTCTCACATTTTGGGTAATTTCCTGACAGGACATATGGCCCAGCTGGCCTTCAGACTTTCAGGAGGCTAAACATCAAATGTATTTCCTGCTCAAATGGGTATTGAGGTGGTGATCGTCTCTTGTTTACAGCCCAGAGCTGGTGGTGCAAATTCCCCATTTCATTGGCGTGGGTGAGAAATATCCATAGGCCAACCGCAGTTAACTTCCCCATCGACTGCTACTTATTTTATCAACCCAAAAAGGGACGAAAGCCTGAGTCACCTGACCAGTTGATATTGCTGTTAAACTTGAGAGAGAAACAACTGCAAGGTTGGGGCCGAAACGTCGTGAGAATTATTTTATTATGTTTTATTTTTATTATTTTATTATTTCCCTTCTACGTGACTTTACCGAAAGAACCAAAAAGAAGGTTTAAAATGTGAGTGGATATGATTGTGGTGTGATTCTCGCGTGCAGTGGTGGACCAAGTGCTCCGACAAACTCACACCCTTCACAATCGTCGCCTCGAGGTGAAACCGTATTTCCTGCAGCTGGAGGAGGGTCCTTCGGACGAAAGCATGGACGACACTGCAGCGGGAATGGACGAGCGGTCGAGAGGTGGCGGCACAGCGCACTGCGAGAGGGACACGCGCAATGGGAACGCCGGCCCGAGAGATGGCGGCACAGCTTCGGCAGAAATCACGGAGACCGTTGTTCTCAAAGCGAGCCTTGCGTATTTGTCGCCTTTGCTACAGCAAGTCATCGGCTCAATGGAAAATGGATTTGAAGGCCTGAAAATCAAGGTTTCGCAAAATGAGATACAGATAACCGGCACAAATCGCAGTGACATTATGGAAGCCAAGTGTCGCCTGTTGACACTGTTGAGTGAAGTAATTGAAATACCTTGGGCAGTCGATTCCAAATTATTGGCATTTTTGAAAAAGAGCAACGTGTCTAAATATATTGGAAACGTTTGTAATGAGGAGAAGATTAATGCCATTTACAGGGTGACCGATTCCTCCGTGCAGATTGGCTCGTTTGGGGAAGAAAGCGGCAACTCCCTGAAGGAAGCCATCTCTGACAGGGTGCACAGTTTCCAATTGCCTTTGCCATCCGACCAGGCCGCGGTCA